>NC_041391.1:176021897-176047022 GCF_002162155.2 Triticum dicoccoides
CCGCCCGAGCATCGCGCCCGAGCGCGCCGCCCGGCTCCCTGAACGTCTCTCCGTCGCCGGAGACCCGGATCTCGCCATCGCGCCACTCCGGTGCCCCGCGCTCGCCGCCGCCCCCGCGCCAGGCCTCGCCGCCGTCCGCCCTCGTCGGCCCCTACCGGTGCCCTCCAGGCCGAACCCCGCCGCCCTCTCCTTCTTTCTCCTTCCTTCTCCCTCTCCCTCATGGCTTCTCTCTCTCCTTCCCCCGCAGGTCCCCGCCGCCTTGGAGCTCCGCCCGTCGCCGGGAACGGGTCCCCGGCCACGACCTCCACCGGATCCGGCCACCTGTGGCCCCGTCCCGGCCTCCCCGCGTCTCCCCATCGCCGTTGACCACCGCCCGCCGCCGCCCCTGGTCCTGCTCGCGGGCGATCTGAACCTGGAGGACGACGCCCGCACCGCGCCCACGTGGGCCTCGGCCCAGCAGCACTAGGCCGCCGGCCCAGTGCCCCAGCCCAGACGGCCCCTCTCCACCGAGCCGGGCCAAGAGCCCAGGGTGAGAAGCCCAGTACACCCTCCAGATTCGGCCTATTGCTGTTTTTTTCCCCGTCTACGATTTTAGCTTTATCCGGGATTTTCTAGTTTTGCTGAAAAGTCCCTCTAGATCATGCATATAATAACTCTTTAACCGTGCATCGTATTAAAATGGTTTAAACATGAAAATGCTCAGAAAATTGTGTAGATTAATAATATGCCATTTTCATCCTTGTTTAAAATGTTTAAAATGTTGTTTGCATATCATTTGCATGTATGCCATGTTAAAATGATTTATTTCATAACTAAATAATCGTAGCTCCAATTTTAATAAACTTTATTTGTAAATGGGGTGGAAAAATTCCTAGTTTAACATGGTCCACTTTATTTTCCTGTTTAACAACTCTAAAATTATGTAATAGGCAGAACAGTACCAAAACTAGATTATGGACATGAGGATTTTCCGGAATTGTTGTTTGTTGTTTCCGGCCTCACTTAAACTTGCCTAGATAGGTAGTTTAATTATGCCTCACCTCTTGCCATGTTTAAAAACATCTAATATTGTTTGGTAGCCTAAACGAGATCAACTAAATAATTTCTTGTGGTGTTTCGTCAATATTCAACTCGTTGCATATTGAGCTCCACTTAACTTGTAGTATTGTTTGTTGCACTTTGCCATGCCATGCCTCATTAAACCGGACATGCATCATATTTGTTTGTGCATCATGCCATGATTATGCTTGTGTGTTTACCATGTTGTTTGCTTCTTTCCGGGTTGCCTTCGGTTTCGTTCCGGAGTTGTGAGGATTCGTTCGACCACGTCCGCTTGTCTTCTTCATGGACTCGTTCTTCTTCCTAGCGGGATTTCAGGCAAGATGACCGCTACCCTGGATCTCACTACTATCATTGCTATGCTAGTTGCTTCGTTCTATCGCTATGATGCGCTACCTATTACCTGTTTATCAAGCCATCCCAAATTGCCATGAACCTCTAACCTTTGACACCTTTCCTATGCAAACCGTTGTTTGGCTATGTTACCGCTTTGCTCAGCCCCTCTTATAGCGTTGCTACTTGCAGGTGAAGTTGAAGATTTCTCCATGGTGGATTGGATTTTGGTTGGGATATCACAATATCTCTTATATTATTAATGCATCTATATACTTGGTAAAGGGTGGAAGACTCGGCCTTATGCCTGGTGTTTTGTTCCACTCTTGCCGCCCTAGCTTCCGTCATACCGGTGTTATGTTCCCGGATTTTGCGTTCCTTACGCGGTCGGGTGATTTATGGGACCCCCTCGACAGTTCGCTTTGAATAAAACTCCTCCAGCAAGGCCCAACCTTGGTTTTACCATTTGCCTCACCACCACCTACCTTTTCCCTTGGGAGTCGCTCTCTCGAGGGTCATCTTTATTTTAGCTCCCCCAGGGCAGTGCTTGTCTAAGTGTTGGTCCGAACTGAGCAGCCTGCGGGGCCACCTCGTGGCAACTCGAGGGCTGGTTTTACTCGTAGCTTGACTTATCCGGTGTTGCCCTGAGAACGAGATATGTGCAGCTCCTATTGGGATTGTCGGTGCATCGGGCGGCTTTGCTGGTCTTGTTTTACCATTATCGAAATGTCATGTAAACCAGGCTTCCGAGTCTGATCGGGTCTTCCTGGGAGAAGGTCTATTCCTTCGTTGATTGCGAGAGCTTGTCATGGGCTAAGTTGGGACACCCCTGCAGGGTATGATCTTTCGAAAGCCGTGCCTGCGGTTATTGACAGATGGGAATTTGTTAATGTCCGGTTGTAGATAACTTGACACCAGATCCGAATTAAAACGCAACAACCGCGTGTGTAGCCATGATGGTCTCTTCTCGGTGGAGTCCGGGAAGTGAACACGGTTTTTGTGTTATGTTTGACGTAAGTAGGAGTTCAGGATCACTTCTTGATCATTGCTAGCTTCACGACCGTTCCGCTTGCTCTCTTCTCGCTCTTATTTGCGTATGTTAGCCACCATATATGCTTAGTCGCTGCTGCAGCCTCACCACTTTACCCCTTCCTTTCCTATTAAGCTTTGCTAGTCTTGATACCCATGGTAATGGGATTGCTGAGTCCTCGTGGCTCACAGATTACTACAACAACAGTTGCAGGTACAGGTTTTGCGATGATCATGACGCGAGAGCGATGCTTGATTGCGTTGAGTTCTTCTTCTGCTTCTTCTTCGATCGGGGGATAGGTTCCAGGTCGGCAGCCTGGGCTAGCAGGGTGGATGTCGTTTGAGTTTCTGTTTGTGTTTCATCCGTAGTCGGATGATGTTCTTATGTATTGTGATGTTGTATTCATGTGGTATTGTATGCCTCTTGTATGTATCCCCGTCTATTATGTAATGTTGATGTAATGATATCCACCTTGCAAAAGCGTTTCAATATGCGGGTCTATCCTTGGTGGGACCTTCGAGTTCCTTTTGGATAGGGTCGCATATTGGGCGTGACATGAGGGCTCTGGAGCATATCACTAAGCACTTTGAGAAAGCAAGCCATTAAGCAACACCTCATCCCCTTTTAATAGTATTGGCTTTCCTATGGACTTAATGTGATCTTGGATCACTAAAATGAAAATGTAGAGTCTTGTGTTTTTTCCAATGTTTGCCTTAGCATCTTGAAGGGGTTCCACATCCTCTTGTCCTGCCACTCCAATGTTGAACTCATCTGAAATATACTATATAGAAGTATTAGTCCAACAATGTTGACATTAATTACCAAAATCACCCAGGGAGCACTTGTGATTTCACTATGCCCAGTCTTGTTGTAATTGCTACAAGTGATAGTTGCCATCCTAGATGTATCCTTTGGAGCTGGCTTTTCAAACTTGCTCTTTCTCCTATTTGATTGTTTGTTTCCTGGCCTCTCTTTGAAAACTGGTGGTTCAATGTCAGGGGTTCTATTCTTTGGACACAAATCAGGCCCAGGCACAAGGAAAACTATTGGACTGTAAGCTGCCTTATACATTGGCTTCTTGAAGAAATCATGAACAAAATCTTCTGGCTGTAGTTTTGCCTTGTTGATTGCAGAAACACCATGATTGCATGGAACTCCACACATGTCCCACTTCCTACAACCACATGTGTGTAGCAACAAGTTAACTGCATATGTGCTTTCTCCACTTGTCACCTGGAAGAGATCAGGTCCAGCTTTGATAGACTGACAAAACCTAGAATGATGTTTTGATTCCTTTAACTTCTCAGCATATGTTGGGCATATCTGCCACTTAGAAGTCCCAGTCTTTGTTCTATTTGCATTGAACTTCACTAACAGCTTTGTTCTGATCCCATCTACCATAGTTCTAATGGGTTTGACTCTGACATCAAGTATCATGTTGTTAAAAACTTCACTTATATTGTTAACTACCAAGCCAGTTTTGCAATTGTTGTCCATGGCATGCCTAGCCCATGTATGTTTTGGTATCCTAGATAGCCATTTCCAAGCTGGCTCACACTCCTTTTTCATGCCTTCCATTGCTGTTACATAACTATGCTCAGTATAGGAATAACTTGCCTGATACATGTATTTCTTTAACTCTTCCCCTCTAAAACCAGCTGTTTGAAAGTTCAGATAAATATGTCTAAGGAAAAATCTTTGTTTGCAATTGGGGATACATTGTTTATGGCTGTAAGAAGGCCCTATTTGAATGAACTACAGTTTGAGAATACTACAACAATGACATGTATGAAATTAATAAACAATGCCAATTAATAAGCAATGCAATGATTGGAGTAGAGAGTACCTTTTGCATGTCAGATATAATTATGTAGTAGCCAAACTTGCCTGACTCACCACCAATGGCATATTTTAATTAAGAAACCAAGACTAGCTTGCTATGTTTTCCTTGTCCACTATTGCGAAAGCAATGGGAAATATGTTAATGTTTCCATCTCTTCCAGTGGCAGCCAAGATTTGTTGCCCTGTTGTCAACTTTATAAGGCAACCATCAACACCTATCACACAAGATCACAAGTAGATTACATACAATTTAGTGGGTGTGCACATACAAAATGTAGAGTCACTAGTTAATTAGTGGGTGTGCACATACCTATGAATGGTCTGCAACCATTCAGGAAACCCTCTTTGCAAGCATTGAGGCAGATGAACAAGCCATGGAATCTTGGTTTCTTGCTGGGATGTAGTTTCAGATGCTTTTTTGTGACAATGCATCTACTTCCTGGATTGGTTTCTAGCAAAACTTCTAGGTAAACCCTTATCCTGTAATATTGTGCCTTATGATCTCCTAGGACTACAGTTTTAGCTAGCTTTCTTGCCCTATAGGCCATATGTATAGATACCTCTATTCCATGCTTTTGCTTCAAGTTTGAAATTATAGTCTAGACAAGTGTGTTGGGGTCTGTCCTCAACTGTTGCTTACATTCATGTGCCAACCACATAGCAGTCACTTTTGTGCTCTCTCCTACTAATGGGCAGCTGTGCTGCAAGTTTAGTTTCTTTATACAGAATGTCCTCTCATGTGCTATCTGAGAAGCTGCAAAGAAAAATGGACAATCCTCAAATTTGCAGGCTGATATAATCCTGTATGGACAGTTCCTATGGAAGGCATGGTTCCTATTCTGTGAGATGTGAAAATTAAGAAGTGCCCTCCTGAACTGGGTCACATGAAACAAAGTTTCTTCAAAAATTGCTCTTCTGGGTTCTCCCTTTGCTCATCATACCAAAGTTTGGGCTTCTTCTTTTTAGCCCTACTCTTCCTATCAGCTGGAAGCTTAACACATGCTTTTTGAGCCCCATCATTGTCATCCTAACTTAGGTCGCCAGGTTTGCTCTCCTCATCAGATGAAGGAAACCAATCTTCCTCAATAATCTCATCCAAACTAGCATGAGATCTTGTGGTTGGCCCCTTTCTTTTACTTCCTCCTATGTTGCTCCCTTGCTCCTCCTCCTCTGGTGCCTTCTCCTCCTCCTCCTCATTTGCTTCATATGGCTCATCCACATCAGTGTCCCCTTCAATATGATGAAGTGGATCATCTCTATTCTTCTTCATTGCCTCAAGCCTAGCAATTATATCCTTATCTGCTAGTAAATCTGTGTCACTGTCACTATCAATGAAATCTTTAGCCATTAGCTCTGGAAGTTTTCTTTTAGCTGCCTTGTAATCTCTTTTTCTTTCCCCTTTTTCCTAAACTTCTCAATTTCTTCATTCCTCTTCTGATCCATCAGTTGCTCAATTTGCTCTTGATCTTGATCTTGCTCCATGAAATACTCAAGCTTCTCTTCACCAATCTCCATTGCAAATTCTGGTACTGGTGGACACTTCTACTTCAAAAATGAACTCTCTTGTGTGTTAATGACCTGCACTAGCACTGGTTATGGCTTTGTTGGGCTAGGAAACAATACTCCTGTTGTATCTATCTCATACACCACTGGCACACCAATTTCAAACAATGGAACCTGCTCTTCACAAACTGGTCCAATGTTCAAATCACTAGGTCTTGGAGCATCACTTCTGATGACTGTTATGTTCACCACCTTCTGACCAGTGATAACTAGGTCATCCAACATATCCTCCACCTTATTATCATCTGTCAGTTCTTCCATACCTGAAACCCCAACACCTGGATCTCTAACATAATACATAAAGTCTGTCATCCCATATCCTTCAAGCTCTATTAGTGCAATCAGATATTAAAATGTTATGCCATCCACATTTAGGCTTCTTTCAAGATTATCTCTGTCATGGATATGGAATCTGACTTCCCACACTTCATCATTCAATCTATAGTTAAAGTAAACAATTTAGTTAAAAGTTATAGATTCAGTTATATATTCAATTAGAGTAAACAATTCAGTTAAACTTTCACTTAAAGATTCAATTAAAGTTTCAGTTCAAAATTCAGTTATAGTTTCAGTTCAAAATACAGTTATAGTTTCAGTTAAAATATAGTTAAAGTAAATTGTTAACTTCACAAGTCAGTAAAAGATTTAGTTAGAGTAAACTATTCAGTTCACTTAAAGTTTTACTTAAAATCCAGTTACAAATTCAGTAACATTTTCATTTAAAATTTAGTTGTAAATTTAGTAAAACATTCTGTTAACATTGAGTGGGTTGAAATTGAGTTTAACATTCAGTAATTTCAGTTAAAGTTTAGATGCCTACTACATACACTTAGAACCATAGAACTACATAAACACTTCACTTACATGTCTAACCACATAAAAAACCTACAACAATAATCCTATAACCCTAGAACTACAAACACTTAGAACCCTAACCCTAGCACTACTTAGGAAAATGCTTATAGATAGAAGTTTACCAGTAGTGCATGTTTATGACGCCACGCTACAAGTATTTACCAGTAGCGCTGGGCAAAAAACACGCTACTACTAATATATAATAGCAGGATTTGTTTGATTGGGCCACGCTACTGTTACATGGGCCGCAGGGCAAAAACAGTAGCCCACTTAGCTGTAGCGTTTGTTTTGAACGGGCGCTATAGCTGGTGGGCTTAGTAGTAGCGTCGGCCTCTAACCAGCGCTACTACTAGAGCAAAAGAAAACCGTCCCGAGCGCCCCCGCACCCCCTCACTCTCACAATCGATCCCCTCCGCCCGACACCGCCGCCACGATTAGGGTTCGTCCCCGGCCGCCTCACCCCCATCGATGGTGCTGTGCGCTGCCACCACGCGCGGTCGCCTCTCGCCTCCTCCAATGCTCCAGCCCCGTAAGTCCCCCTCGATCTCCTCCTCCCTGCGTGCGCCACACTATCTAGGCTCTAATCGATTTGCCGTGGCAGCTCGCCACCATGTTTTGGGATTTAGGGATTGCACGGTGGCTCCACGCTTCGATGCAACGTGTTCCAGGCTTGTTTCCTCGCGTGATTGGGGAGAGAGTAGAGAGAGGGGTTAGGTGAGAGAGTAGAGGCTTTTTGTTGCTCACCGAAACTTAGGAGAGAGTAGAGAGAAGTATCTAGAGAAGTAGAGGCTTTTAGCACATATAATTGAAACTTGGGTTTCAATTCTTGGCTGCTGCCCCTGGAGCAGTGGTGGCGGCGGCGGTGCCTACTGTTCTAGGGTTTAGAGAGGGGGCGTCCATATCGTGCCTTTTCCGGAGAGGAGCCACGGGCGGCGTCGGTTGTCGTGTTCCGTTTCGTGTAGATGATAGGCTTTTGCAATGGGAATGATTATCCATCATCTGTGCTTGCGTGAACGCCTCCACACGCTCAAGTTTGTCGATGGTGGTCGTAGGATCGGCTCCCCTTCTGAAATGGTGCCATGGGAGCTTTCGAGATATGCTCCTAGAGCCCTGGTGTCGTCTAGGGCGTGATTTCGTAGTCCACAATTGAGCGGGCAAACCGCATCTTCCAGGGCTGGCGCGCTCGTCCTGAAGATGGTGTGCTGGTGGGAGCTAGCAGTTAAGCTAGCTAATGTGATCGGCCGAGGACGAGAGTGTCCCATCGTATCACGTTGTCACGATATGTGACTATTGTTTCCAGCATTTAGGATCATTGATGTAGTACTTGTAACTACTTGTCATTCCTTCGCTGGAACAACCATAGTGCTCGAGCGTAGAATCGTGAGCATTTTTTTAGCTTTGATATGACAGCAACGGTTGAGGGTTTCAATTCTTGGATGCTGCCACTAGCTTCTTTGTTGATGCATATAAAGATATGACCAAGAAGCCGTCACTGTTATGTGGTTTCATGGAAAAATCAATGCTTGATTCGATACTCTTTCAGGTTGAAGAGAGTATCTGTATGTGGTGATGCTCAAATTGCCAAGTTGTTATGATGTTGTTAGTGAGCCCATTTTTGGTAAATTTCAGAAAAACACAGATAGACAGAGAGTTGTATCTGATCGAAAAGGAGGTGTTTGTCTTTTATAGTTTTAATTATTGTGCATCTGATGCCAAAGGTGGAATGAATGTTTACTTATTGTGTTTTGGAAGATTCTAAGTTGGTTCAACTTTTGGATGTGGGAGTCGATAAAGTGTTCCCCTGGACTGAACTTTATGTTTACTTTTTAGTTGTTATTTTTCTTGCCATGTGAACTCTATGAAAACTTTATGTTTACTTTTTGGATCGTTAATCCTTTAATCATATTTCTTTAGGGAAATGGCGCCACCACCACCACCACTGTGTCGACGGTGCAAGTCAAGGTGCGCCAGCAGCCTTGCAACTGGCACGTTGTTTGGCATCTACTTTGAGTCTAGTTTTCTTCATGCGGCGGTAATAAATTATATGAAACTAGTAACTACTATTTTGTTTTTAGTGTTATTGGCATTAATGCATCGTGTATATATCATTTTGCTTTTTGTACACAGATCGTCCCATGCAATGTGAGATCAGAATTCAACAATCTGACCGGAGACTCTGTGACCTTTGAGGCTCCTGGGGGTCCCTACACTATGGAGATCAAGAAAGGACGAAAGATGACGCACGTGGGAGGAGATGGATGGGTCCGTTTCATCACCCACATGCGTATCACCGGTGATGAGTTGATCAGGTTCTCCTTTAGAGCTGAAAGACCCAAGCTGGTCGTGATTTATGTCAACAAAGCAGAAGATTATGAGGATGATGAGGATGATGACGACCCACTCGGTGATGCCATCGTAGCTCAGAGAATGAAGTTGAGCGAGGAGGAGGTGTGCAACCTATGGGACATCATTCCGCCACGTGCTGACTTTGTCGGGGTGCCATTCATGACCCGCCTGACAAGTACCATGGTTGATCGGCATATCATGGTATGTTGCATTTACTGTAGTTTTTAGAGTAATTTGATGATATGCTTTATTGTTATACTTAGTGTAGAGTCTGATGATATATATGCTTAGTGAATCTTATATGCTTAGTGAATCTTATATGCTTAGTGAATCTTATATGCTTTATTGTTATACTTAGTGTAGAGTCCGATGATATATATATACTTAGTGTAGAGTCCGATGATATATATGCTTAGTGAATCTTATATGCTTAGTGAATCTTATATGCTTTATTGTTATACTTAGTGTAGAGTCCGATGATATATATACTTAGTGTAGAGTCTGATGATATATATGCTTCGTGTAGAATCCAAAGAACTGCTAATAGTGTTGAATCCATATATACTTATTAGTAGAATTCATGCTTAGCATAAATGTAGTATTGTCTTTTGATAGTGTAGAATGTGTGACGCTACTTATTAATTGATATGTTCTTCTTATTCAGAAATTGCCAAAGAGCCTATCTGAGAGTTGTGGTATCAAGCCTGATGAAGAAGGCTCTGCTGGAATACGCCTTACCGCAAGGGGCTCCGTCACCACTTGTGCGTACGGCGTGGACACGGACGGTCGCACACACTTCAACTCGGTTGGGTGGAAGAGCTTCCTCGTCGGCAAGAATCTTCATGTTGGACATGCAATCCTAATTACTATCAGGAACACCCACCGCACAGGCTTGAGGATGATGGTCCTCATCGATATCATCTAGAACTACATATGCATGCGTGTGGTTGTTGAACCATATATATGCTAGTATGACTACCTAGTAGACTTATCAACTATGATCTATCCATGCATTGTTGACTACTATATATGTGTTTGTGAGATTGTGTGGTTATATTAAATGTGGTACTGTCGTTAATGTTCGTGAGATAGTTCTGTGAACTTAGTTTATTTGCACTGGACTTGTCTTGATTTCCATGAATATTGCACCTAGCTGCTTTTTTTATTTTATTTCTATTTACCTAGTTGTAGCGTGGGGAGAAAATAGGGCGCTACTACTACGTGATGATATTAGTAGCGTTGGTGGAGAAAG
Source organism: Triticum dicoccoides (assembly GCF_002162155.2). Taxonomy (NCBI): domain Eukaryota; kingdom Viridiplantae; phylum Streptophyta; class Magnoliopsida; order Poales; family Poaceae; genus Triticum; species Triticum dicoccoides. The sequence continues at coordinate 176,032,178 of NC_041391.1, forward strand.
AGGCACTACTACTAAGTATTTTAGTTGTAGCGCTTGTTTAGAAACGCGCTACTATTAAATAATAGTTGTAGCGCCCTAGCAGTAGCGCAGGCGCCCGTGCTACTGGTATGTAAAAACCAGCGCCACTAGTAAGGTTTTCTCTAGTAGTGTAGAAGCAAATCGGGGTAGGGAAAGAGAAAACTTACAAGACACCGCCGAAGGAGGATGCGTAGTGATGGCTCTCCTCTGGATCTTCCTTGACGGCCTTGGCGAACGCCCTCGCCGTCGCATATTCAACACAGTAAGCCGGTGACGGCGGCTGTGGAAGAGGTGGAGCCTGAGATGGGTTTGAACTGTCGCAAACCTCTGTTGGATCTACAGGAGCACCACTTCCACCGATGCATTGCCAGCACCACTGCCACTGCCACCGTCACCGCCACGCGAGGTGCCCATCACCGGCGGTGAGCAGGGGCGAGAGAGGAGAGGGGCGCGGGACGAGAGAGGGGACAGGGGCGCGGGGGGGAGGGTCTAACCAGGACCGACCAGTGCCGCGTCTTGACCGTTTTGGTCCTAACAGTGCCGTTTGCCTATCCGTCATGCCACATCAGTGTTTTCGGGGCCCACCTGTCGGAAAAGAGATCAAACGAGGCTAAAGGGTCGATCAGTGCTTTTTGCAACGAGTTAATGGATTTTCCAGTGTCTTTCTACAACGGATTAATAACTTGGTGGTTTTTGCAAACCTAGCCACAAATGTGGTGGTTTCTTGCAATTGACTCGCTGCACTTGCGTGCGATCCAAGCTCGCGACAGCGGACCTCGTGAATGCGGTAGCTACGGCCAGGTCATACCGTTCAATTCTCACTCCATCTAGCATGAGCTAACTTGTGATATGGGTGTGCGTGCAGGGGTACGAGAACGCGGGGAGCCTGCTGTTGGAAATATGCCCTAGAGGCAATAATAAAATGGTTATTATTATATTTCCTTGTTCATGATAATTGTCTATTGTTCATGTTATAATTGTATTAACCGGAAACCGTAATACATGTGTGAGTACATAGACCACAACATGTCCCTAGTAAGCCTCTAGTTGACTAGCTCGTTGATCAATAGATGGTCGTGGTTTCCTGACCATGGACATTGGATGTCATTGATAACAGGATCACATCATTAGGAGAATGATGTGATGGACAAGACCCAATCCTAAGCATAGCACAAGAGCGTGTAGTTCGTTTGCTAAAAGCTTTTCTAATGTCAAGTATCATTTCCTTAGACCATGAGATTATGCAACTCCCGGATACCGTAGGAATGCTTTGGGTATACCAAACATCACAATGTAACTGGGTGGCTATAAAGGTACAGTACAGGTATCTCCGAAAGTGTCTGTTGGGTTGGCACAAATCGAGACTGGGATTTGTCACTCTGTATGACGGAGAGGTATCTCTGGGCCCACTTGGTGATGCATCATCATAATGAGATCAATGTGACTAAGTAGTTAGTCACGAGATCATGCATTACGGAATGAGTAAAGTGACTTGTCGGTAATGATATTGAACGAGGCGTTGGGATACCGACGATCGAATCTTGGGCAAGTAACATACCGATTGACAAAGGGAATTGCATACGGGATTGATTGAATCCCCAACATCGTGGTTCATCTGATGAGATCATCGTGGAACATGTGGGAGCCAACATGGGTATCCAGATCCCGCTGTTGGTTATTGGCCGGAGAGCTGTCTCGGTCATGTCTGCATGATTCCCGAACCCGTAGGGTCTACACACTTAAGGTTCAGTGACGCTAGAGTTGTTATTGGAATTAGTATGCAGTTACCGAATGTTGTTCGGAGTCCCGGATGAGATCCCGGACATCACGAGGAATTTCGGAATGGTCCGGAGGTAAAGATTTATATATGGGAAGTCCAGTTTCAGTCACCGGAATAATTTCAGGGGTTACCGGTATTGTACCGGGACCACCGAAAGGTGTCCGGGGGTCCACCGGGTGGGTCCACCTGCCACGGGGGACTTAGTGGGCAGAACAAGTGTGGGAACCAGCCACCTAGTGGGCTGGTGCACCCCCCTAGGGTTGAAAACCCTAGGGGGTAGGGTCGCCTTCCACCAACTTGGGGGGCAAGCTCCCCCCTTGGCCGCCCCCCCCCCCTTCGATGAGATATAAGGGGGCCAGCCTCCTCTCCACTTCCCCCTATAAATAGTGGGAGGGTGGCAGGGCTGCCATACCCTTCCCCTGGCACAACCCTTCCCCTCTCCAACACCATCTCCTCCTCCGTAGTGCTTGGCGAAGCCCTGCCGGAGAACTGCAAGCTCCTCCACCACGCCGTCGTGCTGCCGGAGCTCTCCCTCAACTTCTCCTCTCCCCTTGCTGGATCAAGAAGGAGGAGACGTCCCCGGGCTGTACGCGGACGTGCCGTCCGTTCGGCGTTAGATTGGATCTTCCGCGATTTGAATCGTCGCGAGTACGACTCCCTCATCTGCGTTCTAGTGGCACTTCCGCTTAGCGATCTTCAAAGGTATGAAGATGCTCATCCTCTCCCTCTCTTGTTGCTAGAATCTCCATAGATTGATCTTGGTGATGCATAGAAAATTTTGAATTTCAGCTACGTTCCCTAACAGTGGCATCATGAGCTAGGTCTATTGCGTAGATTCTATGCACGAGTAGAACACATGTAGTTGTGGGCGTTGGTTTGTTCAATTTGCTTACCGTTACTAGTACTATCTTGTTTCGACGGTATTGTGGGATGAAGTGGCCCGAACCGACCTTACACATACGCTTATGCGAGACAGGTTCCACCGACTGACATGCACTTGTTGCATAAAGGTGGCTAGCGGGTGCTAGTCTCTCCCACTTTAGTCGGATCAGATTCAATGAAAAGGGTCCTTATGAAGGGTAAATAGCAATTGGCATATCACCACTGTGGCTTTTGCGTAGGTAAGAAATGTTCTTGCTAGAAACCCATAGCAGCCACGTAAAACATGCAACAACAATTAGAGGACGTCTAACTTGTTTTTGCAGGGTATGCTATGTGATGTGATATGGCCAAAAGAATGTGATGAATGATATATGATGTATGAGATTGATTATGTTCTTGTAATAGGAATCACGACTTGCATGTCGATGAGTATGACAACTGGCAGGAGCCATAGGAGTTGTCTTAATTTATTGTATGACCTACGTGTCAGTGAATAACGCCATGTAATTACTTTACTTTATTGCTAAACCGTTAGCCATAGTAGTAGAAGTAACAATTAGCGAGACAACTTCATGAAGACACGATGATGGAGATCATGGTGTCATGCCGGTGATGAAGGTGATCAAGTCGTGCCTCAAGATGGAGATCAAAGGCGCAAGATGATATTGGCCATATCATGTCACTTTATGATTTGCATGTGATGTTTGTCATGCTTACATCTTATTTGCTTAGAACGACGGTAGCATAAATAAGATGATCCCTCATAAAATTTCAAGAAAGTGTTCCCCCTAACTGTGCACCGTTGCAAAAGTTCGTTGTTTCAAAGCACCACGTGATGATCGGGTGTGATAGATCCTAACATTCGCATACAACGGGTGTAATCCAGATTTACACATGCAAAACACTTAGGTTGACTTGACGAGCCTAGCATGTACAGACATGGCCTCGGAACACAAGAGACCGAAAGGTCGAACATGAGTCTTATAGTAGATACGATCAACATGATGATGTTCACTGATGATGACTAGTCCGTCTCACGTGATGATCGGACACGGTCTAGTTGACTCGGATCATGTAACACTTAGATGACTAGAGGGATGTCTGTCTGAGTGGGAGTTCATTAAATAATTTGATTAGATGAACTTAATTATCATGAACATAGTCTAAAATCTTTGCAATATGTCTTGTAGATCAAATGGCCCATGCTAATGTTGCCCTCAACTTCAAGGCGTTCCTAGAGAAAACCAAGCTGAAAGACGATGGTAGCCACTACACGGACTGGGTCCGGAACTTGAGGATCATCCTCATAGCTGCCAAGAAACCATATGTCCTAGAAGGACCGCTAGGTGAAGCACCCATTTTCACAGCAACTCAAGACGTTATGAACGCCTGGCAGTCGTGTAGTGATGATTACTCCCTGGTTTAGTGCGGCTTGCTTTACAGCTTAGAACCGGGGCTCCAAAAGCGTTTTGAGCAGCCCGGAGCATATGAGATGTTCCAAGAGCTGAAAATGGTTTTCCAAGCTCATGCCCGGGTCGAGAGATATGAAGTCTCCGACAAGTTCTATAGTTGTAAGATTGAGGAAAATAGTTCTGTCAGTGAGCACATACTCACTATGTACGGGTTACACAATCGTTTGTCTCAGTTGGGAGTTAATCTCCCAGATGACTCGGTCATTGACAGGATCCTCCAGTCGCTCCCACCTAGCTACAAGAGCTTTGTGATGAACTACAATATGCAGGGGATGGAGAAATCCATTCCTGAGCTATATTCAATGCTGAAATCAGCGGAGGTGGAAATCAAAAAGGAACATCAAGTGTTGATGGTGAATAAGACCACTAGTTTCAAGAAAGGCAAGGGTAAAAAGAACTTCAAGAAGGACAGCAAGGGAGTTGCCGCGCCCGGTAAATCAGTTGCTGGGAAGAAGCCAAACAATGGACCCAAGCCCAAGACTCATTGCTTTTATTGCAAGGGAAATGGTCACTGGAAGTGGAACTGCCCCAAGTACTTAGCGGACAAGAAGGGCGGCAACACCAAAAGGTATATGTGATATACATGTTATTGATGTGTACCTTACCAGTACTCATAGTAGCTCCTGGGTATTTGATACCGGTGTGGTTGCTCACATTTGTAACTCAAAACAGGAGCTGCGGAATAAGTGGAGACTAGCGAAGGACGAGGTGACGATGCGCGTCGGGAATGGTTCCAAGGTTGATGTGATCATCATCGGCACGCTACCTCTACATTTACCTACGGGATTAGTTTTAAACCTCAATAATTGTTATTTAGTGCCAACTTTGAGCATGAACATTTTATCTGGATCTCATTTAATGCGAGATGGTTACTCATTTAAATCCGAGAATAATGGTTGTTCTATTTATTTGAGAGAGATGTTTTATGTTCATGCCCTGCTGGTCAATGGTTTATTCTTATTGAATCTCGAACGTGATGTTACACATATTCATAGTGAATACAAAAAGATGTAAGGTTAATAATGATAGTCCCACATACTTGTGGCACTGCCGTCTTGGTCGCATTGGTGTCAAACGCATGAAGAAGCTCCATGCAGATGGACTTTTGGAGTCTCTTGATTATGAATCATTTGACACATGCGAACCATGCCTCATGGGCAAGATGACCAAGACTTCGTTCTCCGGAACAATGGAGCAAGCAACCAACTTGTTGGAAATCATGCATACTGATGTGTGCGGTCCAATGAGTGTTGAGGCTCGCGGTGGCTATCATTATGTTCTCATCCTCACTGATGACTTAAGTAGATATGGGTATGTCTACTTAATGAAACACAAGTCTGAGACCTTTGAAAAGTTCAAGGAGTTTTAGAGTGAGGTGGAGAATCAACATGACAGGAAAATAAAGTTCTTACGATCAGATCGTGGAGGAGAATATTTAAGTCATGAGTTTGGTACACACTTAAAGAAATGTGGAATTGTTTCACAACTCATGCCGCCTGGAACACCTCAGCGTAATGGAGTGTCCGAACGTCGTAATCGCACTCTATTGGATATGGTGCGATCTATGATGTCTCTTACCAATTTACCGCTATCATTTTGGGGATATACTTTAGAGACAGCCACATTCACTTTAAATAGGGCACCATCTAAATCCGTTGAGATGACATCGTATGAATTATGGTTTAGGAAGAAACCTAAGCTGTCGTTTATAAAAGTTTGGGGATGCGATGTTTATGTCAAGAAACTTCAACCTGAAAAGCTCGAACCCAAGTCGGAAAAATGCGTCTTCATAGGATACCCTAAGGAAACCATTGGGTATACCTTCTACCTTAGATCCGAAGGCAAGATCTTTGTTGCCAAGAATGGGTCCTTTCTAGATAAAGAGTTTTTCTCGAAAGAAGTAAGTGGGAGGAAAGTAGAACTTGATGAAGTACTGCCTCTTGAACCGGAAAGTAGCGCAACTTAGGAAGATGTTCCTGTGGTGCCTGCATCAACTAGAGAGGAAGTTAATGATGATGATCAAGGTACTTCAGATCAAGTTGCTATTTAACTTTGTAGGTCCACAAGGACACGTTCCACACTAGAATGGTATGGCAACCCTGTCTTGGAAATCATGTTGTTAGACAACGGTGAACATTCAAACTATGAAGAAGCGATGGCGGGCCCAGATTCCAACAAATGGCTTGAAGCCATGCAATCTGAGATAGGATCCATGTATGAAAACAAAGTATGGACTTTGACAGACTTGCCTGATGATCGGCGAGCGATAGAAAATAAATGGATCTTTAAGAAGAAGACTGGCGCGGATGGTAACGTGACCATCTATAAGGCTCGCCTTGTCGCTAAGGGTTATTGACAAGTTCAAGGGGTTGACTATGATGAGACCTTCTCACCCGTAGCGAAGCTGGAGTCTGTCCGAATCATGTTAGCAATTGCCGCATTCTATGATTATGAAATATGGCAAATGGACGTCAAAACGGCATTCCTTAATGGCTTCCTTAAGGAAGAATTGTATATGATGCAGCCGGAAGGTTTTGTCGATCCTAAGAATGGTAACAAGGTATGCAAGCTCCAACGCTCCATCTATGGGCTGGTGCAAGCATCTCGGAGTTGGAGCATTCGCTTTGATGAAATGATCAAAGCGTTTGGGTTTATGCAAACTTATGGAGAAGCCTGCGTTTACAAGAAAGTGAGTGGGAGCTCTGCAGCATTTCTCATATTATATGTGGATGACATACTATTGATGGGAAATGATATAGAACTTTTGAAAAGCATAAAGGCCTACTTGAATAAGTGTTTTTGAATGAAGGACCTTGGAGAAGCTGCTTACATATTAGGCATCAAGATCTATAGAGATAGATCGATACGCCTCATAGGTCTTTCACAAAGCACATACCTTGATAAGATATTGAAGAAGTTCAATATGGATCAGTCCAAGAAGGGGTTCTTGCCTGTTTTGCAAGGTGTCAAATTGAGCACGGCTCAAAGCCTGACCACGGCAGAAGATAGAGAAAAGGTGAGTGTCATCCCCTATGCCTCAGCCATAGGGTCTATTATGTATGCCATGCTGTGTACCAGACCTGATGTAAACCTTGCCGTAAGTTTGGTAGGGAGGTACCAAAGTAATCCCAGCATGGAACATTGGACATCGGTCAAGAATATCCCGAAGTACCTGAAAAGGACTAAGGATATGTTTCTCGTTTGTGGAGGTGACGAAGAGCTCATCGTAAAGGGTTACGTCGATGCTAGATTCGACACAGATCTAGATGACTCCAAGTCACAAACCGGATACGTGTATATTTTGAATGGTGGGGCAGTAAGCTGGTGCAGTTGCAAGCAAAGCGTCATGGTGGGATCTACATGTGAAGCAGAGTACATGGCAGCCTCAGAGGCAGCACATGAAGCAATATGGATGAAGGAGTTCATTACCGACCTAGGAGTTATTCCCAATGCGTCGGGCCCAATGACTCTCTTCTGTGACAACACTGGTGCTATTGCCCTTGCCAAGGAGCCCATGTTTCACAAGAAGACCAGGCATATCAAGCGTCGCTTCAACTCCATTCGTGAAAATGTTCAAGATGGAGACATAGATATTTTGTAAAGTACAAACGGATCTGAATGTCCTAGATCCGTTGACTAAACCTCTTCCACGAGCAAAACATGATCAACACTATAACTCTATGGGTGTTCGATTCATCACAATGTAACTAGATTATTGACTCTAGTGCAAGCGGAAGACTGTTGGAAATATGCCCTAGAGGCAATAATAAAATGGTTATTATTATATTTCCTTGTTCATGATAATTGTCTATTGTTCATGCTATAATTGTATTAACCGGAAACCGTAATACATGTGTGAGTATATAGACCACAACATGTCCCTAGTAAGCCTCTAGTTGACTATCTCATTGATCAATAGATGGTCATGGTTTCCTGACCATGGACATTGGATGTCATTGATAACGAGATCACATCATTAGGAGAATGATGTGATGGACAATACCCAATCCTAAGCATAGCACAAGATCGTGTAGTTCGTTTGCTAAAAGCTTTTCTTGTCAAGTATCATTTCCTTAGACCATGAGATTGTGCAACTCCCGGATACCGTAGGAATGCTTTGGGTATACCAAACGTCACAACGTAACCGGGTGGCTATAAAGGTACACTACAGGTATCTCCGAAAGTGTTTGTTGGGTTGGCACGAATCGAGACTGGGATCTATCACTCCGTATGACGGAGAGGTATCTCTGGGCCCACTCGGTGATGCATCATCATAATGAGCTCAATGTGACTAAGTAGTTAGTCACGGGATCATGCATTACAGAATGAGTAAAGTGACTTGCCGGTAACGAGATTGAACGAGGTATTGGGATACCGACGATCGAATCTCGGGCAAGTAACATACCGATTGACAAAGGGAATTGCATACGAGATTGATTGAATCCCCGACATCGTGGTTCATCCGATGAGATCATCGTGGAACATGTGGGAGCCAACATGGGTATCCTAATCCCGCTGTTTGTTATTGGCCGGAGAGCTGTCTCGGTCATGTCTGCATGATTCCCGAACCCGTAGGGTCTACACACTTAAGGTTCGGTGACGCTAGAGTTGTTATGGGAATTAATATGCAGTTATCAAATGTTTTTCGGAGTCCAGGATGAGATCCCGGACATCACGAGGAGTTTCGGAATGGTCCGGAGGTAAAGATTTATATATGGGAAGTCCAGTTTCAGTCATCGGAATAATTTCGGGGGTTACCGGTATTGTACCGAGACCACCGAAAGGTGTACAGGGGTCCATCCGGTGGGTCCACCTGCCACGGGGGACTTAGTGGACTGAACTAGGGTGGTAGCCAGTCCCCTAGTGGGCTGGTGCACCCCCCAGGGCCCAAGGCGCCTAGGGTTGAAAACCCTAGGGGTGGGGGCGCCTCCCACCAACTTGGGGGGCAAGCTCCCCCCTGGCCTCCGCCCCCCCTTAGATGAGATCTAAGGGGGCCGGCCCCCTCTCCCCTTCCCCCTATAAATAGTGGGAGGGCGGGAGGGCTGCCATACCCTTCCCCTGGCACAACCCTTCCCCTCTCCAACACCATCTCCTCCTCCGTAGTGCTTGGCGAAGCCCTGCCGGAGAACTGCAAGCTCCTCCACCACGCCGTCGTGCTGCCGGAGCTCTCCCTCAACTTCTCCTCTCCCCTTGCTGGATCAAGAAGGAGGAGACATCCTCGGGTTGTACGTGTGTTGAACGCAAAGGCGCCGTCCGTTCGGCGTTAGATCGGATCTTCCGCGATTTGAGTCGCCGCGAGTATGACTCCCTCATCCGCGTTCTAGTGACGCTTCCGCTTAGCGATCTTCAAATGTATGAAGAAGGTCATCCTCTCCCTCTCGTGTTGCTAGAATCTCCATAGATTGATCTCGGTGATGCGTAGAAAATTTTGAATTTCTGCTACGTTCTCCAACACCTGCAAGGTGGCTACCTTGCCTTCCTCCAGAGCGCAGTAGTTGATCAGCAGCCTGCAGCTGAGCAACAGTAAGATTGAGTATGGCGATGAAGCGAGCGAGCGAGCAAAGAATACTACTCATGCATGGTCAAGTGGAATAAGTTTGGGATCGCCCAGAACCTTTTTACATGTGTTCACCATGTTTTCTTTTCTGAACTCTTCACCAATGTTCTTGATGATGTAAAGATGCGGGAGTCGTGTGAGCGTGAATGTGAATCTGTCACCTTCTCAAGGGGCCGGGGTGCATGGGGCATGAATGTACGCGGATTTGCGCTTGAGGATGTTTTTCACTTTGTGTTGTTCCGTTGATTGTTGTCTCCCTCGTTTTCGTTCAGCTTTTGGACTGAACTAATTTGTTCCTTCAGTGTTGAGTGTTGACTCTAAAATTCAGAGTCCTATCTAGTGGGATCGTTTCTTCAGGACGTTTTATTTTAGACAAAATAAACCTCTAATGATTTTCACAATCTTGTTAATCTCTGATTAGCAGGATTTGTAAAAGCAACAATAGGAAACACACAGGAATGTTCTGACATTTTTATCTTCAACCCCACAAGATTAGTATGAGCCTTTGATTGTGAATAAGAAAAATAGATTTTTCACATGAGTTTGGAGTTGGACTAGATGAAATTTTTTCTACAAAAACTAGTAAAGATAAATTATAATGAACAATTCTTGTGGATTACAATCCTCCGGATCAAACAACCCACGTAGAAAAAGATCCTCCATAATTTCTTTATAATTACTTCAATCAAGGAAGTGGGCTTGCACCCCGCAAAAAAAAGTGGGCTTGCAAATTCTATCGTGTGATATTATTATCCTGACAGATTCGGCTCATTGAGAAATCTGAGCCCAATCCGGCCCATTTGGCTGACAGCAGCAGGCTCCGGCCCATATACCAATCGGTCAGTTCCAAAAAAAAAAGGTGCATTCGATTGGTCGCGCCACCTCCTCCGTCCACTCCGGCGGCCGCATCGCCTTCCGCTTCCGTCTTCATCTCCCAGCTCCCCAGGACAAGAAGCAGCCATTCTCGTGTTCATCTCCCAGCTCCCAACTGCCGCGCAGCACGGCAGCTCGCAAACCCTAGCGAATCTCCCGATCCGCGGCTACCCGGCGCGCGCCGGTGGCCGGAGCCCGGAATTGAACAGCAATTAATCTCGGGAAGCTTACGACCGGCGGCTGGTGGCCGGTGTAGCGCATATGTTTAGACAATCTACGAACAGGAGGTAATCCGGCAAATATTTGTTTTTTGTATATTTTTGTATAGTTGATTGAAGATGGAGCAATTTGATCAGTCAACTTTGTCAGTAGTTGTTTTTTGGAGCACCAATTTGTTATATCAGCAGCCATCTAGTTGGTAGCTAGGTGGCAATCTTTGTATTCCGATTAAATTGTGCATTTCGTAAACAACTTAACAGGGCAGCTAGATAAAAAGTAACAACATACAACTTTGAAAGATTCAACTAATATATTAGTGCGACGCAATTGACGTGGATACAAAGATGTCACAACTAAGGCATAATTACCTCTATCTTCTGCATACTAGACCATATTACATTTGAACTTGGCTTAGCCAAAATATCTGAATAATACTAACTGGTCATATAGCACCCCTACCCCAAAGAAAAGACCAAATGCAATCGCAAAGATGACCTTTATGCTGTATTCTCTTGCGGAGATGATGTACATGGGGGCTTCTTCAACCGAACTGCAATCCCTAATAAGCAGAGAACCGCACAGCTTCGGATTCCCGTCAAAACTAGAGGTCGGAAATGTGCTCAGCTGGCCTGTTGTTGGAATAGGTCCTCCTAGGTCGTTGTTTGAAATGTTGAAGTGCGAAAGGAAGTGAAGGTTCTCCAGTGCGGCAGGGATTGCACCAGTGAGATGGTTATTAGACAAATCCAGCCCTTCCAGGTTCGTCAGGTTGCAGATTGATTGTGGAATCTCTCCATAAAAGTTGTTGAAACTCAAGTTGAGGTAAACAACCGTTTTCAATTGACCAATCTCTTGGGGGATTGCACCGGTGAGTTTATTCTTTCCAAGTCTCAGCACTTTGGGCCAAGCACTGCCCATGCGGTACTGAAGTGATGGGCCCACATAAAAACTTGGTAGATCAAGGAGGTTTGAGTCCAGATAGATGGCAGCCTTGTCTGATTTTAGCATTGGCATCTCCATCAAGGTGATTGGGATTTTCCCAGTAAGGCTGTTGTTTGATATGTCCAGAAGGAAGAGGTGATTTAGGGAGTTGATCCAGCTTGGTGTCGGTCCAGTGAGCCGATTACTGGCTAATTGTAGTATCTTCAGATTTGTGAGCTTTGATAACCAAGTAGGTATCCTTCCAGTCAATGAACACCAGTCCATCGCAAGAAGTTGAAGATTCGGAAAACCGTCAATGGTTCCATCTTGTGGCATGGCCTCATTCATGAAGTTTGTGCCAATAACCAGGGCGCTGATGTTCCTGCAACTCTTAAGGGCATGCAAAGCTTTTGTGATATTTTTGAAGGAGTTTCTACTAAGTGATAGGAAGGACAGGTGCTTCAGATTGCCTATTTTTGATGAGATTTCACCACGGAAATGGTTGTCTGACAGCTGCAGTGCAGTCAAATTGCTGCATGAGTAAATGCTTTCTGGAACCATACCACTGAGATTATTCCTCATGAGATCTAAACCTTTTAGATTCTGTAGGGCGGCGAACTTTACCTTCCCTAGATCTCCGATGAAGTTGTTGGACTTTAGATCAATGATTCTGAGATTTGTACAGTTGCCCAGAGTTGATGGCAGCTCCCCAGACATGTTATTGCTACCCAAATGGAGCTCCTCCAGCCTCTTGAGCAGACATATCGACAGCGGAATCTTGCCACTGAAGCGATTCCCTCCAAGGTCAAGAATAGCTAGATTACTGAGTTTGACTATACGTGCTCCATCAAGTTTTCCTTGTAAAACATTGTTGGGGAAGGAGAGGTACTCCAACAAGGTAGCATGGAAGGTTTCAACAGGGAGAATCCCACTTAGGTTGTTGTTGCCAGCCTTGAGCACTTTGAGCTTGGAACAATTACCCAGCGTGTTTGGTATGTCACCACTCAATTGGTTGTAACAGAGGTCAAGCAATGCCAAATATGGCGACCCAAGGCAGAGAGAAGACGGCATGTTCCCAGTGAAGCTGTTATTGCTGGCGTTGAGCGCAATCAGACTGTTCATCACCTTCCATGTGGCTGATGGAAATTGTGAGCTGAACAGGTTGCTTGAGATGTTGAGTACCTGCAGAGGCCGGTCGGTGGTAACCAACGACGGAAGCTTGGGCAGCGGTCCATTGAGCCGGCTGAAGCTGACATCGAGGACGATGATGCTTCCAGAGAACATGAGCTCCGCTGGAAGACCACCGGAGAATGAGTTGTGCGAGAGGTTAACACGCAGCAGGCTGGTGAGGTTGGCAAGGAACGGTGAGATGGGCCCTTCAAGTCCTTTAGACTCCAGGGAGACCCCAGTGACGGCCCCATCTCCATTGCAGGAGATGCCTTCCCATTCGCAGCAGTCTGTGCCATTGTTACGCCAGGACGTGGTGAGGCCACCATCACGTGACAGCCCGGCAAGGAATTGGAGGAGGTTGTGCTTCTCCTGCTCGGTGCATGGGGTGGCGGGAGAGGTTAAGAAGAGCAGCATGAATAGCTGCAGCACGACCGGAAGAACGGTGAATGAGGACATTGGTTAGTGTTTCTTCCCCGCCTTCTTGTTTTTGTTGTTGCTTGAAGAATGCATGCAGTGCACTGTTTTAAATAGCCCGCTATAGCTCTGCTATAGCACGCTATAGCATTTACAGAAGGTCTTGCGCTAAGAGACTTTGATCCAAACAAACGAACAAACATTTTAAATAGCTCGCTATAGCTTCGCTATAGCACGCTATAGCATTTAGAAAAGGTCCGCCGCTAAGAGGCTTAGCGCGCTATTTAAAACTATGGCTGGTACTAGCTATCATCTAGCAGTGGATTTATTTGCACATCAGAGCGACTTAACACCATTCATAAGATTCCATATTTCTTGTCATGGCTGCACCTCAGTGCCCGGGGCCACGATCGGTCGGTGCACAAAAAGACAGTGACACTAGCATAGCAAAGCAACATCCGTACTTACCTATTATAGCTATAATAAAACCCTATAAACTAGTTTATAAAGCTATCACTTAGTTATGGATGGATTAATAGCTACTGATTAGTCAAAAAAAATTCAAGTAGCAAGAAATCATTCTATTATCTCACTGCCCCAAGTTTCAAGTTTAAGTGTAAATGCCTGAAGAGAGTAAGGTTAATTACTAGTTTAGTCATTTTGCGTGACCTATTCATTGCATTGCTGCTCAAGAGTGCATAGATTTGTCCAAGGGCCCAGGGGGTGGTGGTCTCCTCTACAGACTTTACTACCACATGTTTATGGCATGAGCTAGTGAAGGCCCAGGGGGTATGAACCTAGTTTTTGGACCAGGGGGTACGAACCTAAATTTGCCCCAGGTGGTACCAACCTAAATTTGAAAACGTGTTTCATGTCTATATGGGAGATATCCTGCTCGATAATTATTATGTGAGGTCATTTTCCGCCAGCTGTATGAATTAATACCCATCATTTCAGTTTGAAAACTGCTTTATGGTTGTGTTTTTTCTCATGCTTCCTGTTAGTTCCCCAGAAATCTTATTTACTCATTTCCTTGGGAGAGGTCCTGGAACAAAAGCAGAATCAAAGGCACAAAGAGTGCCCATGGATTATTCATTTGCTTCATGCAGTGCCAACCTCTCTTGCTAGCTAATTCTTTTCAGGCAGCTAATTTTGCCTCAGATGCAGTTTGCAGCAATATTGTTGTCATGTTTCCATTATTATTTCTGAATGTAGACAATTTTTTGTTGCGAAAGCTGCCCCTCTTCATTGCTTTGGTTGATTTGTGCCCATATTTGCCTTACCAGCCAAAATTTCGGCAAGGGATGGCGAGACACACCCTTCAAGTCCTCTAAGTGCTAGGGAGACTTAAGTGACAGCCCTGTCTCCATTGCAGGCGATGCCTTCCCACTCGCAGCAGGCCGTGCTGTTGTCACGCCACGACATGGCGAGGTCGCCATCTCGCGACAGCCCAGAAAGGAAACGGAGGAGGTTGCGCTTCTCCTGCTCAGTGCATGCGGTGGCGGGAGAGGCCAAGAAGAGCAGCAGGAACAACTGCAGCAT
>NC_041391.1:176047167-176049197 GCF_002162155.2 Triticum dicoccoides
CCCCCCCTTTGTTTTGCTATTGGTTGAAGAATGCATGCAGTGCTGCTGCTAGTTATCATCTATCATCTAGTAGTGGATTTATTTGCACATCAGACCTACTGAACAGCACTCATAGAGATTCCCTATTTCATGTCCCGGGCGCACCTTAGGGCCCTGGGCCACGGTTGGTCCATACGCAAAAGACGACGACACTAGCATTGGAAAGCAATCATCTGTATCTATCAATTAGCTGTAGTAAAAGGCTATAAACTAGTTTATAAATCTGTCATTTAGTTATGGATGGATTAAATAGTTACCGATTAGTCCAAAATTTTCAAGTAGCAAGAAGCCAATCTATCATCTCGCTGCCCCAAGGTTCATGTTTAAGTGTAATATAGTTGAAGAACATATTGGAAGGTTAATTACTAGTTTGCTCATCTTTCCAGGCCTATTCATGGCACTGCTGCTCAATAATACATAGATATAGGTGGTTGTCTTTGGTTACAGACTTACAACACTAGTTTTGTTTACCTCAAGTGACAGGCTGGCATTTGGTAGGCAGGCCCAAAGGGGGTACCAACCTACTAATGGTTGTGTTTTTCCCATGGTTCATGTCTATGGTGGATATTCTGCTCATAATTATTATGTGGGGTCATTTCCCACTAGCTCTTTGACTCTTTGTAGCTGATGAATACATATCCATGATTTCAGTTTGAAAAATTGCCTAATGGTTCTGTTTTCTGACTTTTGTAGCTAATGAATAAATAATTAAATATCCATGATTTCAGCTCGGAAAACTGCTTCATGGTTGTGTTTTTCTTATGCTTCCTGTCAGTTCCTCAGAAATCATATTAATGTCATTTCCTTTGGGAGAAGTCTTGAATAAAAGCAGAATTAATGGTACATATCACCTATGCATCATCCATCAATGTAATATTCCAGATGCACAAAGAATGGCCATGGATTATTCTCCTGTTCTTTTTGTGGCAAAGAAGCTTTGAGCTTCAACTTCCTATGTCTGTTTTTCCTTTTGTTATTTTCGTTTTCTTCTTTGGACAGAAAAGTAGCATGTAGATGTCTTTCTATCCTGCTTTCACTACTTGGCAGTTCGAGTTCACCTGTTAAACAATTAGTCTTGATTATTTCCATTTCATTACATTGAAATTACATTTCCTTTGTTTTTTTACTTTGCTTCATGCACCGTCAACCTCTCATGCTAGGTAATTCTTTTCTGGCGACTAATTTGGCCTCAAATGCAGTCTGCAGAAGAATATTGTTGACATGTTTCTCCATTTTGATTTCTGAACATTGAATATTTTGTTGTCAAAGCTGCTCCTCTTCATAGTTATGTTTGATTATACATGTATCTGCCGATACAAATTCTTCTTGACAAATGGCACTTTGTTATATTTCACATTGCCGTGTCTTTCCCATGGATATGAACTCTTCTCTTCTTTTTCTTTTTTTACTATGGAACTGAAGTGTTTTTTCCTGCTTGCGGGATCACCATTCTGTTTTTTGTGTGCCTTTTAATGTGCAAACTGTGTAAACAGTCCCTCCTCTTTTAGAACTAGTGTGGGTCAAAAGGTCTGTTTGGTTTGTGCCTTTATCCTATCAAAAGTTTCCTAGCCAGAATTTTGGTTGAGGTTTTACTTGCCAACGGATTGGCCAACATTGATTAGAAAATGCAATAGAGTTGGTTCCCATCCAACAAAGACCAGCATGTTGATCATGGCAAAAAAATGTAGGGTCCACTTTGGTCGCAACCCAAAGTTCCAAATGTTAAAGTTATAATATAAGTCATGTACCCCTTTGTATTTATCCCGTTGTATAAGGGGTTTCTTGCATATGTTCCACACCTGTACATGTATATATATCGGCCTATGGCCTCATGGGAATACAAGTTGCATATTCCTAACATGGTATTAGAGCCAAGTTAATTTTTTTGCACGCTGCAACTCGTGCGTTTGATCCTCTCTGTATCCCGATCGATCTCCAACCAGGGCTGCTCGAAGTGTCCCCGATCGATCTCCTCCCGCCCGCCTCGATCT
>NC_041391.1:176049517-176067473 GCF_002162155.2 Triticum dicoccoides
ACCGTTTTGCTCCAGCCGGCCACCCGCCCCTGCAGGTCTTGCTCCAGCCGCCCCACCTCCCGCAAGGCCCTGCTCCAGCCAGCCCTGCCTGCTGCTGATCTCGACTTTCCGCAGATCGACTGTCTGCCGCTCCCCGATCCTGTCCCGATTGGAAGCTCCCTCGTCAGATTCGGTTGATAAAAAAAAGAAAAAAATGTCTGCTGCATCGGGCTATGTTGCTGTCCCTCGCTGTCCAGTGATCTTTGATGGTACTAACTATACCGAGTTCACTGGCTTTGTGCGCATTCACATGCGTGGCATCCGTCTCTGGGGTGTTCTTTCTGGCGAGGTCTGCTGTCCACCACGTCCGGTTCCTCCGGTTGCCCCTACTCCGCCGACTCCACTGGTTCTTCCTACGGATGCTAATCAGGCCGCCAAGGATGCGGCTAAGCTTACTGGTGAGGCTGCTGATCGTGCTTATGATGAGAGGGTTTTGGCTTATGAGGAGGCTCTTCAGACGTATCATGGTGCTTTGTTTGTTTACACCCAGTGGCTTGATGATGATGCTCGTGCTGCAGCTGTTCTCACTGCTAGTGTTCTGCCTCAGTTTGCTTCTGAGTTTCTGGGTCTTCCTACTGTCTTTGAGATGTGGACATGTCTTCGTCAGCGCTATGAGCCCTCTGGTGATGCGTTATACCTTTCTGTGGTCCATCAGGAGCATGCTCTTCAGTAGGGTGACTCTACGATTGATGACTTCTATGCACAGAGTTCTGCTATCTGGCGTCAGCTTGATTCTCTCCGCGGTGCTGGTTGTCGTACTTGCCCCTTGCCAGGCTGTCCAGGCCAATTTGGAGTTTCATCGCGTCTACGAGTTCTTGTATCGGCTCTGTAAGGAGTTCGAGCCCCGGCATGCTCAGTTGTTCGCTCGTGGCCGTATTTCTCTCATGGAGGCACTTTCAGAGATTCGTGCTGAGGAGACTCGCTTACGTGGTGCTGGTTTGCTGGAGGTTCCCTCTGTTCTCGCTACTCGGGCTTCTTCCACTCCACCTGCTGCACCGACCCCTTCTCGCTCGAGTTCTCCACCGCTCTTGCCCACTCCTTCTGGAGGCTCAGGTCGCCCCCGTCCACATTGTGACTATTGCAACAATGATGGTCATATTGAGTCCCAGTGCTACACGAAGAGGAAACACCTGCGCAAGGCATGATCATCATCTTCAGGGACTTCGTCATCTACCTTGATAGATTCAGCCATTGCTTTGACTGAGCAGGATATTCTGAGACTTAAGCGTCTGCTCGCGGCTTCAGGTTCTTCCTTGGCGGGTACTGCTGGTTCTGTGACTGATGCTTCCCGCACTGAGCAACTGCCCTCTACACAGTCAGGTACATCCCCATGGGTTCTGGACTCTGGAGCTTCTTTTCATATGTCTTCTCATTCTTCCACTTTGTCCTCTCTTCGATCGCTGGATTCTCCTGTTCATGTCTTCACTGCTGATGGTACTCCACTTTCTATTGCTAGTAGAGGCAATCTTTCCACTCCTTATTCTGTTCCTGATGTTGCTCATGTTCCTCGACTTACCATGAATCTGTTTTCTGCTGGTCAATTTACTGATTCTGGTTGTCGCGTCATTCTTGACGTTGACTCTTGTTCTGTCCAGGACCGTCGCACGCACACTCTGGTTGGGGCTGGCCCTCGCCGCCATGATTCTCAGGGTCTCTAGGAGTTGGACTGGCTTCATGTTCCTTCCGCTGCCACCACCATCGCCAGTTCCTCTGCTTCAGTCGCCTCCGTTATTGGTTCCTTCAAGCAGTGGCATCATCGACTTGGTCATCTTTGTGGTTCTCGGTTGTTGTCTTTAGTTCGCCGAGGTCTTCTGGGGTCTGTCTCAGGAGATGTCTCTTTAGAGTGTCAGGGTTGTCATCTTGGCAAGCAGATTCAGTTACCATATTCCCATAGTGACTCGGTGTCTAAGCGTCCTTTCGATTTAGTTCATTCTGATGTATGGGGTCCGGCTCCTTTCGCTTCGAAAGGTGGTCATAAATACTATATTATTTTCATAGATGATTTCTCTCGTTACACATGGCTCTATTTCATGACTTCTCGTAGTGAGGTGTTGTCTATTTATAAGCGTTTTGCTGCCATGGTTCATACTCAGTTCTCTTCACCCATTCGTGTTTTTCGTGCTGACTCTGCTGGCGAGTATATCTCTAAGATGTTGTGTGGTGTTCTTGCTGAGCAAGGAATTCTCTCTCAATTCTCTTGTCCTGGTGCTCATGCTCAGAATGGTGTGGCTGAGCGAAAGCATCGACATCTTCTTGAGACGGCTCGTGCATTGATGATTGCTGCCTCTCTCCTGCCTCATTTTTGGGTTGAGGCTGTTTCCACCTCCACCTATCTTATCAATATACAGCCTTCCGCTGCTATACAGGGTGGTGTTCCTTTCGAGCATCTTTTTAATCGTTCTCCTGATTATTCGATGCTTCGCTTGTTTGGTTGTGTTTGCTATGTTCTTCTTGCCCCTCGCGAACGCACCAAACTGACCGCTCAGTCTGTTGAGTGTGTCTTCTTAGGCTACAGTGATGAGCATAAGGGCTATCGTTGTTGGGATCCTATCGTTCGTCGGATGCGTATCTCTCGGGACGTGACTTTTGATGAGTCTCGTCCTTTCTACCCACGCCCATCTTCCTCGACCTTTTGAGTGGAGGATATCTCTTTCCTCACTTTTCCTGACTCACCTATCACCCCCGTCGAGCCTGTGCCTATTCGTTCCACTCCATCTCTTCTCCACCTCTAGCTGATTTACAGCCACCATCTTCCCCGGTCTCCTTGCCTAGCATGTCACCGGATTCTACACCTTCATCTCCGGTGACTTCTTCGTCGCCACCCCCCGATTCTACCTTGGCAATTCCTCCTTCTATTGTTCCATCTTTTCCTCAGCATTACACTCGTTGTTCACGACCTATGCCTTTGTGGATGAGTCATCATCTTCCTCTCAGCCTACTTATGGCTTCCGTTCTCGTCCTCGTTCGCCTGTTGATCGCTTTGGATTTCCCACCGCTGGTGCTGCTGTTCTTGAGCCGACCTCTTATCGTCAGGTTGTTGTTCATCCTGAATGGCAGTTTGCGATGGCAGAGGAGATTGCTGCTCTTGAACGCACTGGTACTTGGGATCTTGTTTCTCTTCCTCCCGGAGTCCGTCCCATCACTTGTAAGTGGGTCTACAAGGTTAAGACTCGCTCCGATGGTTCTCTTGAGCGTCACAAAGCTCGTCTTGTGGCTCATGGTTTTCAGCAGGAGCATGGTCGTGATTATGACGAGACTTTTGCTCCTGTGGCCCATATGACCACTGTTTGTACACTTCTTGCCGTTGCCTCTGCACGCCACTGGTCTATATCTCAACTTGATGTTAAGAATGCCTTTCTTAATGGTGAGCTGCGTGAGGAGGTGTACATGCAGCCACCACCTGGGTATTCTGTCCTTGATGGCATGGTATGTCGTGTTCGTCGCTCTCTCTATGGTCTTAAGCAAGCCCCCCGCGCCTGGTTTGAGCGTTTTGCCTCTGTGGTCACTGCCGCTGGTTTTTCAGCAAGTGATCATGATTCAGCATTGTTTATTCACCTTTCTCCTCGTGGCCGGACTCTTCTTCTTCTCTATGTTGATGACATGATCGTCACTGGGGATGACTCCGAGTATATTGCCTTTGTAAAGGCCTGTCTTAGTGAGCAGTTTCTTATGTCTGATCTTGGACCTCTTCGCTACCTTCTTGGGATTGAAGTCTCTTCTACCTCTGATGGCTTTTTTATATCCCAGGAAAAGTATATTCAGGATCTTCTTGCTCGTGCTGCTCTTACTGACGAGCGCATTGTTGAGACTCCTATGGAGCTCAATGTTCACCTCCGTGCTACTGATGGTGATCCTCTCCCTGACCCGACGTGTTATCGTCATCTTGTTGGCAGTCTTGTCTATCTAGTTGTCACTCGTCTGGACATCTCTTATCCGGTTCATATTCTGAGTCAGTTTGTCTCTACTCCCACATCGGTTCACTATAGTCATCTCCTTCGTGTTCTCCGATATCTTCGGAGCACGATCTCTCACCGTCTATTCTTTCCTCGCTCCAGTTCTTTACAGCTTCAGGCCTATTCGGATGCTACGTGGGCTAGTGATCCTTCAGATCGCCGTTCACTTTCTGCTTACTGTGTTTTTCTTGGTGGTTCTCTCATTGCCTGGAAGACGAAGAAACAGATTGCAGTTTCCTGTTCGAGTGCTTGAGGCTGAGTTGCGAGCAATGGCTCTTTTGACGGCAGAGGTGACTTGGTTACGGTGGTTACTTTAGGATTTTGGTGTTTCTGTCACTACACCGACTCTGCTCTTATCTGACAGTACATGTGCTATTAGTATTGCGCGCAATCCTGTGAAGCATGAGCTCACCAAGCATATTGGTGTTGATGCTTTATATGTGCGCGCTGGTGTGCAGGATCAGGTTATTGCTCTTCAGTATGTGCTTTCAGAGCTACAGTTGGCGGATTTCCTGACGAAGGCCCAGACTAGAGCACAACATGGCTTTTATCTCTCCAAACTCAGTGTTGTTCATCCACCATGAGTTTGAGGGGGGTGTTAGAGTTATAATATAAGTCATGTACCCCTTTGTATTTATCCCGTTGTATAAGGGGTTTCCTGCATATGTTCCACACCTGTACATGTATATATATATATATCGTCCTATGGCCTCATGGGAATACAAGTTGCCTATTCCTAACACCAAACATACCTTAACACTAGGTAGAACACACCATTCAATTTTTAAAGCCGTTTAATCTACCCTTCTTGACCCAAACAGGGTGGTTTTTGACGGTGCGCTATACCTAGAGTGGCCTCCGACCGACACGGGGCATTCTTCACGCAGAATGTCTGGTGTCTTGGCACATAAGCAAATGATTCTATCGAGGAGCCCCCTCGGTTGGTTTAGTACTGTTGTAACCCTAGGCCTTGTCCTCCTTTATAAGACGAAGCCAGGGGAGGGCATCGACATCTTATCATCGCCTCGGTAGGTACAAACACCCTATACTTGTAACCCCCTTGCGCGAGGCATTTTCCACCATCAATTAAATCAAGGAGTAGGGTGTTACCTCAACAATGAGGGCTCAAACCTAGGTAAACTCCCCGTGTGTGATCCCCTCTAGTACTTTCGGCCACACTCTCCACCCTATTGAGGCTACTGATCGTTTTCGGTACTGGACGGAGACCGAATGCAAATTAGACCTCTGCTCACGCTCGACATTTTCATGTCGTGCCAAACTTCCGTATTCGGCTGCCGATGGAGTGTGATGGCTCTACATCGAGATGTCGCCCTCTCCCATCTAGATCATGTGCTTCGGAAGCCTCGAATACCACCTCGATTAGTACGGCACGCCGTATGCCTTTGTGTCCTGCCATCACTACTGGCATGCGAGGCATCGCCGATCTTGGTAAAACTTGGAATGACTGGATCTTCAACCCACAAGCCCGCTCGATTGCATGGAGTGAACATGATCTTCTGGGTTGCCAACACACGACGAATCCAGAAGCTCATGCGGCGAGCAGTCTACGCAACTGCACCAGCTCACACGGAGTACTTGAGTTGTTCGACTCCACCATCGCCTTCGACTTCACCGATCACCCACACCCATACTACATCCCTCATCCAAGGAATTTCATTGTGGTGCTAGATCCGATCGTTGGCGGCGTCCGCCTCCCCAAAGTCCTTATGGATGGGGGTAGCGAAATCAGTGTCATCTTCTTCGACATACTGGCAAAGGTGGGGATCTCTAAATCCCGTCTATGCCCCTCACCTACTGGTTTCCATGGCTTCGTCCCAAGAAAGAAAGTGTAGCCGCTGGGGCAAATCTCCCTCGAGGTTGTATTCGGGGGGAGGACAATTTTTGCTTTGAAATATTGTACTTTGAGGTCTCCACGTTTGAGAGCGGCTACAACGCTATCCTAGGTAGGCCAACATACGTGGTGTTCATGGCACTATCATCTTACGCCTGCCTACAACTAAATATGTTGGGCCCAAACGGCACCATCATGGTGCATGGCAGCGATGAAAGATCACTAGAGGCGGAGGCCGCCACCCTAGAACGCGTGGAGGCCACCCTAGCCTCAGCGGAACTAGAAGAGATCAAGAGAACAGTCAACCCGGCTATCATCTCCTTGCCCAGGAAGCCTAAACCTGGTCCAGCCTTCCAGCCCATGAAAGAAAAAGTACCAAGTGCATCCCGAGAACCCCTCCAACTCCAAGACAACAATTATAGAAGTAGATCTGAGCCCGGAAGAGGAGGTCACACTCATACAATTCCTGAAAGGACAATTGGAATATCTTTTTCTGGAGGCTCGCTGATATGCGCGGCGTTCCTGCATGCATCACTAAACACAGCCTGGATGTCTACAAGGATGCGAGGCCGGTAAAAGAAGACCTTCTCACGCTTTGTGATGGAGAAAGGCCACACAATTGGAGAAGAGATCACCCGGCTCCTAACTGCCGGTTTCATCGGAGAGGTCGCCCACCCCGAATGGCTGGCCAACCCGGTGATGGTCATGAAAAAAGGACAACTCATGGTGTGTGTGCATCCACTACACCGAGCTCAACAAATCCTGCCCCAAAAGATACATTCCCGTTGCTCTGGAGTCGATCAAGTGATCGACTCCATCAGGAGTTGCAAGCGTTTCTGCTTCCTGGATGCCTACTCCGGCTATCACCAGATTCGGATGAAGGAATCAGATCAGGAGAAAACATCTCTCGCTACACCTTTTGGACTATTTTGCTACATCATGATGCCTTTCAGGCTTGAAAACACAGATGCAATATATCAGCGCACGACGTAGAAGTGCCTCCACAACCAGATTGGCATCAATGTGGAAGCATATGTGGACGATTTCGTCATGAAAACGTAGAACAAACCAACCTATATTCGGCCCTGAACAAACATTCGCGAACCTATGTCACTTCAACATGAAGCTCAACCCCAGAAATGTTCTGATTTTCCTTTGTGCTCGCTGTCGGTAGTTAGTAGAGTACTGGAGATATTCAAGTTTCAAGGCCGATCCCCTAAATTTTAGGATCAGAACCTCCCACGTCGCTCCCGTGGGTGACGGGGAAGAGCACTCCCGCCACCACCATCTGCACCCTCCTCTCCCTCCCTCCTCTCTCGCCGCCACTAGAGGACGCGGTCGGGCAAAGCCTGGCCGGCGTCAGCGACGGCGGGGTGTTTCGCCTTCTTGCGCAGGGCCTCCACCACGGGGCGGCGCGATTGGGCCCGGACACTGCAATGGCGAGAGTCGTGGTGGTGCAGCTGCGGATCCTCACTAGCGGCGGCGCTTGGGACCGGCCACGCACGACAGGCTTTGAGGTGGCAGATCGTGCAGGCGAGGGGGTGGCGGCGGATCGGGATTCGCCCTGATCTGGCATTTGTCTAAAGCCGGCGGCGTGGGCTGTGGACAGCAGTGGCCGGTGTCCTCTGTCGTGGCGGTGATGGCGTCGGGTGGTGGAGGTTGCGGTATGGTGGCGATCCTAGTGATCTTATCGCATCATGGCAATGATCTACATGATCAGTCCTCCTCGATCTGGCCGTCGCCGTGTTCCCGAACTACTGCCAGAGATCTTGCCTAAGGATATCTGGATCAGATAGAATCCGGTCATGCCCGTCCATATCTGCCTACGCAGCTCCATGAGGGCACGGCACGAAGCTCTGTTGTTTGTTGACACCATGGGACATGTCGGTATCTCGATTTTCATGGTGTAGATAGCGGTGGTGGAGAAAGTCATGGTGGTTGAGATCGGAGGATCAGTAAGGCGGAGGGGTGCTTGGAGGCGATGGAGTCAGCTAGGTGTTTGATAACTTTCAGAAGCAACAGTGACAAGTGGGGGTGGTAGCACTGGAGGATTTCATTTTTGATGGTGCTCCCCGTGGGCCGAATCGTGACTTTCAGGGTGAAAACATAAGGTCTGATCTTCGTTGGTTGTGTCTGACAATTGCCTTGCTGAAGGTATTGCTTTAAGAGCTCAGACTTTCTCTAGGGTGAAAACCTCAGATCTTGGATCGGGCGACGACGGCGATTATGCACAGTTTCCTTCTTAAAGACGTCGCTTTTGGAGACCTTTTATGTTTTCCGGGAGTTGTCTTTAGTGGTGGTTTGTGTGCTACTAACTCAGAGGAGTTGATCAGTGTGGTGAGACCCTTTTTTTCGGGCTATGTGCATCCTGGATGTCTTTGAGACATCTTGTGGATGTAGATGTTGGGCGGTATCTTCGCAATATTAATATATTCCTTTTAAAAAAAATTGATTTCAATAGAATCTCCTGAGAAGGTACATGCCTATCCAACTCATGCTTTCCGGAACATTTTGAATAGTTGTGTTTCAGTCTATGGGGAGATATTCTGCTTGATATTACGAAAAAGGGTCCCCCCCGCTTTATATTATAAAGCATACCGCCAAGCATCCAACACATAAGAGTACAAGTTCAGACGAGAAACATCAAATAAACGAGGTCCGGCTGGGGGCACAGCCAAACAAGCCCCAAAAGCATGAGAAAATTGACTCTAATCAGGCTCTGGTGGTGGTGGTAGTGATGGCGGGGACATCACGACAGCAGAAGAACGAATACCTGCGATGATGGAGTCGATGAAGCCACGATCGCGCCGCTTGCTAAGCGGTCTCCAGAGCTGTAGAAATCCAGACAATTTGAAGATGGAGTCAGTCACACGGCAAGGGATCACGTGCTCCATCACCAATTTATTGCAACAATTCCAAAGGGTCCACGCCAAGGCACCCATTGCCACCCAAAGGGAAGGCCTACTAATAGGGGGGGGGGAATCAAGGATCTCCCTGAACAAGTCTGGGAGATTATCATGACACCATGTCCCACCCACAACCTCCCGGAAGCAGCTCCATAGGAATCGTGCCGCCGGGCACTGGAAGAAGATATGGTTGGAGTCTTCCGGTACGCCACATAAGGGACAAAGGCCATCACCCGGGCCATTACGCTTCTAGACCTCCGTGCCCGAGGGCAGGCGGCCACACACCCATTGCCACAAGAAGATACGTATCTTAAGTGGTAGCTTGATCTCCCATAGCACCGTAAGTTTATTACGAAAAAGGGTTTCCCCCCGCTTTATATTATAAAGCATACTGCCAAGCATCCAACACATAAGAGTACAAGTTCAGACGAGAAACATCAAATAAACGAGGTCCGGCTGGGGGCACAGCCAAACAAGCCCCAAAAGCATGAGAAAATCGACTCTAATCAGGCTCCGGTGGTGGTGGTGGTGATGGTGGGGACATCACGGCAGCAGAAGAACGAAGACCTGCGATGACGGAGTTGATGAAGCCATGATCGCGCCACTTGCTAAGCGGTCTACAGACCTGTAGAAATGCACACAATTTGAAGATGGAGTCAGTCACACGGCAAGGGATCACGTGCTCTATCACCAATTTATTGCGACAATTCCAAAGGGTCCACGCCAGGGCACCCATTGCCACCCAAAGGGAAGGCCTACTAATAGGGGGGGGGGAATCAAGGATCTCCCTGAACAAGTCTGGGAGATTATCATGACACCATGTCCCACCCACAACCTCCCGGAAGCAGCTCCATAGGAATCGTGCCGCCGAGCACCGGAAGAAGATATGGTTGGAGTCTTCCTCATGGGGGTCATTTCCTTCCAACTCTAACAAATAAATATCTATTATATCAGTTTGAAACTGGTTGTGTTTATAGTACTCGTGCTCTTTGTACCTGGCGGACAAAATATTCATTATATCAGTTTGAAAACAGTTTCATGGTTATTGTTTTCATTTATTTTCGGAAATGAGGATAGATAGATTGGTCGTTGTCTCCATATGAG
Source organism: Triticum dicoccoides (assembly GCF_002162155.2). Lineage (NCBI taxonomy): Eukaryota > Viridiplantae > Streptophyta > Magnoliopsida > Poales > Poaceae > Triticum > Triticum dicoccoides. The sequence continues at coordinate 176,059,372 of NC_041391.1, forward strand.
ATAGCTAGATTGACGTACAAGGATGCATGGGTTCCTGCTTTGCCGAAAATGGCTTTCACCCCGCTTTATAAATAAAGCAAACGACCACAGCCACAAAGTATTCAAGAGGGAACCACACACACACACCCAAAGTCACACAACACAGAGTACAATAGGGTTCTGCTGAGGGCATAGCTCAAACAAGCCCTGAAAAAGAAAACAAAGGAGGAGACACCGCGGCTAAGAAGCTAATCCGGCTCAGGTGGTGGAGGAGGAGGAGGTGGAGCCAAGCGGAGAGCCATCGCGCGAAGGTCTGCAATGATGGTGTTGATGGCATCCCGGTCCTGGATCTTGAGGGGCACACAGATTGCCCAGATCATCCCATCACCCGGGCCATTCTGTTTTAACACCTCAACGCCGGAGGGAAGCCGGCCATAGATCCATTGCCACATGAAGATCCTGATCTTGAGGGGCACACGGTTCGCCCAGATCATCTCAAGGGCAGCCGGTCCAGGGGAGGGGGTGATGGCCTTGTATAGGGGCTTCATGGAGAACCGGCCCGAGGGCTCGAGGCGCCAAGACAAGCGGTCCTGAGGCTGCGACAAATGAGGCTCGTGCAGGGCAACGGTCTCCAAGAGGTCATGCCAGGAGATGGTTTCCGGGGGGCCAAAAGGTTGCCGTAACGCGAGACGCCCTAAGTCAATAAGGGCCGACTCGACGGATATCCGGCTCCACCGCAATGGAGAACAAATCCGGGAACCTGGCAGCGAAGGGGGAGTCCCCAGCCCACCGGTCGAACCAAAACAAGGTGGAAGTCCTAGAGCCGACCGAAATGGAGGTCCCGATGCGGAGAACCGGGAGCAACTGGATGAAGGACTGCCAGAGGCCACCCTCACCATTCGCAATGCGCCATAGCCATCGAGTGAGGAGGGCCAGGTTCATGCGTTCGGAGGACATAATGCCAAGGCCGCCTTGATCTCTAGGCTTGCAGACTTCGGTCCATCGTACCATATGGCACTTCTGCTTATCGCCCTCTCCAGCCCAGTAGAAGCGGGCTTGGACAGAACCGATCTCATGGTGCAACGTTTCGGGCAAGCTGTGGAAACACATGATGAACAAGAGGAGGCTGGACAAGGACGAGTTGATGAGGATCGTCCGCGCCGCTTTAGACAGCCAACGGCCCTGCCAGGGCTCGATACGGTGCTGAAGCTTGAGCATCGAAGGCCTTAGATCCGCCACGGAGAGCCGAGAGTCGCTAATGGGGATCCCTAGGTAGGTGGTGGGGAAGGATCCGAGCCGACAATTGAGTTGGTTAGCGATACTTTGGCTATTGGCGGGGGAGAAGCCAAGCACCATGACCTCGCTCTTATCGAAGTTTATTTTGAGGCCCGACAACTGCTGGAAGCAAAGCAGCAAAAATTTCAAGTTCGCGATATCGGCCTCCGATCCTTCCACCATAATAATGGTGTCATAGGCATATAGGAGGGAAACACCCCCGCCCTCCACGAGGTGTGGTACTATGCCATAGATGTGTTCCGCGGCCTTAGCCTTATCAAGGATCGAGGCCAGGGCATCAACCACCATGTTGAACAGAAACGGAGAGAAGGGGTCTCCCTGCCTAACCCCACATAGGGTGGGCAAATAGGGCCCAATCTCTCCATTAATGTTAACCGCAGTGCGCCCAGAGGACACCATCTGCATGACCCGAGTGACCCAGTGGTCGTCGAACCCTTTCCTAAGCAACACTTCCCGAAGGAAGGGCCAGCTAACCGAGTCATAGGCTTTGTGGAAGTCTATTTTCAGAAAGACTGCTTTGAGGTTTTTAGACCGAACCTCGTGCAAAACTTCGTGAAAGACAATGACCCCATCCAGAATATATCGGCCTTGGATGAAGGCAGACTGGTCCGGATGGGTGATGTGGTCCGCCAGAGGGGCCACCCTATTGGCGTACCCCTTGGCCAGAATGCGGAAGATCACATTGATCACCGTAATCGGGCGGAACTGCCGAATGTCCGAGGCCCCAGGTACCTTGGGGATCAAGGTGATGATCCCGTAGTTAAGGCGATGGAGGTCAATGGTGCCCATATAGAACTCATCAAAGAGGGCCATGACCTCGGGCTTTATGGCCGACTATAAGGTCTGGAAGAACTTCACCGGCAGCCGTCGGGGCCAGGGGCGGATGAATGGTTCATTCCTTTGATCGCCGCCCAAACTTCCTCCTCAGTAAATGGAGCTGTGAGCATGGCATTCTCCGCCGCCGAGATGCACTGAGGTCCGACCCAGAAGTCAGGAGCGAGGGCCAAGCCGCCCCGAGGGGGGCAGAAAAGAGGGCTCTATAGAAGCCATCGACGTGGGCCCGGATGTCGGCCGGGCGTTGCAGTAGAGTCTCCCTATCCCACAGCAAAGGGATGGTATTCCGTCGCCTACGACCGTTGGCGATGGCCTGGACGTAGGCAATGTTGGCGTCACCCTTGAGAACCCATTTTTGGGCCCCCTGTAGGCGCCAGTACGCCTCTTCATCGGAATATATGACCATGAGCTGGTCCTCAAGGTCATACCGAAGCATCCACTCATCGGGGGCTAGTCCCACCGAGTCAGCCTGAAAGTCTAGAGCTTGGATGGAGGTGAGGAGGGCCTTCTTACGCTCCCGCAGGTCCCGACCGAGGTTCGCGCCCCAGCCCTTCATGAACTGGCGGGAGCGCTTGGCACAGAAGTGCCAGTCATCCACCGCCGATATGGATCTGTAGGGGGCGATTCGGGCCTCCAACCAGAGGGCACGAACGGCGTCAGCAAAGCCGTTCTGGTTAAGCCAGAACGTCTCAAAGCGGAACCTGGGCGCGGTGGGCGGGCGCTCATCCTGGGAGGCCAGGAGCAGGGGGGCGTGATCCGAGCCAATATGAGTAATGGCTCGGAGGGAGGCAAGGGGACATCGGAGCTCCCACTCGGGGGAGACCAAGACGCAGTCGAGCACGGAGCGGGTCGAGTCAGTCTGGCGATTGGTCCAGGTGAATTTGGCACCAATCCTATTTAATTCCCTCAGTTCGAGATCGGCGATGCAGTCATTGAACATCTGCATCTGAGGGAAGTTAACCAAGTCGTTGTTCTTGTCCTCCGCAAAGCGGAGGAGGTTGAAGTCACCGCTAACTACGACCAGCAGGTTGGCGGCCGACACCTTCCTCGTGAGTTCATCAAGGAAGGATGCGGACCGGCGATGGTACGGCAATAAGAACTATACATACTAAGAATCAGAACAAATTTTTAGTATGTATAGTTCTTATTACCGTAATTAAATTTCTCTATTTTGCGATCACTATAGGTACTGCTTTCATTTCTCAATTTGGTGACATGTAAAGTAGTGGTTTCAATCAATGTTCAACACTGAAATTATTAACTCCATTTACAATTTATAAATGCTTTACTGTTGCTATCTTCATGTGAAATCATTTTTTTTAATTGCCAGATTCTATGCACTTGTTTTTCTTGCCATTAATAAGGAAAGTCTTTTTCTACTCACTACCTCTCTATATATGAGCTCATACATTTTCCCCTTACATTACGGTGAGGAAAATAGAAGCAATTATCTCCATCATCGATCATCCAAGTCCATTTTGAAACTGAAGTATGTTCTAACCAAAGAGCCTCAATAAGCATAATTGATCTAAGAGTACCCCTAGTCCAAAGAACACACCAAATGCAATGGCAAACATGACCTTGTAGCCTTGTTCCGTGGAGCCTTTAGGCACTTCTACTGAATGGCAGTTGTGAATGAGCATAGAGGCACATAGCTTAGGGTTTCCATCGAAGCTCGTGCTCGGAAAGGTATCGAACTGGCCTCCATGTGGAACAGACCTTTCCAGGTCACTATTGGAAATGTTGAGTCTAGAAAGGAAGTGTAGATTATTCAGTGCGCCTGGAATGGTACCGGTGAGATGATTGTTTGACAGATCTAGCACCTCCAGGTTTGTGAGATTAGAGATCGTTCGTGGGATCTCTCCAGACAATCTGTTGAAGCCGAAGATGAGTGACACAAGTGCCTTTAACTGTCCAATCTCTGGGGGTATCACGCCTGTTAAGTTGTTGTTGCCTAGATTCATCAATGCTGGGAATGCACCTAGAGTGTAGTATTGAGGTGAAGGACCGCTGTAAGTAGGCAGCTCGGAGCCCTTTGGGTCTAAACTTGTCGTGATTGTATCTTATCTCAGCATTGGCATCTCCATCAAGCCTGCTGGAATCTCCCCCGTAAGGCCGTTGTTTGATAGGTCTATGTAAAATAGGAAGTTTAAGGTGCCGATTCCAACTGGAATAGATCCGGTTAGCTCATTATTAAACAAGAATAACATCTCCAGATCTCTGAGATTTGTTATCCAAAGAGGGATCTTCCCAAACAACTGGCAATCTTCCATGGCAAGAACCTTTATATTCTCAAAACCATCAATTGTTTCATCCCATGGTATTTCCTCATTTCTGAAGTTGCTCCCAATAAGCAAGGTGGTGAGATTACCAGAACCCTTGAGGATCTGAAGTGCACTCTTAATATTTTTGAAATAGTTTCCAGCAAGTGATAGGACGGTTAGAGACTTCAGGTGACGCGCTCTGGGCGAGAGCTGGCCATGTAACTTGTTGAAAGATAGCTGTAACACAGTCAGTTTGTTGCACAAGTAGACACTCTCTGGAATTATGCCAGTGAAGTTGTTCCACCCAACATCCAAGGTTTTCAGATTGGAGAGGGTGGAAAAATTGATCTTGCCAAGCTCCCCACTGAAGTCATTGTTGTTGAGGTTCATGGTTACAAGACTTCTGCAGTCGCCGAGAGCTGATGGCAGCTCCCCAGACATGCTGTTGTGGTCTAATCTGAGCTCCTTCAGTCCCTTGAGCTGCCCTATGGAATCTGGGACGTTACCACTGATCATATTCCATCCAAGGTCGAGGACAACCAGATTGACGAGCTTGATTATCATTGCAGGATCAAGTGCTCCATGTAGCCCATTGCTGGGAAGAGAGAGGTGCCGCAACGAGGTGACGTTGAAGAGCTCATCTGAGAGAGTCCCGGTGAGGTTGTTGCGGCCAGCCTTTAGCGACCGGAGCATGGAACACTTACCAAGCTCTGGCCGGATACTGCCACTGAATTTGTTGTAAGAGACGTCAAGCACGGCTAGGGACGGTGCGCTCCGGCACAGGAAAGACGGCAGTGACCCTGTGAAACTGTTGTTGCTGGCATTGAGCACAACCAGATTCTCCATCATTCCCCATGTGGCTGGTGAAAGTTGCCCTGTGAAGGAGTTGCTTGAGATGTTGATCACCTGCTTCTGCACATGACGGCGGCCAAGAGCTGAAGAAGACGGTTGCTCTTGTGGCAGCTTCAAGCTTAGCCGGTTGAAGTTCACGTCGAGGACGGTGATGCTGTGAGACGACAATAGTGCCGGAGGCACGCCACCGGAGAACGAGTTGTGGGAGAGGTTCAGGCGTGACAGGCTAGCGAGGCCGCCTAGGGACGACGATATGCGCCCTTTGAGCCTTCTATCGGCTAGCGAGACTTCTTCAATCATGCCATCCACGGTACTGCAGGTGATGCCTTCCCATGTGCAGCAGTCTGTGCCATTCCGCCATGACGCAGCGAGATCACCGTCCTGAGTGAGCCCGGCCAGGAATCGAAGGAGGGAGGTTTTTTCCTGCTCTGTGCAGGAGCTGGTGGGAGAGGCCAAGGAGGTGATCAGCAGAACGAGGGCAAGGCCATGGATGGGCGTCGAGAACTTGTTGCTGCTCATGCTGTTGGAGGCAGAAGAACAGAAGAGTGGATGCATGGTTTAGTGGAAAGTATGGCCAAGTGCTTAAATGCACTCTCTGGGCGAAAATATCTTCTCCACAAGACAACAGTCAAAACTTGGATGCTTTGTTGTTCAGACTGATAGGGATTTTTCTTACCAGTTGTCAAGACAGCGCTGTGCAAAACACGGCTTTCTTCGTATGGACCAGGCGACGTCGGATTCCGATATGTCGGAGTCAGTGTGCCACTGCAAGTCCTCACACGCTATGCTGGCTGACAGAACTCACAAGCCATGGTGTCCGGAACGTATGCAGCAGGCAACACTGGCGCTCCTCCCATTAAGCTGGAACGTGTCTTGCCATCACACTCTCAAGTCTTCCGTGACTAGACCATTGATGCTGTCAGGGCACAACACAAGCGCCTGTTTTTCTCTTACACGGCATGCTAGCTGCATTTCAGACCACTGATATATCAATCACAGGGCTATGATTTTGTTTTTTAGAGTGAATTCCAGTTCTTACCCAGTAGTTAATTACCACGTTTAACGATTTTTCATCTGATGAATTACCCCATTTAGTGGAATTTTGCCAGTTTTTACCCCTTTTAAGTTTTTTATTAGGTTGCAAATTGCTCCTCTGGTGGTTCCTTTGCCAGACAATGTGTCGATGAAGTTATTCCTCCATGTGCAGCAGTCTGTGCCATTCCTCCATGACGCAGCGAGACCACCGTCCCGAGCAAGCCCGGCGAGGAACCGGAGGAGGGAGTTTTTTTTTCTTGCTCTGTGCAAAAGCTGGTGGGAGAGGGTAGATTCTCGACTAGGTCCCTATACCAGGCGATTGTTCCCACCCCTGGCCCGATGGAACTATCGGTGCTTTGAGAGATCAAACTCCCCTTGAAAATCCGCATATTTCTCTGGCAATGGGTCCGAGGATGTCTCCCTTCGGGCACGGAGGTCCGAAAACGTAATGGCTTTGGGGACGGCCTCTGCCCCATTTGTATGGTACCGGAAGACTGTAACCACATCTTCTTCCGGTGCCCTGCGGCGCAGTTCCTATGGAGCTGCTTCCGGGAGGTGGTTGTCGGCAATTGGTCCCACGACAACCTCCCGGACTTGTTTGGGGAGGTCCTTAGGCTCCCTAGCCTAGTCGTGCCCCCACTTGGGTGGCCTTGGGTACCCTGGCATGGACCCTATGGTGTGCCTGCAATAAACTAGTCATGGAACGCGTCATTCCGTGCGGTGTGACTGATGCAATCTATAAAATGTGTGGCTTCTTACAGCTTCGGAGACCTCTTAGCAAGCGGCGCGATCGAGACATCATCGGCTTTTGCTCCACCACCGCCACCACCTCCCGAGTCGGATTAGCTTTTTTTAGCTTTGTTTGGAGCTTGTCCTGCTGTGCCCCCAGCGTGACTTTACGATTTGATTGTACTTTGTACTGATGTGTTGGATGCTTGATTCGTTGCTTTATAATATAAAGTGGGGGGAAACCCTTTTTCTTAAGAGCTGGTGGGAGAGGCCAAGGAGGTGATCAGCAGCACGAGCACAAGGCCATGGATGGGCATTGAGAACTTGCTGCTGCTCATGTTGTTGGAGGAGGAAAAACAGAAGAGTGGATGCACGGCCAGATGGCCTACACATGGCGTGTTGATTTTGAGGACCAAATATAAGTCGTGTTTTGCTTCCTCGCGAGGCAGTGCCTCACGGGTTACAAACCCGGGTATGAACAGTTGAACACACCCAATATAAGTTGCACAATGACTACCTGGGTTTCCACACAAAATCAAGTGTGGTTCAGAAGAATGGAGAACAACTGTATGGACAAAATGGGAACTTCTTGTAGACCAAATACATTGTCATGATTTCGTACAAATATCATAATACAACGTGTTGATTTTGAAGCCATCTTTGTCAGTTTGAATGCGGTTTGTTTCTGATGGGCATATGTTGTTTGTTACCAATCTGATAACGACAGATCGATCTGCCATGTACTGTGTGACCTGGTGAGAAAATTCAGTTATGTTGCGCGGCAACGGGCGGCCAGCCTATCCAACCTGTTTTTTTCGTCAGAGGTAGCAAGCGTAAATATCAGGTGATATCAAACCTCCCATGCTCTCATGCTCCAATTTTTGAAAAGTCACAATGAAATGTTTCGTACAATTCTGTTTTTTTTGTAAACGTTCACAAGACATGTATCTATAACTCCTAAAAACTTTATATCCAAATTTGAAATATGAATTAAACAAAAAGTCAAACATATTTTTTTGGAAAGTACGTAGGAGAGGTACGTAAGAGGAAGGGCAAGGATCTTATCAAATGAAAACGGAAGTAGCGGCTCTCCTGCTCCCCCGCCACTGCCGG
>NC_041391.1:176067708-176100652 GCF_002162155.2 Triticum dicoccoides
ATGCGGCGCGCCCGCGCGCATAGGGGGGGACCTTACCTGCTGCAGCCTTGGTCCCACCTTCCTTCCCTCCCCCCGCCGTTGCCGGTGAGCTCCGTCAGGCAAAGCCCGGTGGGCGCGGCGGCGACGGGGCCCTTCTCCCCCCTGCTCGTGGGACGCCGGCGCGGGGCGGCCTCCTTGAGCTGCGGCGCTGGACTTCGCGGGGTTTAGCAGCTCGGCGGCGGGCTCGCGGGGCGGCCGGCTGGTGGCGGCGCGCCGGCGCCCTGGGTCTCGTGCGTGGCGGGGTGGCTGCGGAGCTCCCGTCTTGGGAGGTGGCGCGCGGTCGGCCCCTTGCCAGATCCAGCCGGATCTGGTGGTGGGGGTCGGTCGGCGGCGCGTGGCGGCGGTGGTGCGTGCCCGGCGGCTCCGGCGCTATGAGCTCATCGGGCGACGCGGGTAGGGCAGCGGTCGGGCGTGGCCGTTGCTCCGGCCGTGGGCGGCGACGTGCGGAGGTCCGGTGGTGATGGTCTTTCGGTGTCGTGGCGGCTTGATGGTGGCTTGGCGGATCTGCTTGCGGCGGCGGCCGGCTTCTCCGGCGTCGGTTTGTCTGTGATCGGACCGTTTCGGCCTTTACTCCATCTCCTCGGCGCTCGGTTGCTACTCCCTTTGAAGGGCTGGCCCTTTCCCAGCTGCGGTTCATCGCTCGTCTCGCGCACGGTGTTGCAGGACCGAGCTTGTCTCGCGCACGGTGCAGCAGGACCGACCTCGTCCCCGCCCCACGGTGCTGCAGGACCGGTCTCGTCTCGCGCTCCAGGCTGCAGGTTGGGTCGATGGATGTCAGTGTTGGCCGACCTATTGGGTCTCGATGCTGGGGGTGGGCCAGGGGTGCAAAGGCGGATCCTTTTCTGCTCGTCTCTTTGGTTGGGGTAGCGGCGGGTCTCGGGTGCGGTGGTGTCAAGGTCTTGGATGCCAGGGCGGTGGCCCTGGTGGCGGTGCACGGTGCTCTTGGGTAGAGTCCGTGTCTTGGCGCTGCCCGTTGACCATGGCCGTGTGGGCGGCGTGGTACCCGGGGTGTAGCGTTCGGTGGCGGTGAGTGGTGGCCGGGGTGAAAACCTGCTCTATCTTCGGACGGACCGACGACAGCGAAGCTCGTTCTCTTCTTGAAGGCATCGTCGCGGCTCTCACCACCGTCGTGCGGCTCCAGAGGAAACTCTGATCCTCGGATCGGGCGGTGGCGGTGTTGGGGAACATTGCATAAAATATAAAAAATTCTACGTTCACCAAGATCAATCTATGAGTTCATCTAGCAACGAGAGAGAGGAGTGCATCTACATACCCTTGTAGATCGCGTGCGGAAGCGTTCAAGAGAACGGGGTTGAGGGAGTCGTTCTCGTCGTGATCCAAATCACCGGAGATCCTAGCGCCGAACGGACGGCACCTCCGCGTTCAACACACGTACGGTCAGTGTGACGTCTCCTCCTTGATCCAGCAAGGGGGAGGGAGAGGTTGATGAAGATCCAGTAGCACGACGGTGTGGTGGTGGATGCAGCAGGGTTCCGGCAGGGCTTCGCCAAGTGACTACGGGAGGAGGAGGTGTAGCAGGGGAGAGGGAGGCGCCAAGACTTCAGGGTGCGGCTACCCTCCCTCCCCCCCTTATATAGGCCCCCTGGGGGGGCGCCGGCCCTGGAGATGGGATCTCCCAAGGGGGGGCGGCGGCCAGGGGGGTGGAGTGCCCCCCAAGGCAAGTGGAGGCGCCCCCCACCCTAGGGTTTCCAACCCTAGGCGCAGGGGGGGGCCAAGGGGGGCCGCACCAGCCCACTAGGGGCTGGTTCCCCTCCCACTTCAGCCCACGGGGCCCTTCGGGATAGGTGGCCCCACCCGGTGGACCCCCGGGACACTTCCGGTGGTCCCGGTACAATACCGGTGACCCCCAAAACTCTCTCAATGGCCGAAACTGCACTTCCTATATATAATTCTTTACCTCCGGACCATTCCGGAACTCCTCGTGACGTCCGAGATCTCATTCCGGACTCCTAACAACTTTCGGTTTGCTGCATACTCATATTCATACAACTCTAGCGTCACCGAACCTTAAGTGTGTAGACCCTACGGGTTCGGGAGACATGCAGACATGACCGAGAGGGCTCTCCGGTCAATAACCAACAGCGGGATCTTGATACCCATGTTGGCTCCCACATACTCCTGGATGATCTCATTGGATGAACCACGATGTGGAGGATTTAAGCAACCCCGTATATAATTCCCTTTGTCAATCGGTACGTTACTTGCCCGAGATTCGATCGTCGGTATCCCTATATCTCGTTCAATCTCGTTACCGGCAAGTCACTTTACTCGTACCGTAATGCATGATCTCGTGACCAGACACTTGGTCACTTTGAGCTCATTATGATGATGCATTACCGAGTGGGCCCAGAGATACCTCTTCGTCATACGGAGTGACAAATCACAGTCTCGATCCGTGTCAACCCAACAGACACTTTCGGAGATACCTGTAGTACACCTTTATAGTCACCCAGTTACGTTGCGACGTTTGGTACACCCAAAGCACTCCTACGGTATCCGGGAGTTACACGATCTCATGGTCTAAGGAAAAGATACTTGACATTGGAAAAGCTCTAGCAAACGAACTACATGATCTTTGTGCTATGCTTAGGATTGGGTCTCGTCCATCACATCATTCTCCTAATGATGTGATCCCGTTATCAATGACATCCAATGTCCATAGTCAGGAAACCATGACTATCGGTTGATCAACGAGCTAGTCAACTAGAGACTCACTAGGGACATGTTGTGGTCTAAGTATTCACACGTGTATTACGATTTCCGGATAATACAATTATAGCATGAATAAAAGACAATTATCATGAACAAGGAAATATAATAATAATCCTTTTATTATTGCCTCTAGGGCATATTTCCAACAGTCTCCCACTTGCACTAGAGTCAATAATCTAGTTACATTGTGATGAATCGAACACCCATAGAGTTCTGGTGTTGATCATGTTTTGCTCGCGAAAGAGGTTTAGTCAATGGATCTGCGACATTCAGATATGTATGTACTTTGCAAATATCTATGTCTCCATCTTGAACATTTTCACGGATGGAGTTGAAACGACGCTTGATGTGCCTGGTCTTCTTGTGAAACCTGGGCTCCTTGGCAAGGGCAATTGCTCCACTGTTGTCACAGAAGAGAGTGATTGGCCCTGACGCATTGGGTATGACTCCTAGGTCGGTGATGAACTCCTTCATCCATATTGCTTCATGTGCTGCCTCCGAGGCTGCCATGTACTCCGCTTCACATGTAGATCCCGCCACGACGCTCTGCTTGCAACTGCACCAGCTTACTGCTCCACGATTCAACATATACACGTATCCGGTTTGTGACTTAGAGTCATCCAGATCTGTGTCGAAGCTAGCGTCGATGTAACCCTTTACCACGAGCTCTTCGTCACCTCCATAAACGAGAAACATGTCCTTTGTCCTTTTCAGGTACTTAAGGATGTTCTTGACCGCTGTCCAGTGTCCCTTGCCGGGATTACTTTGGTACCTACCTACCAAACTTACGGCAAGGTTTACATCAGGTCTGGTACACAGCATGACATACATAATAGATCCTATGGTTGAGGCATAGGGGATGACACTCATCTCTTCTTTATCTTTTGCCGTGGTCGGGCATTGAGCCGAGCTCAATCTCACACCTTGCAATACAGGCAAGAACCCTTTCTTGGACCGATTCATTTTGAACTTCTTCAAAATCTTATCAAGGTATGTGCTTTGTGAAAGACCTATGAGGCGTTTCGATCTATCCCTATAGATCTTGATGCCTAATATGTAAGCAGCTTCTCCAAGGTCCTTCATTGAAAAACACTTATTCAAGTAGGCCTTAATGCTGTCCAAAAGTTCTATATCATTTCCCATCAAAAGTATGTCATCTACATATAATATGAGGAATGCTACAGAGCTCCCACTCACTTTTTTGTAAATGCAGGCTTCTCCATAAGTCTGCATAAATCCAAACGCTTTGATCATCTCATCAAAGCGAATGTTCCAACTCCGAGATGCTTGCACCAGCCCATAAATGGATCGCTGGAGCTTGCATACCTTGTTAGCATTCTTAGGATCGACAAAACCCTCCGGCTGTATCATATACAGTTCTTCCTTAAGATAGTCGTTAAGGAATGCCGTTTTGATGTCCATCTGCCATATCTCATAATCATAGTATGCGGCAATTGCTAACATGATTCGGACGGACTTCAGCTTCGCTACGGGAGAGAAAGTCTCATCGTAGTCAACCCCTTGAACTTGCCGATAACCCTTAGCGACAAGTCGAGCTTTATAGATGGTAACATTACCATCCGCGTCCGTCTTCTTCTTAAAGATCCATTTGTTTTCTATCACTCGCCGATCATCGGGCAAGTCTGTTAAAGTCCATACTTTGTTTTCATACATGGATTCTATCTCGGATTGCATGGCTTCAAGCCATTTGTTGGAATCTGGGCCCGCCATCGCTTCTTCATAGTTCGAAGGTTCACCGTTGTCTAACAACATGATTTCTAGGACAGGGTTGCCATGCCACTCTGGTGTGGAACGTGTCCTTGTGGACCTATGAAGTTCAGTAGCAACTTGATCCGAAGTACCTTGATCATCATCATTAATTTCCTCTCCAGTCGGTGTAGGCACCACAGGAACGTTTTCCTGAGCTGCACTACCTACCGGTTCAAGAGGTAGTACTTCATCGAGTTCTACTTTCCTCCCACTTACTCCTTTCGAGAGAAACTCTTTTTCCAGAAAGGATCCATTCTTGGCAACAAAGATCTTTCCTTCGGATCTAAGGTAGAAGGTATACCCAATGGTTTCCTTAGGGTATCCTATGAAGACGCATTTTTCTGACTTGGGTTCGAGCTTTTCAGGTTGAAGTTTCTTGACATAAGCATCGCATCCCCAAACTTTTAGAAACGACAGCTTAGGTTTCTTTCCAAACCATAATTCATACGGTGTTGTCTCAATGGATTTAGACGGAGCCCTATTTAAAGTGAATGTAGCTGTCTCTAGAGCGTATCCCCAAAATGATAGCGGTAAATCGGTAAGAGATATCATAGATCGCACCATATCCAATAGAGTGCGATTACGACGTTCGGACACACCGTTACGCTGAGGTGTTCCAGGCGGCGTGAGTTGTGAAACGATTCCACATTTTCTTAAGTGCGTACCAAATTCGTGACTTAAATATTCTCCTCCACGATCTGATCGTAAGAACTTTATTTTTCGATCACGTTGATTCTCTACTTCATTCTGAATTTCCTTGAACTTTTGAAAGGTCTCAGACTTGTGTTTCATCAAGTAGACATACCCATATCTACTTAAGTCATCAGTGAGAGTGAGAACATAACGATATCCTCCGCGAGCCTCGACGCTCATTGGACCACACACATCAGTATGTATGATTTCCAATAAGTTGGTCGCTCGCTCCATTGTTCCGGAGAACGGAGTCTTGGTCATTTTGCCCATGAGGCATGGTTCGCATGTGTCAAATGATTCATAATCGAGAGACTCTAAAAGTCCATCAGCATAGAGCTTCTCCATGCGCTTGACACCAATGTGACGAAGGCGGCAGTGCCACAAGTATGTGGGAATATCATTATCAACTTTACATCTTTTGATATTCACACTATGAATATGTGTAACATTACGTTCGAGATTCATTAAGAATAAACCATTGACCATCGGGGCATGACCATAAAACATATCTCTCATATAAATAGAACAACCATTATTCTCGGATTTAAATGAGTAGCCATCTCGCATTAAACGAGATCCAGATACAATGTTCATGCTCAAACTTGGCACTAAATAAGAATTATTGAGGTTTAAAACTAATCCCGTAGGTAAATGTAGAGGTAGCGTGCCGACGGCGATCACATCGACCTTGGAACCATTCCCGACGCGCATCGTCACCTCGTCCTTCGCCAGTCTCCACTTATTCCGCAGCTCCTGCTGTGAGTTACAAATGTGAGCAACGGCACCGGTATCAAATACCAAGGAGTTACTACGAGTACTGGTAAGGTACACATCAGTTAAATGTATATCAAATATACCTTTAGTGTTGCCGGCCTTCTTGTCCGCTAAGTATTTGGGGCAGTTCCGCTTCCAGTGACGCTTCCCTTTGCAATAAAAGCACTCAGTCTTAGGCTTGGGTCCATTCTATGACTTCTTCCCGACAACTGGCCTACCGGGCGCGACAACATCTTTGCCGTCCTTCTTGAAGTTCTTCTTACCCTTGCCCTTCTTGAACTTGGTGGTTTTATTGACCATCAACACTTGATGTTCTTTCTTGATTTCTACCTCTGCTGACTTCAGCATTGAAAATACTTCAGGAATAGTTTTCACCATCCCCTGCATATTGTAGTTCATCACAAAGCTCTTGTAGCTCGGTGGGAGCGACTGAAAGATTTTGTCAATGACCGCCTCGTCCGGGAGGTTAATGTCCAGCTGGGACAGGCGGTTGTGCAACACAGACATTTTGAGTATGTGCTCACTGACAGAACTGTTTTCCTCCATGTTACAACTATAGAACTTGTCGGAGACCTCATATCTCTCGACCCGGGCATGAGCTTGGAAAACCATTTTCAGCTCCTCGAACATCTCATATGCTCCATGTTGCTCAAAACGCTTTTGGAGCCCCGGTTCTAAGCTGTAAAGCATGCCGCACTGAACGAGGGAGTAATCATCAGCACGTGACTGCCAAGCATTCATAACGTCTTGGTTCTCTGGTATGGGTGCTTCACCTAGCGGTCCTTCTAGGACATATGCTTTCTTGGCAGCTATGAGGATGATCCTCAGGTTCCGGACCTAGTCCGTATAGTTGCTGCCATCATCTTTCAGCTTGGTTTTCTTTAGGAATGCGTTGAAGTTCATGTTGACATGAGCGTTGGCCATTTGATCTACAAGACATATTTTGCAAAGATTTTAGACTAAGTTCATGATAATTAAGTTCATCTAATCAAATTATTTAATGAACTCCCACTCAGATTTGACATCCCTCTAGTCATGTAAGTGTTACATGATCCGAGTCGACTAGGCCGTGTCCGATCATCACGTGAGACGGACTAGTCATCATCGGTGAACATCTCCATGTTGATCGTATCTTCCATACGACTCATGTTCGACCTTTCGGTCTCTGTGTTCCGAGGCCATGTTTGTACATGCTAGGCTCGTCAAGTTAACCCTAAGTGTTTTGCATGTGTAAAACTGTCTTACACCCGTTGTATGTGAACGTAAGGATCTATCACACCCGATCATCACGTGGTGCTTCGAAACGACGAACTTTAGCAACGGCGCACAGTTAAGGGGAACACTTTCTTGAAATTATTATAAGGGATCATCTTATTTACTACCGTCGTTCTAAGTAAACAAGATGCATAAACATAATAAACATCACATGCAATTATATAGTAGTGACATGATATGGCTAATATCATATAGCTCTTTTGATCTTCATCTTCGGGGCTCCATGATCATCTTCGTCACCGGCATGACACCATGATCTCCATCATCATGATCTCCATCATCGTGTCTCCATGAAGTTGCTCGCCAACTATTACTTCTACTACTATGGCTAACGGTTTAGCAATAAAGTAAAGTAATTACATGGTGTTAAATCATTGACACGCAGGTCATACAATAATTAAGACAACTCCTATGGCTCCTGCCAGTTGTCATACTCATCGACATGCAAGTCATGATTCCTATTACAAGAACATGACCTCATACATCACAATATATCATTCATCATTCATCACAACTTTTGGCCATATCACATCATATAGCAATTGCTGCAAAAACAAGTTAGACGTCCTCTAATTGTTGTTGCATCTTTTACGTGGCTGCAATTGGGTTCTAGCAAGAACGTTTTCTTACCTACGAATAACCACAACGTGATTTCGTCAACTTCTATTTACCCTTCATAAGGACCCTTTTCATCGAATCCTCTCCAACTAAAGTGGGAGAGACAGATACCTGCTAGCCACCTTATGCAACTAGTGCATGTCAGTCGGTGGAACCTGTCTCACGTAAGCGTACGTGTAAGGTCGGTCCGGGCCGCTTCATCCCACAATACCGCTGAAGCAAAATAAGACTAGTAGTGGCAAGCAAGTTGACAAGATCTACGCCCATAACAGATTTGTGTTCTACTCGTGCAATAGAGAACTACACATAGACCTAGCTCATGATGCCACTGTTGGGAAACGTTGCATAAAATAAATAAAAAATCTACATTCACCAAGATCAATCTATGAGTTCATCTAGCAACGAGAGAGAGGAGTGCATCTACATACCCTTGTAGATCACGTGCGGAAGCGTTTAAGAGAACGGGGTTGAGGGAGTCGTTCTCGTCGTGATCCAAATCACCGGAGATCCTAGCGCCGAACGGACGGCACCTCCGCATTCAACACACGTACGGTCAGCGTGACGTCTCCTCCTTCTTGATCCAGCAAGGGGGAGGGAGAGGTTGATGAAGATCCAGCAGCACGACGGCGTGGTGGTGGATGCAGCAGGGTTCCGGCAGGGCTTCGCTAAGCGACTATGGGAGGAGGAGGTGTAGCAGGGGAGAGGGAGGCGCCAAGACTTCAGGGTGTGGCTGCCCTCCCTCCCCCCTCCCCCCTTTATATAGGCCCCCTGGGGGGCGTCGGCCCTGAAGATGGGATCTCCCAAGGGGGGCGGCGGCCAGGGGGGTGGAGTGCCCCCCAAGGCAAGTGGAGGCGCCCCCCACCCTAGGGTTTCCAACCCTAGGCGCAGGGGGGGCCCAAGGGGGGCGCACCAGCCCACTAGGGGCTGGTTCCCCTCCCACTTCAGCCCACGGGGCCCTCCGGGATAGGTGGCCCCACCCGGTGGACCCCCGGGACCCTTCCGGTGGTCCCGGTACAATACCGGTGACCTCCAAAACTCTCCCGATGGCCGAAACTGCACTTCTTATATATAATTCTTTACCTCCGGACCATTCTAGAACTCCTCGTGACGTCCGAGATCTCATCCGGGACTCTGAACAACTTTCAGTTTGCTGCATACTCATATTCATACAACCCTAGCGTCACCGAACCTTAAGTGTGTAGACCCTACAGGTTCGGGAGACATGCAGACATGACCGAGACGGCTCTCCGGTCAATAACCAACAACGGGATCTGGATACCCATGTTGGCTCCCACATACTCCTGGATGATCTCATCGGATGAACCACGATGTCGAGGATTTAAGCAACCCCGTATACAATTCCCTTTGTCAATCGGTACGTTACTTGCCCGAGATTCGATCGTCGGTATCCCAATACCTCGTTCAATCTCGTTACCGGCAAGTCACTTTACTCGTACCGTAATGCATGATCCCGTGACCAGACACTTGGTCACTTTGAGCTCATTATGATGATGCATTACCGAGTGGGCCCAGAGATACCTCTTCGTCATACGGAGTGACAAATCACAGTCTCGATCCGTGTCAACCCAACAGACACTTTCGGAGATACCTGTAGTGCACCTTTATAGTCACCCAGTTACGTTGCGATGTTTGGTACACCCAAAGCACTCCTATGGTATCCGGGAGTTACACGATCTCATGGTCTAAGGAAAAGATACTTGACATTGGAAAAGCTCTAGCAAACGAACTACACGATCTTTGTGCTATGCTTAGGATTGGGTCTCGTCCATCACATCATTCTCCTAATGATGTGATCCCGTTATCAATGACATCCAATGTTCATAGTCAGGAAACCATGACTATCTGTTGATCAACGAGCTAGTCAACTAGAGGCTCACTAGGGACATGTTGTGGTCTAAGTATTCACACGTGTATTACGATTTCCGGATAATACAATTATAGCATGAATAAAAGACAATTATCATGAACAAGGAAATATAATAATAATCATTTTATTATTGCCTCTAAGGCATATTTCCAACAGGCGGCGCATCGGTGTCGTATCCTTCCTAAAGGCGCCGCCTTGGAGTCCATAGTTTGTTGTATGCGGCTTCATCTCTTCGTGGTAGCGTGCTAGGGGTGGTGTTGCTGCGCTCAGCGCTTTTGGATTCTGCCTTGGGTGTGTGTGGTGTTGGTGTGTCTTTGCTATATATATAAAGCGGGGCGAAAGCGTCTTTGCTTTATATATAAAGCGGGGCGAAAGCCTTTTTGGGTAAGAGGAAGGGCAAGGATGCCAAGTTACACGGGAAGGTAGGCCAACGGAGAAGGATCAGGTGACATGCCTTTAGGCAGTCATGCTGTAACATGTGACCACCAATCCATCGTTCACTCCACAACTAATGGAGAGGATTGGTCCAAGGGGAAACCTGCCAACACTTTGAAAGTCCTATTTTAATCCTGAGCTTAAATGCACCCTGATGAATAGTAAAATAAAAAAAAATCAGAAAATTCTGTTTTTTTTGGTAAATTTTGACAAATGTGTTGTATGCTTAACTAATGTCAGCACCAAATGACATGGTGGAAGTCATGGAAAGAAAAACCAAAATTGGCACTTCAAAATGTTTTTAAACCTAGTGTTCTTGGAGCATCAATTTTGTGTTTTTTGCCATGACTTCCACGAATATCATTTCGTGTTGAAACTTTGCAAGCATACAAAACATTTGTCAAAGTTACCCAAAAAAATAGAAATTTTAAATTGTGTTTACTTTTTGTGTTGATTTTACTATTCATCGGAGTATTTGAGCTCCGGAGTAGATACTCCACTCCCCAACACTTGCAATTTTTAGCATTGAAGACGCCCACGTTTGTAGTTTTATGTACACGCAACATCGGATTTTTTGGGAAGAAGTAATACTCCCTCTGGCCTAAAATAAGTGTCGTTGACTTAGGGCATCTTCAACGGTGACCCGAAATTTCCCCCTGCATCTGTTTGCGGACATGGATGCAGGAGGCCGCCATTCAACTGTAGCCGCATACATTTCAAACTTGTTTTAGCAAACCGGATAAAATTCATGCAAACCCAGCCGGATTTCATACAAACACGACGAATTTTCATTAGATTTTGAACATTTACAACAACAACAAAACCGACCCGACCCTACCCGGCTCCCAGCGTCCAAGCCCTTCCCGTTCTTCATATGCCATCTTCATTACCATCGGCAATAAGACCGATGAAGTGAAGTCACGATCTCCAACGAGGGAGAGTAAAACACGTGTGATGTACTGGCCCACATGGCACACAATGCCTTACTGCCTCCCGTGCCCTACTCATCCTCAGAGGAGTTCGCGCCTTATCTGTCGCCGGTGGACGTGAGGTCCACGAAGATGGAAATGGTGCCGCCCGCGCTGTCGTCATCCCATCGGGCGCCAGATTGTTCGTCGGAGGTACGTAGGAGGCACAACTGAAGTTGTTCTCCGTGATCACCTAGAGCTGCGCCTCGGTGGCGGCTGCTTCCTAGCGAGCGGTGGCTTGACCACGGACGATATCTTAGATGGCACGCTGCTCCGCGACGAAGTTGGGGTTTGCCATGAAGGAAATATGCCATAGAGGCAATAATAAAGTTATTATTTATTTCCTTATTTCATGATAAATGTTTATTATTCATGCTAGAATTGTATTAAACGGAAACATAATACATGTGTGAATACATAGACAATATAGTGTCACTAGTATGCCTCTACTTGACTAGCTCGTTAATCAAAGATGGTTAAGGTTTCCTAACCATAGACATGAGTTGTCATTTCATAAACGGGATCACATCATTAGAAGAATGATGTGATTGACTTGACCCATACTGTTAGCTTAGCACTTGGTTGTTTTAGTTTACTGCTATTGCTTTCTTCATGACATACATGTTCCTATAACTATGAGATTATGCAACTCCCGATTACCGGAGGAACACTTTGTGTGCTACCATACGTCACAACGTAACTGCGTGATTATAAAGGTGCTCTACAGGTGTTTCCGATGGTACTTGTTGAGTTGGCATAGATCGAGATTAGGATTTGTCACTCCGGTTATCGGAGAGGTATCTCTGGGCCCTCTCGGCAATGCACATCACTATAAGCCTTGCAAGCAATGTGACTAATGAGTTAGTTGCGGGATGATGTATTACAGAACGAGTAAAGAGACTTGCCAGTAACGAGATTGAGCTAGGTATTGAGATACCGACGATCAAATCTCGGGCAAGTAACATACCGATGACAAAGGGAACAACGTATGTTGTTATGCGGTTTGACGAGTAAAGATCTTCGTAGAATATGTAGGAGCCAATATGAGCATCCAGGTTCCGCTATTGGTTATTGACCGGAGACGTGTCTCGGTCATGTCTACATAGTTCTCGAACCCGTAGGGTCCGCACGCTTAACATTCGGTGACGATCGGT
Organism: Triticum dicoccoides; assembly: GCF_002162155.2. NCBI lineage: Eukaryota > Viridiplantae > Streptophyta > Magnoliopsida > Poales > Poaceae > Triticum > Triticum dicoccoides. Next base: position 176,080,056 of record NC_041391.1, read on the forward strand.
ATTATGAGTTTATGTGTTTTGATGTACCGAAGGTAGTTCGGAGTACCGGATATGATCACGGACATGACGAGGAGTCTCGAAATGGTCGAGACATAAAGATCGATATATTGGATGACTATGTTTGGACTTCGGAAGTGTTCTGGGCAAGTTCGGGCATATACTGGAGTACCGGGGGTTACCGGAACCCCCCCAGGGAGTATAATGGGCCTATTGGGCCCTAGGGGAGAAGAGGAGGGGCGGCCAAGGCAGGGTCACGCGCCCCCTCCCCCTCTAGTTCGAATTGGACGAGGAGGGGGGCAGCGCCCCCCTTTCCTTCCCCCTCTCTCTCCTTCCCCCTTCTCCTACTCCTGCTAGGAAAGGAGGAGTCCTACTCCCGGTGGGAGTAGGACTCCCCCCTTGGCGCGCCCTCCTCCTGGCCGGCCGCCTCCCCCTCTAGCTCCTTTATATACGGGGGCGGGTGGGCACCCCAAGACACAAGTTGATCATTGATCTTTAGCCGTGTGCGGTGCCCCCCTCCACCATAATCCACCTCGGTCATATCGTAGCGGTGCTTAGGCAAAGCCCTGTGTCGGTAACTTCATCAACATCGTTATCACGCCGTCGTTCTGACGGAACTCTCCCTCAAAGCTCTACTGGATTGTGAGTTCGTGGGACGTCACCGAGCTGAACGTGTGCAGATCGTGGAGGTGTCATACGTTCGGTACTTGGATCGGTCGATCTGAAGACGTACGACTACATCAACTGCGTTGTCATAACGCTTCTGCTTGCGGTGTACGAGTGTACGTGGACGACACTCTCCCCTCTCGTTGCTATGCATCATCATGATCTTGTTGTGGGTAGGAAATTTTGTGAAATTACTATGTTCCCCTACAGTGGTATCATAGCCAGGTTTATGCGTAGATGTTATATGCATGAGTAGAACACAAGTGAGTTGTGGGCGATACAAGTCATACTGCTTACCAGCATGTCATACTTTGGTTCGGCGGTATTGTTGGATGAAGCGGCCCGGACCGACATTATGCGTACGCTTACGCGAGATTGGTTCTACCGACGTGCTTTGCACATAGGTGGCTGGCGGGTGTCAGTTTCTCCAACTTTAGTTGAACCGAGTGTGGCTATGTCCGGTCCTTGAGAAGGTTAAAACATCACTAACTTGACAAAATATCGTTGTGGTTTTGATGCGTATGTAAGAACGGTTCTTGCTCAGCCCATAGCAGCCACGTAAAACTTGCAATAACAAAGTAGAGGACGTCTAACTTGTTTTTGTAGGGCATGTTGTGATGTGATATGGTCAGGACATGATGCTAAATTTTATTGTATGAGATGATCATGTTTTGTAACAGAGTTATCGGCAACTCGCAGGAGCCATATGGTTGTCGCTTTATTGTATGCAATGCAATCGCCCTGTAATTGCTTTACTTTATCACTAAGCGGTAGCGATAGTCGTAGAAGCAATAGTTGGCGAGACGACAATGATGCTACGACGGAGATCAAGGTGTCGCGCCAGTGATGATGGTGATCATGACAGTGCTTTGGAGATGGAGATCAAAGGCACAAGATGATGATGACCATATCATATCACTTATATTGATTGCATGTGATGTTTATCCTTTATGCATCTTATTTTGCTTTGATTGACGGTAGCATTATAAGATGATCTCTTACTAAATTTTAAGGTAAAAGTGTTCTCCCTGAGTATGCATCGTTGCGAAAGTTCTTCGTGCCGAGACACCACGTGATGATCGGGTGTGATAAGCTCTACGTTTAAATACAATGGGTGTAAGACAGTTTTGCACACGCAGAATACTCAGGTTAAACTTGACGAGCCTAGCATATGCAGATATGGCCTCGGAACACTGAAACCGAAAGGTCGAGCGTGAATCATATAGTAGATATGATCAACATAGTGATGTTCACCATTGAAAACTACTCCATCTCACGTGATGATCGGACATGGTTTAGTTGATTTGGATCACGTGATAACTTAGATGATTAGAGGGATGTCTATCTAAGTGGGAGTTTTTAAGTAATATGATTAACTGAACTTTAATTTATCATGAACTTAATACTTGATAGTATTTTGCTTGTCTATATTGTTGTAGATAGATGGCCCGTGCTATTGTTCCGTTGAATTTTAATGCGTTCCTTGAGAAAGCAAAGTTGAAAGATGATGGTAGCAATTACACGGACTGGGTCCGTAACTTGAGGATTATCCTCATTGCTGCATAGAAGAATTACGTCCTGGAAGCACCGCTGGGTGCCAGGCCTGCTGCAGATGCAACTGACGATGTTAAGAATGTCTGGCAGAGCAAAGCTGATGACTACTTGATAGTTCAATGTGCCATGCTTTACGGCTTAGAACTGGGACTTCAACGACGTTTTGAACGTCATGGAGCATATGAGATGTTCCAGGAGTTGAAGTTAATATTTCAAGCAAATGCCTGGATTGAGAGATATGAAGTCTCCAATAAGTTCTATAGCTGCAAGATGGAGGAGAATAATTCTGTTAGTGAACATATACTCAAAATGTCTGGGTATAATAAATAATCACTTGATTCAACTGGGAGTTAATCTCCTAATGATAGTGTCATTGAAAAAATTCTCCAATCACTGCCACCAAGCTACAAGAGCTTCGTGATGAACTATAATATGCAAGGGATGAACAAGAATATTCCCGAGCTCTTCGCAATGCTAAAGGCAACGGAGGTAGGAATCAAGAAGGAGCATGAAGTGTTGATGGTCAATAAGACCACCAGTTTCAAGAAAAGGGGTAAAGGGAAGAAGGGGAACTTCAAGAAGAACGCAAACAAGTTGCTGCTCAAGAGAAGAAACCTAAATCTAGACCTAAGCCTGAGACTAAGTGCTTCTACTACAAAGGGACTTGTCACTGGAAGCGGAACTGCCCCAAGTATTTGGCGGATAAGAAGGATGGCAAGGTGAACAAAGGTATATGTGATATACATGTTATTGATGTGTACCTTACTAATGCTCCCAGTAGCACCTGGGTACTTGATACTGGTTCTGTTGATAATATTTGCAACTCGAAACATGGACTAGGGATTAAGCGAAGATTGGCTAAGGACGAGGTGACGATTCGCGTGGGAAATGGTTCCAAACTCGATGTGATCGCGGTCGGCACGCTACCTCTACATCTACCTTCGGGATTAGTTTTAGACCTGAATAATTGTTATTTGGTGCCAACTTTGAGCAAGAACATTATATCTGGATCTTGTTTGCTGCGAGATGGTTATTAATTTAAATAAGAGAATAATGGTTGTTCTATTTATATGAGTAATATCTTTTATGGTCATGCACCCTTGAAGAGTGGTCTATTTATCTTGAATCTCGATAGTAGTGATACACATATTCATAATGTTGAAGCCAAAAGATGCAGAGTTGATAATGATAGTGCAACTTATTTGTGGCACTGCCATTTAGGTCATATTGGTGTAAAGCGCATGAATAAACTCCATACTGATGGACTTCTGGAATCACTTGATTATGCACTTGGTACTTGCGAACCATGCTTTATGGGCAAGATGACTAAAACACCGTTCTCCGGAACAATGGAGCGAGCAACAGATTTGTTGGAGATCATACATACTGATGTATGTGGTCCGATGAATGTTGAGGCTCACGACGGGTATCATTATTTTCTCACCTTCACACATGATTTGAGCAGATATGGGTATATCTACTTAATGAAAGATAAGTCTGAAACATTTGAAAAGTTCAAAGAATTTCAGAGTGAAGTGGAAAATCATCGTAACAAGAAAATAAAGTTTCTACGATCTGATGGTGGAGGAGAATATTTGAGTTAAGAGTTTGATCTTCATCTGAAACAATGTGGAATAGTTTCGCAACTCACGCCACCCAGAACACCACAACGTATAATGGTGTGTCCGAACGTCGTAATCATATTTTACTAGATATGGTGCGATCTATGATGTCTCTTACTGATTTACCGCTATCATTTTGGGGTTATGCTTTAGAGATGGCTGCATTCACATTAAATAGGGCACCATCGAAATCCGTTGAGACGACGCCTTATGAATTGTGGTTCGGTAAGAAACCAAAGTTGTCATTTCTTAAAGTTTGGGGCTGCGATACTTATGTGAAAAAGCTTCAACCTGATAAGCTCGAACCCAATCGGAGAAATGTGTCTTCATAGGATACCCAAAGGAGACTGTTGGGTATACCTTCTATCACAGATCCGAAGGCAAGACATTTGTTGCTAAATTTGGATCCTTTCTAGAGAAGGAGTTTCTCTTGAAAGAAGTGAGTGGGAGGAAAGTAGAACTTGATGAGGTAACTGTACCTTCTCCCTTATTGGAAAGTAATTCATCACAGAAACCGGTTCCTGTGATGTCTACACCAATTAGTGAGGAAGCTAATGATATTGATCATGAAACTTCAAATCAAGTTACTACCGAACCTCGCAGGTCAACCAGAGTAAGATCCGCACCAGAGTAGTACGGTAATCCTATTCTGGAGGTCATGCTACTTGACCATGGCGAACCTACGAACTATGAGGAAGCGATTATGAGCCCATATTCCGCAAAATGGCTTGAGGCCATGAAATCTGAGATGGGATCCATGTATGAGAACAAAGTGTGAACTTTGGTTGACTTACCCGATGATCGGCAAGCCATCAAGAATAAATGGATCTTCAAGAAGAAGACTGACATTGACGGTAATGTTACTGTTTACAAAGCTCGACTTGTTGCGAAAGGTTTTCGACAAGTTCAAGGGGTTGACTACGGTGAGACTTTCTCACCCGTAGCGATGCTTAAGTCTGTCCGAATCATGTTAGCAATTGCCGCATTTTATGATTATGAAATTTTGCAAATGGATGTCAAAACTGTATTCCTGAATGGATTTCTGGAAGAAGAGTTGTATATGATGCAACCAGAAGGTTTTGTCGATCCGAAAAGTGCTAACAAAGTGTGCAAGCTCCAGCGATCCATTTATGGACTAGTGCAAGCCTCTCAGAGTTGGAATAAATGTTTTGATAGTGTGATCAAAGCATATGGTTTTATACAGACTTTTGGAGAAGCCTGTATTTACAAGAAAGTGAGTGGGAGCTCTGTAGCATTTCTAATACTATATGTGGATGACATATTGTTGATTGGAAATGATATAGAATTTCTGGATAGCATTAAAGGATACTTGAATAAGAGTTTTTCAATGAAAGACCTCGGTGAAGCTGCTTACATATTGGGCATCAAGATCTATAGAGATAGATCAAGACGCTTAATTGAACTTTCACAAAGCACATACCTTGACAAAGTTTTGAAAAAGTTCAAAATGTATCAAGCAAAGAAAGGGTTCTTGCCTGTGTTACAAGGTGTGAAGTTGAGTCAGACTCAATGCCCGACCACTACAGAAGATAGAGAGAAAATGAAAAGTGTTCCCTATGCTTCAGTCATAGGCTCTATCATGTATGCAATGCTGTGTACCAGACCTGATGTGTGCCTTAGTTTAGCAGGGAGGTACCAAAGTAATCCAGGAGTGGATCACTGGACAGCGGTCAAGAACATCCTGAAATACCTGAAAAGGACTAAGGATATGTTTCTCATCTATGGAGGTGACAAAGAGCTCGTCGTAAATGGTTACGTCGATGCAAGCTTTGACACTGATCCAGACGATTCTAAATCGCAAACCGGATACGTGTTTATATTGAATGGTGGAGCTGTCAGTTGGTGCAGTTCTAAACAAGCGTTGTGGCGGGATCTACGTGTGAAGCGGAGTACATAGCTCCTTCCGAAGCAGCAAATGGAGGAGTTTGGATGAAGGAGTTCATATCCGATCTAGGTGCCATACCTAGTGCATCGAGTCCAATGAAAATCTTTTGTGACAATACTGGTGCAATTGTCTTGGCAAAGGAATCCAGATTTCACAAGAGAACCAAACACATCAAGAGACGCTTCAATTCCATCTGTGACCAAGTCCAGGTGGGTGATCGTCTCCAATGTATCTATAACTTTTGATTGTTCCATGCTATTATATTACCCGTTTTGGATGTTTATGGGCTTTACTTTACACTTTTATATCATTTTTGGGACTAACCTACTAACCAGAGGCCCAGCCTGTATTGTTGTTTTTTTGCCTATTTCAGTGTTTCGAAGAAAAGGAATATCAAACGAAGTCCAAACGTGATGAAACCTTCGGGAGCGTGATTTTTGGAATGAACGTGATCCAGAGGACTTGGAGTGCAAGTCAAGAAGCATCCGAGGAGGCCACGAGGGTGGAGGGCGCCCCCCCCCTATTGGGCGCCCTCCCTTATCTCGTGGGCCCCTCGGGCGGCCACTGAGCTACTTCTTCCTCCTTTATATACCCACGTACCGCGAGAACATCAAAACAAGCCACGAAAACCTATTTCCACCGCCGCAACCTTATGTATCCGCGAGATCCCATCTTGGAGCCTTCGCCGGCGCTCCGCCGGAGGGGGAATCAACCACGGCGGGCTTCTACATCAACACCATAGCCTCTCCGATGAGTTGTGAGTAGTTTACCACAGACCTTCGAGTCCATAGTTATTAGTTAGATGGCTTCTTCTCTCTTTTTGGATATCAATACCATGTTCTCCTTGATCTTCTTGGAGATCTATTCGATGTAACACTTTTTGCGGTGTGTTTGTCGAGATCCGATGAATTGTGGGTTTATGATCAAGTTTATCTATGAGAAATATTTGAATCTCCTCTGAATTATTTTATGTGTGAGTAAGTTATCTTTGCAAGTCTCTTCGAATTATCAGTTTGGTTTGGCCTACTAGATTGATCTTTCTTGCAATGGGAGAAGTGCTTAGCTTTGGGTTCAATCTTGTGATGTCCTTTCCCAGTGACAGCAGGGGCAGCAAGGCATGTATTGCATTGTTGCCATCAAGGATAAAAAGATGGGGTTTATGTCATACTGCATGAGTCTATCCCTCTACATCATGTCATCTTTCTTAATGCGTTACTCCGTTCTTTATGAACTTAATACTCTAGATGCATGATGGGTAGCGGTCAATGTGTGGAGTAATAGTAGTAGATGCACGCAGGAGTCTATCTACTTGTCACAGACGTGATGCCTATATACGTGATCATGCCTAGATAATCTCATAATTATTCGCTTTTCTATCAATTTCTCGACAGTAATTTGTTCACCCACCGTAATACTATGCTATCTTGAGAGAAGCCACTAGTGAAACCTATGGCCCCCGGGTCTATATTTTATTATATAAGCTTTCAATCTACTTTTATTTGCATCTTTACTTTTCCAATCTATATCACAAAACACCAAAAATATATTTATCTTATCATACTATCTCTATCAGATCTCACTTTCGCAAGTGGCCGTGAAGGGATTGACAACCCCTTTATTGTGTTAGTTGCGAGTTCTTTGTTTGTTTGTGTAGGTGCGTGGGACTTTTGAGGAGCCTCCTACTGGATTAATACCTTGGTTCTCAAAAACTGAGGGAAATACTTACGCTACTATTGCTGCATCACCCTTTCCTCTTCAAGGAAAACCAACGCAAGCTCAAGACGTAGCAGTGGGAGACATAGAGATTAGCAAGATACATACGGATCTGAATGTTGAAGACCCGTTGACTAAGCCTCTCTCACGAGCAAAACATGATCAGCACCAAGACTCCATGGGTGTTAGAATCATTACTATGTAATCTAGATTATTGACTCTAGCGCAGGTGGGAGATTGAAGAAAATATGCCCTAGAGGCAATAATAAAGTTATTATTTATTTCCTTATTTCATGATAAATATTTATTATTCATGCTAGAATTGTATTAAACGGAAACATAATACATGTGTGAATACATAGACAATATAGTGTCACTAGTATTGCCTCTACTTGACTAGCTCATTAATCAAAGATGGTTAAGGTTTCCTAACCATAGACATGAGTTGTCATTTGATAAACGGGATCACATCATTAGGAGAATGATGTGATTGACTTGACCCATACTGTTAGCTTAGCACTTGATCGTTTTAGTTTACTGCTATTGCTTTCTTCATGACTTATACATGTTCCTATAACTATGAGATTATGCAACTCCCGATTACCGGAGGAACACTTTGTGTGCTACCAAACGTCACAACGTAACTGGGTGATTATAAAGGTGCTCTACAGGTGTTTCCGATGGTACTTGTTGAGTTGGCATAGATCGAGATTAGGATTTGTCACTCCGGTTATCGGAGAGGTATCTCTGGGCCCTCTCGGTAATGCACATCACTATAAGCCTTGCAAGCAATGTGATTAATGAGTTAGTTGCGGGATGATGTATTACGGAATGAGTAAAGAGACTTGTCGGTAACGAGATTGAGCTAGGTATTGAGATACCGACGATCATATCTCGGGCAAAGGGAACAACGTATGTTGTTATGCGGTTTGAATATGTAGGAGCCAATATGAGCATCCAGGTTCCGCTATTGGTTATTGACCGGAGACGTGTCTCGGTCATGTCTACATAGTTCTCGAACCCGTAGGGTCCGCACGCTTAACATTCGGTGACGATCGGTATTATGAGTTTATGTGTTTTGATGTATCGAAGGTAGTTCGGAGTATCGAATATGATCACGGACATGACGAGGAGTCTCGAAATGATCGAGACATAAAGATCGATATATTGGATTACTATGTTTGGACTTCAGAAGTGTTCTGGGCAAGTTCGGGCATATACTGGAGTACCGGGGGTTATCGGAACCCCCCGGGGAGTATAATGGGCCTATTGGGCCCTAGTGGAGAAGAGAAGGGGCGGCCAAGGCAGGGCCGTGTGCCCCCTCCCCCTCTAGTCCGAATTGGACAAGGAGGGAGGGCGCCCCCTTTCCTTCCTCCCTCTCTCCTCCTTCCCCCTTCTCCTACTCCTACTAGGAAAGGAGTAGACTCCCCCCTTGGCACGCCCTCCTCCTGGTCGGCCGCCTCCCCCCTAGCTCCTTTATATACGGGGGTGGGTGTGACGCCCCCGATTCAATCGTACACTAATCATACACGCAAACGTGTACGATCAAGATCAGGGACTCACGGGAAGATATCACAACACAACTCTAAAACTAAAATAATTCATACAAGCATCATAATACAAGCCAGGGGCCTCGAGGGCTCGAATACAAGTGCTCGATCGTAGACGAGTCAGCGGAAGCAACAATATCTGAGTACAGACATAAGTTAAAAAAGTTTGCCTTAAGAAGGCTAGCACAAACTGGGATACAGATCGAAAGAGGCGCAGGCCTCCTGCCTGGGATCCTCCTAAACTACTCTTGGTCGTTGTCAGTGGCCTGCATGTAGTAATAGGCACCTCCAGTGTAGTACGAGTCATCGTCAATGGTGACGTCTGGCTCCTGGGCTCCGGCATCTGGTTGCGACAACCAGGTAGAAGGGAAAAGGGGAAAAGAGGGAGAAAAGCACCCGTGAGTACTCATCCAAAGTACTCGCAAGCAAGGAGCTACACTACATATGCATGGGTATATGTGTAAAAAGGCAATATCGATGGACTGAACTGCACAATGCCAGAATAAGAGGGGGATAGCTAGTCCTATCAAGGACTACGCTTCTGGCAACCTCCGTCTTGCAGCATGTAGAAGAGAGTAGACTGAAGCCCTCCAAGTAGCATCGCATAGCATAATCCTACCCGGCGATCCTCCCCTCGTCGCCCTGTGGAAAAGCGATCATCGGGTTGTCTGTGGAACTTGTCTGGGTGTGTTTTATTAAGTATCCAGTTCTAGTTGTCATAAGGTCAAGGTACAACTCCGGGTCGTCCTTTTACCGAGGGACATGGCTATTCGAATAGATAAACTTACCTACAGGGGTGCACCACTTAACCCAACACGCTCGATCCCATTTGGCCGGACACACTTTCCAGGGTCATGCCCGACCTCGGAAGATCAACACGTCGCAGCCCCACCTAGGCACAACAGAGAGGTCAGCATGCCGGTCTAAATCCTATACGCGCAGGGGTCTGGGCCCATCGCCCATTGCACACCTGCACATTGCGTGGGCGGCCGGAAGCAGACCTAGCAACCTCCATTACAAAGGAAGTCACGTTACACGGTCCAATCTGGCGCGTGCCGCTCAGTCGCTGACGTCACGAAGGCTTCGGCTGATACCACGACGCCGAGTGCCCATAACTATTCCCGTGTAGTTGGTTAGTGCGTATAGGCCAGTAGCCAGACTTAGATCGAATACCAAGATCTCGTTAAGCGTGTTAAGTATCCGCGAACGCCGACCAGGGCCAGGCCCACTTGTCTCCTAGGTGGTCTCAACCTGCCATGTCGCTCCGCCACAAAGTAACAGTCGAGGGCCGTCGGGAACCCAGGCCCACCTCTACCAGGATGGAGCCACCTGTCCTTCCAGCCCCCACATCAGAATCACGTGCGGGTACTCAACGAGCTGACCCGACTTTAGTCACCACCTGTATAGTATGTATATATGTATAGTATATACACATGATCACCTCCCGAGTGATCACGGCCCAATAGTATAGCAAGGCAGACTGACAAGAATGTAGGGCCACAGATGATAAACTAGCATCCTATACTAAGTATTTAGGATTGCAGGTAAGGTATCAACAGATGTAGCAACAATGTCAGGCTATGCATCAGAATAGGATTAACGGAAAGCAGTAACATGCTACACTACTCTAATGCAAGTAGTATAGAGGAGAATAGGCGATATCTGGTGATCAAGGGGGGGCTTGCCTGGTTGCTCTGGCAAGAAGGAGGGGTCGTCAACATCGTAGTCGAACTGGGGATCGCCGACAGTCTTGGGGTCTATCGGAAAGAAGTAACGGAGAGGGAACACAATAAATAACAGAGCAATCAAATCCACCACAAAGAGTAACATGGCAATACGCGGTGCTAGGTGTGCCCTAACGCGGTAGTAGGTGGTACCGGCGAAAGGGGGAAACATCCGGTAAAGTATCCCAGGTGTTTCGCGTTTTCGGACAAATGAACCGGAGGGGAAAGTTGCGTGTTTGCTATGCTAGGTATGTGTGGCGAACGAACGGGGTGCGTATCCGGATTCGTCTCGTCGTTCTGAGCAACTTTCATGTAGAAAGTATTTTCATCCGAGTTACGGATTAAAAGATATGATTTTCCAAAGATTTAAACCGTCTTCTGATTTTAATTATTTATTTAATTCTATCATTATCCAAAACAGTGAATGATGACGTAGGCATGACATCAGAGTGATGTAAGCAGGTCAACTGGTTGGTTGACAAGTCAAACAGACATGTGGGTCCAGTGGGACCCACATGTCATTGTCAGGGGCATTAACAGAGTGTTTAAACTAACAAAATGGGTTAATTAGCAGGTGGGGCCTGGTAGTCAGTGAGAGGTTAGTGTCTAATTAACTAATTTAATTAATTAGCAAATTATCTATTTATTTTTATGTTTTATTAAGGTGGGGCCCATAGGTCAGTGAGACAGGGGCGGCCCAGTCAGCAGTTGACTCAATCAACTGGTTAACAGGGGGACCTGGGCCCACCAGTCAGTGGCCCGAGGCGGTGCCACATGGGTGCCAGCTCGGTACCCGCCGGAGACGCACCGGAGCTAACTCCGGTGACCAAAATAATGGCGGCCCCTCGCCGGAGTTGGCCGGAGGCGCTCTACGGGGCTCAGGGAGGAGCGGGGTTAGGCTCATTCGAACGCCCGCGCTGTGGCGCATTGGAAGGGGGCGGTGGCTTGGATGGAGGAGGGCTGCAGCATCGCCGGCGACGAGCAGGGCGGGCGCAAGGTTCGGGCGAGTTCGACGACGGGGCTGTGGGGCGTGGTTCTATGTGCGGTTGGGTGCGTTCGAATGCAGAGACGAAGCCGCGTCGAACGGTAGGGATATCGCGGCCGGAGTTGCCGTGTAGCGACAACGACGAGCGGCGCGGCGGACGCCGGCGTTCAGCCGTGAGAGGAAACGGCGCTGTGGCGCGTTATTGGGCAAACGGGAGAGCTAGTCGGGCCCTACTCGACACAGTGAGTTCAATGGCAACACGCCCGTGACCATTTGGTCACCGGAGACTCGTCGGCGACGAGATCCACGGCGGGGCACTCGGGTGCTACGGAGGCAGCTAGCTACGGGGCATGAGGGGCTTAACGAGGAGGAGTAGGAGGCGGGGGAGCTCACCGTGCGGCGCAGGATGGCCCGTGGTAGCTTAGTAGCAACAGAGGGGTGTCGCCGGAGTTGGGGAAGAACAGCAGCGACCGGAGATGTGGAAGAAGGGGGGCGTTGTAGCAGCGCCTCCGAGGTCCAGCTGTGGCCACCGGTCGACGAGGAAGACGACGGCGGTGGTGACGGACACGCAGGCGCGGCGAGGCGATGACTGTGGCCGCGCGATTCACGGCGGCGGGTCCATGGCGGTGTTCGGGCGTGGTGGGTAATGAGGGGGAGAGCGAGGTGGATCTGAGGAGGGAAGGCACAGGGACCGAGGGGAGAGTGGGGGCGAGTGGGAGGAGAGACCGAGGGGGCGCGGCGTCGGCATCCTTATCCACCTCGACGCCGGCGAGCGGGTCCGGTGGCGACCGCGCCCTGTAGCGGCGCGCGACCGAGGAACAGGAAGGGGGGTGCGGTGCGGGGAGCGGGACCGGCTAGGCCGACCAGGCTGGTTGCGGGCCAGGGGGGCAGGGGCTGTGGCCGTGCGGGTGGGTTGGCCGGTTTGGGACCGGCCTGGCTAGTAGCTGGGCCGATTGGCCCAGTGGGGAGGGGGGTTCTCCTTTTGTTTTATTTTCACTTTTCTTTGTATTTATTTCCTATTATGTTTTATTTCATTTTAAAGTAATTAGGCATTTTCTAAAAATGTGTTAACTTCACCATAATTACCATTGCAATATTTGGCACCCACCGAACATTTTTGTTTTGGCTTTTGAAAACATTGGGTGTTTGTCACTAATTTATTTTTGAATTTGCAATGTTTTTTAACTACCACTTAATTAGCAACAGTAACATAGATGACATGGCATCATCATGAGAGTTTTACAGTAGCCTAATTATCCAGGCGTTACAAATCTCCTCCACTACAAGAAATCTCGTCCCGAGATTTAAGCGGTGGAGTAAGGGGGGGTGCTGGTAGCAAAAAACCTAACAAGTCTTCTCGGTCTTGGATGCCCTTTCGAAGAGGTTGTTCCCTTTCGTTGATGTCTTCATTTCTCTCCTTCAAGTCACCATGATCAAGTCGTCATCCTTTCTTCGGGATCTCCATCGTCCTACGAACGCGACCAAGGGGAAAAACTCCGGAAGAACGCATCTCCACAAAGCTAGGCATCTGACGGTGAATTCAATGGGAAATACACAAGGTATCTCACGAGTTGTATTTCAGTGAATTCGTTGAGTGCAATATACGATGGTACCGAAGCTTCAAACGGGTAGGCAATCATTCGATGACTGGACAGAAGCTGTAATGGGGTTTTCAACAATGAGAATAACATGGTATTTGATTCCAGGATGATTAATGGTATAGCATTTAGCTCGTGAATCACATATGAAGCCAGATGCAAAGGATACATTAGAATCCGAGTTGTAAAGAAGAGTCAGGTTTCGATCCAGTGGACCTGTGGGTTATGGGCCCACCATGTGGGTTGAAAGTAGGAAGGGTGGTAACATCTTGCACACACTCGACAGGGAGACATGTCAGTCAATAGCTTGTCAGCTATGCCGGCAACAATGTCGGTACCAAGGATGGGGAACGAAGAGAGCAATTTTCCTACTTGTTGAACGAGGCAAACCAATTGGCAAAGTTATCACCCATAAGTGGTTACCAGGATGTCATCAACAATAGTAACAGGATCTTACAGACAGAAGTATCTCTGCTTACTTAAGTCAGATTCAGGAAAGGTTAAACAAAAGAATGGAAAGAAAAATTGTGATTACACACAATTATTAGGAGTATATCCTTCCCATGTACAAGCAGAACATGGCATACAGGGTAGGAGAGCAAGTACCCAACCATTCAGATAAGAGGCAAGGATTAATCAAGATGTGACCCATACAACGGTGTTTGGATAACTGACCAAGAAACATTTAGCATCGCGCCTCCAATGTTCTTGTTGATGAGCGTGGTATCATAGTCATGCTTCGAGGTAGCAATGATATGGTGTTTCAATCAAGGGCCAGACTTTGGATACACAAATGATCCATCAGGAGCAACTTATAAATTAAGTCTTACAATTTCCTCCAGGAAGAATGGTTATCCTTGCAAAAGAAATTATAATGATAGGTCCTCCAGCCAAGGGTGCTAGGCATGACATCATATTACCGGGTCATCAAAGGACCAACATCATAACTCCTGGAAAGTTGTCCCAACCATCATATCTGACCGAGATTCAGATCCGATTGGGGTCATGCTACCTCACACTCAGGATGTCCGAGAAGAAAAGGTGCGACACAAATCGACGAAATGACATTGCGAGATTCTCGGGAAATGAACTATGGGAGCAGGTTCCTGAAACAATAGTTCATCATTAAACCAGGGAGGGGATGAGGAGGCGGTTGACGAACTCAGCGACAATTCATCAAGATTTCCAAAAGATGGATTTCCACAATTATGTGAACAAGGAGATAACATTAGTTAGATCAAATGATATAATGATGTATGCTCGAGGAAAACATACACAATATAATGATGATAGAAGGGTGCACCCGGAAATCTGGACAAGGTAGCACGATCATTGTTTGAATGATGATTCAATAAGCAATAGACTCAGAATGAAACTATCGACCATTAACTTCAAAGCAATAGGGTTGCTAGAAGGGCAGAATCCAAAGAGTACCGTTCACTTGTCGGTGTCCCGGTTAGAATTGACATAGGGACCAAGAATTAATGGTGATGGTGAGAAGTATCACTATACTAGGAACTCTCAAGAGGTGGAGCAATCCTCACAACATCCTTGACATAAAAGACAGTAATACTTCAAGGTAGAACATAATACAAGATGGAAAGCAAGTTGTATTCATAATGTGGACAAGTTTGCGATGAAAGGAAGTCAAGGGTGTTGTCGATGATACTAAAAATCATCGATGGCAAGGAGGGTATTTTCTCATGATGAACACAGTTGACATCTCGAAAGAAGTCAAAGTGTTGAAGGTGATCCGACACATTTGCCGGGAGGTTTCAAGAGGATGCAATCAAACAACAATGGCAACAAGCAAGGAAATGACGAAGTGGCAAGTTATAGGATCAATATATAAGATGCAAGCTCAGAACCAAAGTTGCTTTTCAAGACAAGCAACATGATGTTGAAAGCTCGACGTAAGTCGTGCTCACACACTGAAGAATTCGTGCACTAGAGAAGGACGAGGTAGCACAATCAAAGGTAGCAAGACCAGGATGCAGCCGATAGTCTAGGAATGACCAGATTGAGTTCAAAATTTTCTAGTAAAAATACTAGGGGTATTTGATTTGTAGTGCAGAATAATTTCACTAGTCGGTGTCCTCGGTTGACAACAACCCAGAACCCGTAGAGTGATTACGACAAGGAAAGACATTACTTCAACAAAGTTAGTAAGATCTGGTGCAATGGCAAGATATCTCTGAGATACCAGGGGTAATACTCGAAGGTAGAACATGATAGAAGTAGAACCGGGTAATTGATCTGTGACAGTAGATACTTTACGCCAAAAATAGACGAGGCACTGGAATGAATTCCCATTAGATATATCAGACCAGGACAGCATGGTCGGAACCATAACTGTAAGGAATCAATTCAAGAATACCGAAAGAATCATACAGCTAGATAATCATTTTGCAAGAAGCTTCCGAGATGGTCTACATCATTTTCATGGGCATGAACACAAAGTTCAAGGTCGACTCCCACTTCTTTAATGCATATCATTTCATTCACCTCTCGCTTTGATATAACTGTAGTGTTGGAATTTTATCTGGTAAAACACCAGAAGAGTATGACTTGTGAAAACTTTCGGGTTCTCACGGATTAGGGGAAGGCATAGGTTCAACCCATCGGGCATCTTAGTAACATATACCACAAGTTTCAAAAGTAAATACACAAGCTCAAAAGCAGAGCATCGTTGGCCAATTCAGAGAATAGGATTTACCATTGGCATTATGTATCAGGGAAAGAACTTACAACCTGATTGAATATGAAGGACGTTGTCGGATAAAATCCAACAAAGGAATTGATGGTACACAAAGGACCTGATGTGAGTATCGATACTCAAGCAGAAGAGGAAAGAATGCAAATGCAACAGGTTATGGAATCGTCTGAATAATTCGAAGCTTAAATGCAAAGGAATTATGATTCCAAATCAAAGGATCAGAAGCAGATGCTCTGGTCAAGGATGGATAAGTTGAATAGACTTAGGGGCACAATCGATGGTAATCTGATTGGCCGAGAACCAGCTCATGTTCGAAAGACGTCTGAGCCGGAAATATAATTTAAAAGGATCAACTGATGATTGCGTGCATTCGCACTCATGTTGAATCCATAGGATCAGAATCATAATGACAAGAGATGCCAATAAGATTACGAGACTTATGGGATTAAGCATAATGCAAGCAAGCAAGAATATCAGGAGCAAGAGGATGCTTAGGATTTTTGGAAGATCGAATGGTATTTCAAAAACTTTTGTGAAACACATGAACAACTGGGAAAGAGCAGATACTCGATAAGTGCGAGGAATTATCCGTAAGGGTATTCATGAGGCAAGAACTGTAAAGCAGTAAGCTCAAAGGATTCTTGGAACAATGGAGAGCGGTTCGGGGCATCTTGTATTAACAAGACCAACTTGTAATAAAATTAAGAACGAAGGGTGTAAGTATTTACCCATAGGGATAAATCAGTGGTAGGTAATTGTAAGAGCAACGAGCACAAAGTCTTGAGAACATCGAAGAGTATCTTCGAAATCCTTCGGTGCAGCAAGCGATCATCTGGAGTGAGGGGCTCTCCGGGAGAAAGTATTTTACGAGCACCTAGAGTTAGAGTTAGCAAAATCATTTAAACCCAAATAGAAGAGAGTTCAAAGACCCAGAGTAAAGATCGAGGAGTAAAAGATCCTACTACCACCCAATGGCGGCGTGTGCCCGTAAGACACACAGCCATGTTAGTAAAAGTTTTGCAATGTCTAGACTCGACTTCGGCCAAGGAGTGTGGAAGGGGAATTCCTACAGGCAGTCAGCTCTGATACCAACTTGTGACACCCCCGATTCAATCGTACACTAATCATACACGCAAACGTGTACGATCAAGATCAGGGACTCACGGGAAGATATCACAACACAACTCTAAAAATTAAATAAGTCATACAAGCATCATAATACAAGCCAGGGGCCTCGAGGGATCGAATACAAGTGCTCGATCATAGACGAGTCAGCGGAAGCAACAATATCTGAGTACAGACATAAGTTAAACAAGTTTGCCTTAAGAAGGCTAGCACAAACTAGGATACAGATCGAAAGAGGCGCAAGCCTCCTGCCTGGAATCCTCCTAAACTACTCTTGGTCGTCGTCAGTGGCCTACACGTAGTAATAGGCACCTCCAGTGTAGTACGAGTCATCGTCAATGGTGACGTCTGGCTCCTGGGCTCCGGCATCTGGTTGCGACAACCAGGTAGAAGGGAAAAGGGGAAAAGAGGGAGAAAAGCAACCGTGAGTACTCCTCCAAAGTACTCACAAGCAAGGAGCTACACTACATATGCATGGGTATATGTGTAAAAAGGCAATATCGGTGGACTGAACTGTAGAATGCCAGAATAAGAGGGGGATAGCTAGTCCTATCGAAGACTACGCTTCTGGCAACCTCCGTCTTGCAGCATGTAGAAGAGAGTAGACTGAAGCCCTCCAAGTAGCATCGCATAGCATAATCCTACCCGGCGATCCTCCCCTCGTCGCCCTGTGGAAAAGCGATCACCGGGTTGTCTGTGGAACTTGTCTGGGTGTGTTTTATTAAGTATCCAGTTATAGTTGTCATAAGGTCAAGGTACAACTCCGGGTCGTCTTTTTACCGAGGGACGCGGCTATTTGAATAGATTAACTTCCCTGTAGGGGTGCACCACATAACCCAACACGCTCGATCCCATTTGGCCGGACACACTTTCCTGGGTCATGCCCAGCCTCGAAAGATCAACACGTCGCAGCCCCACCTAGGCACAACAGAGAGGTCAGCACGTCGGTCTAAATCCTATACGCGCAGGGGTCTGGGCCCATCGCCCATTGCACACCTGCACGTTGCGTGGGCGGCCAGAAGCAGACCTAGCAACCTCCATTACAAAGGAAGTCACGTTACGCGGTCCAATCTGGCGCACGTCGCTCAGTCGCTGACGTCACGAAGGCTTCGGCTGATACCACGACGCCGAGTGCCCATTACTGTTCCCGCGTAGTTGGTTAGTGCGTATAGGCCAGTAGCCAGACTCAGATCAAATACCAAGATCTCGTTAAGCGTGTTAAGTATCTGCGAATGCCGACCAGGGCCAGGCCCACCTGTCTCCTAGGTGGTCTCAACCTGCCCTATCGCTCCGCCACAAAGTAACAGTCGGGGCCCGTCGGGAACCCAGGCCCACCTCTACCGGGATGGAGCCACCTGTCCTTCCAGCCCCCACATCAGAATCACGTGCGGGTACTCAACGAGCTGACCCGACTTTAGTCACCACCTGTATATTATGTATATATGTATAGTATATACCCATGATCACCTCCCGAGTGATCACGGCCCAATAGTATAGCAAGGTAGACTGACAAGAATGTAGGGCCACAGATGATAAACTAGCATCCTATACTAAGTATTTAGGATTGCAGGTAAGGTATCCACAGATGTAGCAACAATGTCAGGCTATGCATCAGAATAGGATTAACGAAAAGCAGTAACATGCTACACTACTCTAATGCAAGCAGTATAGAGGATAATATGCGATATCTGGTGATCAAGGGGGGGGGGCTTGCCTGGTTGCTCTGGCAAGAAGGAGGGGTCGTCAACATCGTAGTCGAACTGGGGATCGCCGGCAGTCTTGGGGTCTATCGGAAAGAAGTAATGGGGAGGGAACACAATAAATAACAGAGCAATCAAAGCATCACAAAGTGTAACATGGCAATATGCGGTACTAGGTGTGCCCTAACGCGGCAGTAGGTGGTACCGGCGAAAGGGGGAAACATCCGGGAAAGTATCCCCGGTGTTTCGCGTTTTCGGACAAATGAACCGGAGGGGAAAGTTGCGTGTTTGCTATGCTAGGGATGTGTGGTGGACGAACGGGGTGCGTATCCGGATTCGTCTCGTCGTTCTGAGCAACTTTCATGTAGAAAGTATTTTCATCCGAGTTACGGATTAAAAGATATGATTTTCCAAAGATTTAAATCATTTTCTGATTTTAATTATTTATTTAATTCTATCATTATCCAAAACAGTGAATGATGACGTAGGCATGACATCAGAGTGATGTAAGCAGGTCAACTGGTCGGTTGACAAGTCAAACAGACATGTGGGTCCAGTGGGACCCACATGTCATTGTTAGGGGCATTAACAAAGTGTTTAAACTAACAAAATGGGTTAATTAGCAGGTGGGGCCCGATAGTCAGTGAGAGGTTAGTGTCTAATTAACTAATTTAATTAATTAGCAAATTATCTATTTATTTTTATTTTTTATTAAGGTGGGGCCCATAGGTCAGTGAGACAGGGGCGGCCCAGTCAGCAGTTGACTCAGTCAACTGGTTAACAGGGGGACCTGGGCCCACCAGTCAGTGGCCCGAGGCGGTGCCACGTGGGTGCCAGCTCGGCACCCGTCGGAGACGCGCCGGAGCTAACTCCGGCGACCAAAATAATGGCGGCCCCTCGCCGGAGTTGGCCGGAAGCGCTCTACGGGGCTCGGGGAGGAGCGGGGTTAGGCTCATTCGAACGCCCGCGCCGTGGCGCATTGGAAGGGGGCGGTGGCTTGGCTGGAGGAGGGCCGCAGCGTCGCCGGCGACGAGCGGGGCGGACGTCGGGGTTCGGGCGAGTTCGACGACGGGGCTGTGGGGCGTGGTTCTACGTGCGGTTGGGTGCGTTCGAATGCAGAGACGAAGCCGCGTCGAACGATAGGGATACCGCGGCCGGAGTTGCCGTGTAGCGACGACGGCGAGCGGCGCGGCGGACGCAGGCGTTCAGCCGTGAGAGGAAACGGCGCTGCGGCGCGTTATTGGGCAAACAGGAGAGCTAGTCGGGCCCTACTCGACGCGGTGAGTTCAATGGCAACACGCCCGTGACCATTTGGTCACCGGAGACTCGTCGGCGACGAGATCCACGGTGGGGCGCTCGGGTGCTACGGCGGCAGCTAGCTACGGGGCGTGAGGGGCTTAACGAGGAGTAGGAGGCAGGGGAGCTTACCGTGCGGCACGCAGGATGGCCCGTGGTAGCTTAGTAGCAACAGAGGGGTGTCACCGGAGTTGGGGAAGAACAGCGGCGACCGGAGATGTGGAAGAAGGGGGGCATTGCAGCAGCGCCTCCGAGCTCCAGCTGTGGCCACCGGTCGACAAGGAAGACGACGGTGGTGGTGACGGACAGGCAGGCGCGGCGAGGCGATGACTGTGGCCGCGCGATTCACGGCGGCGGGTCCATGGCGGTGTTCGGGCATGGTGGGGAATGAGGGGGAGAGCGAGGTGGATCTGAGGGGGGAAGGCGCAGGGACCGAGGGGAGAGT
>NC_041391.1:176100711-176113639 GCF_002162155.2 Triticum dicoccoides
GTCGGCGTCCTTATCCACCTCGACGCCGGCGAGCGGGTCCAGTGGCAACCGCGCCCTGTAGCGGCGCGCGACCGAGGAACAGGAAGGGGGGTGCGATGCGGGGAGCAGGACCGGCTAGGCCGACCAGGCTGGTTGCGGGCCAGGGGGGCAGGGGTTGTGGCCGTGCGGGTGGGTTGGCCGGTTTGGGACCGGCCTGGCTAGCAGCTGGGCCGATTGGCCCAGTGGGGAGGGGGGTTCTCCTTTTGTTTTATTTTCACTTTTCTTTTTATTTATTTCCTATTCTATTTTATTTCATTTTAAAGTAATTAGGCATTTTCTAAAAATGTGTTTACTTCACCATAATTACCATTGCAATATTTGGCACCCACCGAACATTTTTGTTTTGGCTTTTAAAAACATTGGGTGTTTGTCACTAATTCATTTTTGAATTTGCAATGTTTTTGAACTACCACTTAATTAGCAACAGTAACATAGATGACATGGCATCATCATGAGAGTTTTACTGTAGCCTAATTATCCGGGTGTTACAGCGGGTGGGCACCCCAAGACACAAGTTGATCATTGATCTTTAGCCGTGTGCGGTGCCCCCCTCCACCATAATCCACCTCGGTCATATCGTAGCGGTGCTTAGGCGAAGCCCTACGTCGGTAACTTCATCAACACTGTCATCACGCCGTCGTGCTGAGAAACTCTCCCTCGAAGGTCTACTGGATTGTGAGTTCGTGGGACGTCACCGAGCTGAACGTGTGCAGATCGCGGAGGTGCCGTACGTTCGATACTTGGATCGGTCGGTCATGAAGACGTACAACTACATCAACCGCGTTGTCATAACGCTTCCGCTTACAGTCTACGAGGGTACATGGACGACACTCTCCCTTCTCGTTGCTATGCATCACCATGATCTTGCGTGTGCGTAGGATTTTTTTTGAAATTACTACGTTCCCCAACACGCCATGGCTTCCTCACGTGCACACTTGCCATAGATCTGGCCCTCCTCCCTAGTGCTGCTCCAGGAGGAACAGGCTGTACTGTTGTTCCTCCCGCGCTTGTTGGACCACCGACATAGGTGCCGGCGCAGGCTGCATCTCTACCATGGCGGCGTTGTAGTGCACTTGCACCTGTGCCTGCTCCATGGTGAATCCAACGTGCACATGCGCGGGAGCTGGGCGATGTCGTCAAAGCCCGTCTCCATCAGGGTCGTCGTCGGAGACCTCGGGCGAGCTGGTTGGCAAGCCGGCCTCGATCCGCTTAGCATGACGGCTCTGCCAGGCGGCCACGACGTTCTTCATCTGCATGGAAAGGCTCTCCCACAGAGCTTCGTCACCTACAGTCATTGCGGATGCAATACAAGAGAGGAGGATGGGGAGCGGCTTGTGATGTGGCGTGGAGTTACCTGGGTGTGGCCGCCTTTAAATAGCAAATTCCGGTGAAACGAGGCATCTGGGTTCGTCAATGTGTGGTGCTAGAGTAGGTTTCTCAGCCGACGAGCCTGCTTAATGGCGGCATACGGGCGGACATGGCATTGAACGGTCACGGTAGATATCTGTTTCATCTTGTCCAGTGGTGCGTCTCCGGCATTTAACATGCGCGGACACCAGAGACGTGTCACGGACGGCACCCTCGGCCGGCACGCCACTTCAATGGCAGAGGTGGTGAGAGGTCGTGTACGCTCTGGGTTGGCTTCAATGTGCACCGACGTGCTCTACAGGCGGCTACTAGCGTCAGCCGGGAACGCATGCAGGCGAGGGGGGAAGGGGTTTGGGTGGGTCAGGATGGTCAGAAGCCGGCTTGGTTGTTGTCTGGACGCCCGCAAAGCCCCCTGCTCAACATTTATCTCCGGTTTACAGGAGAAAGTACGTCCGGACAGCGCCGTGGACCGGTACATGCCCGCGTTGGATGGCTTTCGCGGTCCGGATAGCGTGGTCCATAGCCCTCTGCTGCTGGGCATCCAAGAGAGCATTCACATCAGCATACAAATTATCATAGTTCTCCTGTAGTTTCTTCTTCTCTTCTGTCAGGTTGTGAATTGTAAATGAACTCTGAAGATTGTCATTAGTCCTAGCTGCCTTACTCTCATCATACATATCCCACAACTTGGTCAGTGCCTTGTCCATTGAGCCTGGCCATTCAAAGTCAACCCACTGAACTACTCCATAATTTATGCCTTCCTGTTAAACAATCAATAAATAGAGGAATAAGCTAATTATTAAAGAGGTTCGGTACACAAAATAAAGGACATAGTAAACAAACAACACTGAAAGTAGGCAGTAGAAAGTATTTAAAAGAGGTTTAGAACTTAACTTAAACAATGACCACCATGATTATTAAAGTTGTTTATAAAGGGTTATATACACCAATCACATGACACAATCACTTTTAGCACATAAACAATTTATGCGCTCCTGTTAAACAAACAATACACAAAGGAATAAGTTAATTATTAAAGAGGTTCAGTACACAAAGTAAAGGACATAGTAAACAAACAACACTGAACGTAGATAGTAGGCAGTATTAAAAAGAGGTTCATAACTTATATTATACAATTACCAACATGATTATTAAAGTTTTTTATGAAGGGTTTTGTACACGAATCACATGACACAACCACTTTTAGTACATAAACAATCACTGTTGCCAAAGTTCATTAAACAATGAACACTGCCATTAACTTTTTAATTAACAAGGACCAAACAAATTTCAGTAAACAAGGAACTAAGCACTGGCAACAATAAACAATTACTACCTTGCACTACTGACAACATGATAAACAAAGAACAAGTACTTAACACAGCTAAACAACATCATAAACAAAGCATTATGCACTAACCAGATTAAATAAATGGACAGCTAGCAGCCAACGGTAAGCTTGCACTCAACAGTTTTTGATGCATACCTTCTCACCACACCCAAGAAACCTCCTGCCAGTGTGCATCTCTTGAAATGCAACAAAGCTCTTTGTTGGCTTGCCGTGCTCGCAAACAGCACTCACATCTTTGTCAGTGCCACTGAAATCCGGATCATGCATGGTAGCAGGAAGTTGTGGGGGCCAACAAAGCAAACCCAGCTTCAGATTGAGCTCATTCACAAAATCCCCAATTCACGAACCCTAACCCTAACCCTAGCTCTAACTATACAAAACTGACCTTGATGATGCCGTCACAGGAGGAGCTGAGCATGAGGTTCACAATCAAATCATCACTTGTCTCGCCGTCATTCCATGACACCATGGCGCAGTGAAGCAGTGTTTGGCGGCCGGCGGTGGTGGCAGTGAAGAACAGAGAGAGAGAGAGAGAGAGAGAGAGAGAGAGAGAGAGAGAGAGGGCGAGCAACGACAGAGTGAGGACAGATACTGATTCGAACAGGTTTTGACCGAGCCGGTGCGTCGGCGGGCACTGTAGGGACGTTAGATGTCGTTACTACCTGTCCATTATGCCATGTCATCAAAACCGGCCCCCACCTGTCATAATCCAGCTTAAAATGCCCAAGCAGACGGGTCAGTGGTTTTTGCAAAAGATTAAGCAAAAAATCAGTGTTTTCTGCAACAAAAACGTAGAAAAGTGTTTTCTGCAATTCACTCGCTCGGTTGTGTAACTTTGGTGTTATTGCTTTCTATATAAAGGGTGGCGAGAGCCTGTTTCGAGACCTTCCCCATGGCTGCCCCAGCGCCGCCATGTACCTCCGCAGCCGCAACTCTTCCCACCACCACATCATTCCCTTCTCCCACCATTCCTGCCGCTGGAAAGGACTGTGAGAAGAGGCCTACCCCAGGCGTTGACCAAGAATCTAGAAGGAAAAGTTCCGAGAGGAGGAATCTGCAACAATCTATAGCAATTGACAAGAGAAGGAAGATTGCTGCTGTTAAAGAAAAATATGCCAAGGTAATCCCCCTCGTCCAATCCATACAAAGCTCCAAGTTTTAACTGAATTTTATGCATGGATGCACTGCTGCTATGTGTGTGATGTTAAGTTCTTGCATGATCCTTTTGAGAGACTAAGAATGGTGGTTGTACTGTACCTACTCTCTGTTTCTCTGCATGACAAATAATCTGTTTCTCTGCATGACAAATAATTTGTTCTCTGTTTCTGTATGAACTATAAGGCCTAAAGCAGTAGCACTGATTCGACAAATCATTCTGATAAGGACCTTATCAGAATGTTTCATTTGAAGTGATATGCTAATAATGTGGTCTGCAGTGCTACACATGCTTATCCTTTGTTGTAAGGGTCTGTTTGGTTCCAATAAGTCACCTGACTTATAAGTCAGGTGACTTAAAACCAGTGACTTATAAGTCATGCATGTTTGGTTGTCACCTGACTTATAAGTCACCTGACACACCTTTCCACACCAATCAACATAATGCAGGTGGTGGGACCCACATAAAAGGGGGTGACTTATAAGTTTTAAGTTGGGGTGGAGCAACTTATGACTTATAAGTTGGGGTGACTTATAAATCGAGTCTGTTTGGCAAAATAAGTCACTTTTTTCACTTTTCGACTTATAAGTTGGTGACTTATTTAAAACCAAACAGGCCTAACATCAATTTGCAGGTTTATTGCGGATGATTTTGATAAATATGCCTCCCAGATTAGGAAGCCACATGTGTGGGGAGGAGAGCCAGAATTGTTCATTGCTTCTCACGTTCTTTAGGGAGTAATTGGACAATTTTTTGTTGAGATAGGCATTTAAAAAAATGAGTAGTATTAGCCATGATCTCAGAATATTTTCGAACTGTTTGCTATTTAGCTTAACTATACATCACTGCTTGATCCTAATAGAGCACTTGCAACAAGTTGTTTCACTTTTACCTTCGCAAGTCAGTAACACTGATGTAGCATAACACTTAAGTCTGGCGTTTAAGGCTACTCCGGCTTGACCTTGTTTCCTCTTCTAATAATATTTGGTTTCCTAGTATATAAGCAGCTCAAGGTGCTGCGATTGTGGTTTTCTGTCTCCGTTCCGTTATCATACAGAAAAATAACAAGGGGAAATGTTCCAATTGCCACGTCGATGAGAATCTATTACTGTAGTCAAACAAAGTTAGCTCTTTTGTAGGTTTAGTTTTAAAATTCGTCCCTTTGCAACATTGAGGTACAAAGGCAGTAAAAGAATACCATCGTTGTGTTTCAGGATGCCGATAACTGTTTATATGCGCGAAGAAGCAGCAGGTGGTTTCATAGCGATCGTGGAGTATGGCCAGCAGTACGAGAAAGAAGACCCAATCCGAGTGAGTGCGGGCTTACGGCGGCCGAGCACCAGGCAGGCCGGAATCATGGTCGTTCGAATGGGCTTTGGGATCTGAAATCAGTCACGCTGCTGGCAGGCTGCTGTCAGCCTAGGCCCGCATATACGGTCCGGGATACAGCTAGTTGCAGCGTAGGCGTACATGTTTGGCCCATCGTTGTTCGTTCGAATCGGCACATGAAAGAGAATCTCATCCTCCTCCCCCTGATGTTATCCTGAACCCCGTGGGAGAAGCGGCAGCCACAGAACAGCCCTGCCTCTCGGCCCCATTCACTCTCTCCGCCGGACGACGGCGGCACCGGTGCTGTGCTGCGAGATGTCCAACAATGGTGTTGACTCCAATGGGTATGTGTATTCCGCTGCCCCCCTTTTTCCTAAAGTCCCCCTCCTTTTCTTCAGGTCATGGCCTGCTTAATCCCCATGGCGGATTTGGATAGAGTTGATTGAGGAGCTTGATTTTGTACAGGATCCTTGGCGTTTAGTGCTTCTCTCCAACCTGTGGAGTCGCAGGACTCCATGAATGTCATCAATGGCCAGATGGGCGACGGCGGCGCGACCGCACATCCACGTATAGATCCGCGTGTCTTTCCATTGATCTGAGTTCGTTTTACTGTGTCAAACCCTTTTCTGCAGGATGCGTGTTCATGCGGCGGAGCTGATTGGTGCTGTCCTACCGTGGAGTCGCAGGATTCCATGGCATCGCAGATGACCAGAAGGGCCGCGGTGGCGAGGGCGTAGAGATGTATGGGAACACCGGCTTTGCGGCGTGCTCAGAAGCTATAAGCGGCTGGACAAGGAGGTAATTGTGGATTAAAAACTCTCTCATCTAGCATAGGAAATGGTTTAATTTTCGGGATAATGCTAGACTGCCATGGTGTTTTAGTCAAAGACGCTTCTTGTTCAAACCAGAAGCATCCGAATTTGCAAAACAGATAGCCTCTTTTGTGCCTTGAATTGCGAAGCTAACTGAGATTTCCTGGTTGTTTGTGTATAGTATGCCTTTCTTTTGGTCCTGAATTCTGAACCTTACTGATTTTTTTTGGTTGTGTGTTATGAGTTTAGTATACATTTTTTGGCCTGATTTCTTAACCATATCCGGGTATTGATTTTCCACAATCAGTGATGCACTCATGGTCATGTGTATTTATTTGTCTAGGTTACTTAATAGATTTAGTTATTTTTATCTGTATGCACCCATCAGTTAGTTAACTGATATTTGTTGGCAGTGGTGCATTAATGCATTATGTTCTTTAACTGCTGTACTGAAGCAGCGGATTGAAACATTTAAAAACAATGAGTGCTGCTACACAGACGACGCTGCATAGCCGATTTTGGGACGACACTGTCAATCAGACCATCCATGCAGAGGATAAACTGTAGCACAACCATTGGATGTAGTGTCGTCTCCAAATCGGCCAGCGTGTGTCGTTTGCTAAGTAGTTTCGAAAAACAATCAGCTTGTAAGTAATTAACTAGGACTTGGTGGTTGTTTTATTATTATAGTATACATTTTTGGGCCTGAATTATGAATGTGACTGAAACATCCTTGTTTTGTGTTATTAGTAGAATAGTTTTCCCCTCTTAATTCTTAACCTAACTGAAATTTATTTGCTAGGTTGAGGTTCGGAAAAACACCTGTCGAGCATGAGTGGGGTTTCACTCTGATTTGGTTTGAACATTTCCTTTTCTTTTTTTGCAGAGTGGGGTTTCATTGAGAGCTAACCCGCCAATCGAGAGGCATGCCAGTAATGTTTACATCCGGATTATTTTTGATCAATTTAGCGAAGCTCTGTACAAAGCTGGTGCATATGTGCTGGACGAACTAGAACTGAATATATGTTAGCATTTGGATTTTACAGTGTCCAATTGCTAGTAATGTACAGATTTGCTGCAAGTTAATTAGTTGGTCTATAGTCTGACTAAGCGTCCATTGGAGAGACTAATCTCATCGTCGCAGTGTATGACACATTACTAGTAGAATCAGAACTTGTGGGGTGAGATGGACTGCTCCGTTTGCGTCAGTCTCGAGCGTGAGCTGATAGTACAGTTGAGGAGGGCGCGTCAGTTTTGGTCGTTTTTTTCCTTTGAGAGAGAATTTTGATCGTTGTTAACACAGTGCACGCATGCCCATTGTTCATCTCTTTTCCGGCTGCTCTGCTCACGGGCATGTCAAAAACTGTAGGAGTGCACGCGTGCTCGACACGACACATTCGTGGGCTACCTGTACGAGGTGAAAGCTGATGGAAGCGCTACTCCCAAAAAAAAATCTCGTCGAGCCTGCCGCGCCACGCCGGGCAGTTGAGTGACAAGAATGCCAAACGTGCAATGAGCATGACCCTGCCGTTGGGTAGTGTTTAGTATCTCAACTAGCGATTGTTAAAAAAGACTGTTTACCCTATGACAATCCTCATTAGCGAGCTCAAGTATCTCGGCTGGGTGGATTTTATAGCGTGTCAAACTGACAAAAAATATCAACAGAACAGCCATAAAAAATTTCACACGGCAGGGGTAGATGGCGACAACTGTGATTGAGGTGATGGAGTAGTAAATTCCCATACGTGACATGACTGTAAAAAGAGAACCAGGATGCGGTGTGTACTTTAAAGAGTGTACTTCCAACTTTGTTGGAGGATCAAACTATTTCAAAATTTGACCGAGTTTGTGCAAAAATATATCAATGTATGTGAAATCAAATAGGTATATGATGAAAGTATATTTTATCACGAATCTAATGCTACTAATTTGATGGCATAAATGTTGATGTATTATTATATAAACACGGTCAAATATAAAAAAGTTTGACTTTCCAAGAAAGTTGGAAGTACACTCTTTAAAGGACGGAGGGAGTAGTTTAGTTCTTGGCCTATATATACTTTCTCTGCTCCCCAAATACATTTTCTGTTGACGCATAGTCAGAATCATTGAGCTTCTTTCACATTATTTGAAATGTCGTTTGGGTTGATGTAATCTGCAGTCGTATGTGCATCTGTGTTATATGTGGGCACGTTCAACTAAGTCAAATTATGTCTTTTAGGGGTACTTAGTCAAATTATGTATTCCCATGTTCTGTAGTGCAACTTTTTTTTAGCAGATTTGTATTGCAACTATCCTGTGAATTATGTGGGTATGCAACAGCCCACATAACACCACATAAACTATGTGGGCAGCCCACTTAATGACTACTTCCTCCGTTCCTAAATATAACTCTTTTTAGAGATTTCAATACGGACAACATATGAAGCAAAATGAGTGAATCTATACTCTAAAATATGTATATATACATCTGTATGTAGTTTGTATTAAAATCCTAGAAAGACTTATATTTAGAAACGGAGGGAGTAGTAGTGAGCGTGTGTACATCACGCCCAGCAATATGACTCGAGCATGCTTGTCTCCACAAAAATGAAAGCAAAGCAACACACGGAAGCAAAACAACCAATTTTATTTTATTTTTCTCTTCCTTTTATTTACATTTTTTTTCAGTTCTCTCTATTCTTTAGGTGAATCTACGTCTTTTAGAAAAAATGTTCACGGACATAATTTTTTTAAATATTCTTATATCATATATGTAAAATGTTGATGTGTCTTTCAGAAAATGTTCTTATAGGTGTATTTTAAATATTTATATCATCAAAAAACATATATAACATTTTAAATTTTGTTCACGTTATTTCTAGAAAAATATTCATGAAATTTATTGTTCCTGCAATTGTAAAAACTGATGACATTTAAAATATGTGCATACCATTAAAAAATATTCACAGGCTCACAAATGTTCAAATATATATTTTTTAAATTTGATATTCATTGAATATATAAAGGGTTCACTCATTTTTACCGAAAATCATGCATTTTTAAAAAAAGGATAGTAGAAAGAGATAATAAGAAGAAAGAATAAAAAAATGTAGCAAGAAAAATGGAAGAAAATACACCAAAACCAGGCGGAATGGAGAAATAAAATAGAATAAGAAAAAAATACAAATTACAAAAAACAGCAAAAACGTAGAAAATCCGCTCCCGCCCTTGATACTGGGCCGCAGTCCACCGAAACCACGTTGAAGGAGATCGATACAATCGAGAAAACCTAAGCCCAGGTTTCTCGAGCGACATGCATATCTGGCCCATGCATATGGCATATTCCGGTCTTGTTTTTTGATCTAAAAAAATGGCATATTCCGGTTGGTTGCGTTCCTCGGCCGCCCGCCGGTGGTGCTCAGCTCATGGCCTTCTCCCTCGATTCCAGTACGCGTCTTCCAAGAACATTCTCCTGCTCATCTCCAGTCCTTATCCACTCCCGCGCGACACGTCAGCTCGCGAGCCCTAGCGGATCTTCGGACCCGCCGCCACATGACGAGTGCGGCCGGCCGGAAACGAACACCAAGCTGGGGAAGCTGGCGAACCGGCGGTTGGTGGGCGGCGTAGCGCATGCCATCCGTCGAGCCGCGAGTTGGAGGTAATTTGCCCATTTCTCTATTCGAGCAGTTTTTTGTTCGTTATGCAAAAAGTTTCAGCTATTGACCATGTAAACTTTGTCAGTAGTTTCTTTTTCAGAGGTCCATTAGTTACATGAGCAGTCATCTAGGAGGAGGTAGCCGGGGTGCCTCTGTGTATTCTGATTAAACTGTGCATTTTGTACAGAGAAACTGTTTTTGCACACACAAAGGTTGCTAGCTAGAAAAACTAAATATCATGCACCTTTACTATTCAGCATGCCAACAATATTCAACTTCTAAAGATTCAACTAGTACATTACTAAGATACAAAGATATGAACACAAAATCTGGATTACACTGAAGTGGGCTTAGCCGCTTAGCCAAAATATCTGAATAATACTAACTGGTCATATAGCACTCCTACCCCAAAGAACAAACCAAAGGCAATGGCAAAGATGACCTTAGTGCTGCATTCTTTTACAGAGATGATGGAGATGGGAGGTGCTTCAACTGAATCACAATGGTTAATAAGCATAGGGCCACACAGCTTTGGGTTCCCATTAAAACTAGAAGCTTGAAATGTGCTTAGCTGGCCTGTTGTTGGAATAGGTCCTTCTAGGTTGTTGTTAGAAATGTTGAACTCCGAAAGGAAGTGAAGGATCTCCAACGTTGCAGGAATTTCACCAGTCAGATGGTTATTAGACAAATCTAGCCTCTGAAGGATAGTGAGGCTGCCGATCGATTGTGGGATTTCTCCATAGAAGTTGTTGAAACTCAAGTTCAGGTAAAGGAGTGCTTTCAGATGACTAATCTCTTGGGGAATCACACCTGTGAATTTATTGTTGCCGAGATTCAGCACTTTGGGCCAAGCACTACCCATGCGGTACTGAAGTTTACCATTAGCACTGTCCACATAAATTGGTAGATCAAGGAGGCTTGGGTCCAAATAGATGGCAGGCTTGTCTGATTTTAGCATTGGCATCTCCATCAAGGTCATTGGGATTTTCCCAGTAAGACTGTTGTTTGATATGTCCAAACGGAAGAGGTGGTTTAGGGAGTTGATCCATCTTGGCATTGGTCCAGTGAGTCGATTACTGAGTAATACTAGGATCTTCAGATTTCTGAGCTTTGATAACCAAATAGGTATCCTTCCAGTCAACGAACACCATTCCATGGCAAGACATTGAAGATTCCGAAAACCGTCAATGGTTTCATCTTGTGGCATGGCCTCATTCATGAAGTTTCTGCCAATAAGCAGGGTGCTGATGTTCCTGCAGCTCTTAATGGCATGCAAAGCTTTTTTGATATTTGTAAAGGAGTTTTGACTAAGTGATAGGAAGGACAGGTGCTTCAGATTGCCTATTCTTAGTGAGATCTCACCATGGAAATGGTTGTCTGACAGCCGCAGTGCAGTCAAATTGCTGCATGAGTAAATGCTTTCTGGAACTATGCCACTGAGATTATTCCTTATAAGATCTAAGTATTTTAAACTTTGTAGGGAGGAGAAGTTGATATTGCCCAGATCTCCACTGAAGTTGTTGATCTTGAGATCAATGGTTTTGAGATGTGTACAGTTGCTCAGAGTTGATGGCAGCTCTCCAGACATTTTGTTGCTACCCAAATGGAGCTCCTCCAGCCTCCAGAGCTGATCTATGGACTCTGGGATGTTGCCACTGAAACTGTTTCCTCCAAGGTCAAGGGTAAGCAGATTACCGAGTTTGACTATGTGTGCTCCATCAAGTTCTCCTTGTAAAGCATTGTTGGGGAAGGAGAGGTACTCTAGCGAGGTAGCGCAGAAGATTTCAACAGGGAGAGTCCCACTTAGGTTGTTATGGCCAACCTTGAGCACTTTGAGCTTGGAGCAATCACCTAGTGTGGTGGGAATATCACCACTCAATTGGTTGTAACAGAGGTCAAACAAAGACAAAGATGGTGACCCAAGGCAAAGAGAAGACGGTATTTGCCCAGTGAAGCTGTTATTGCTGGCGTTGAGCGTGATCAGATTCTTCATCATCTTCCATGTGGCTGATGGAAATTCTGAGCTGAACTGGTTGCTTGAGATGTTGAGTACCTGCAGAGGCCAGTGAGTAACCAAAGAAGGCAGCTCGGGCAGCGGTCCATTGAGCTGGCAGAAGCTGACATCGAGGACGATGATGCTTCTGGAGGACATGAGCTCTGGTGGAAGGCCACCGGAGAAGGAGTTGTAGGAGAGGTTGACATGTAGCAGGCTGGTGAGGTCGGCAAGGGACGGTGAGATGCGCCCTTCAAGTCCTCTAGATGCCAGGGAGACCTCAGTGACAGCCCCGTCTCCATTGCAGGTGATGCCTTCCCACTCGCAGCAGTCCGTGCTGCTGTCATGCCACGATGTGGCGAGGCCGCCATCTCGGGACAGCCCGGCAAGGAACCGGAGGAGGTTGCACTTCTCCTGCTTGGTGCATGCGGTGGTGGGAGAGGCCAAGATGAGCAGCACGAACAGCTGCAGCACGGCCGTAGGAACGTTGAAGAAACGCATTGGTTAGTGTTTTCTCCTACCCCTTCTTTTTTTGCTGTTGCTTGAGAATGCATATGCAGTGCTGGTACTATTTATCATCTAGCAGTAGCTTTATCCTTTGCATCAGAGCTACTGAACATCATTCATAACACCATGTCTTGTCATGGGTGCCGTGCAGCTTAGGGCCCTTGGCCACGGTCGGCTGGTGCACAAGACTGTAGTACTAGCGTGGGAAAGCTACATCCATGCCCATCAATTATTATTAGCCATAACAAAACGCCATCAACTAGTTTATAAAGCACTCTTCTACTCTCTCTGTAAAGAAATATAAGAGCGTTTGGATCACGAGCGTTTAGATCACTAAACTAGTGATCCAAACGCTCTTATATTTCTTATATTTCTTTACAGAGGAAGTACTTATGTATGGATTAAATAGTTACTGAATAGATTGAGGTTAGGCATTGTATCCAAAATATTCAAGTAACAGGAAATCAATCTGTCATCTACCAGCCCCAAGGTTCATGCTTATTATGTTTACATGGCTGAAAAATATACAGGAGAGCAAGATATCTATTTATTGCGTTGCTCCCCCCACTCCCCCGCTCCGCTAGGGTTCCCACCCCCGCCGCCGCCGGCGACCTAGCTTCCCCGCCCCCGCCGACCGCCGGGCGCGTGCCTCCCGGCCCGCCCCGCTCCCCTCCCCCTCTCCCCCTCTCCTTCCCTCCCCTCCCCTCCCGCGACGCGCCTGCGCGCGCCCGGGGG
>NC_041391.1:176113897-176121787 GCF_002162155.2 Triticum dicoccoides
GGCGCTGGACGTCCGCGGGATCCAGCGGCGCGGCGGCGGTCTCGCGGGGCGGCGGGGTGGCCTGCTGGTGGCGGCGCTCCGGCGATCCTCGTTCTGCGCGCGGCTGGGCGGCTGCGGTGCTCCCGTCTCAGGAGGTGGCACACGACCGGTCTCTAGCCAGATCCGGCCGGATCTGGCTTTGGGGGCCGGCCGGCGGCGCCTGGCTCCGGTGGTGCGTGCCCGGCGGCTCCGGCGCTTGGAGCTCGCCGGGCGACGCGGGTAGGGCGGCGCCCGGGTGTGGTTGCTGCTCCGGCCGTGGGCGGCGGCATGGGTAGGTCTTGGTGGTGGCCTACCGGTGTCGTGGCGGCTTCACGATGGCTCCATGGATCTGCCCACGGCAACGGCCGGCTTCTCCGGGGTTGGTTTGTCTGCGTTCGGGCCGTCTCGACCTTCACCCCATCTCCTCGTCGCCCGGCCGCTACTCCCATCAAAGGGCTGGTCCTCTCCCAGCTGCGGTCCACCGCTCGTCTCGCGCCCGATGCCGCAGGACCGAGCTCGTCTCGCGCACGATGCAGCAGGACTGACCTCGTCCCCCTCTCGTTGCTGCAGGACCGAGTCGTCTCGCGCTTGGGGCAGCAGGATGGGTCGGTGGATGCCAGTTCTGGCCGACCTATTGGGTCTTGACGCTGGGGGTTGCCCGGGGGCGCAAAAGGTGGGACCTTTCCGCTCGTCTCTTTCGTTGGGGTGCGGCGGGTCTCGGGTGAGGTGGTGTCG
The DNA here is from genome assembly GCF_002162155.2 of Triticum dicoccoides. NCBI lineage: Eukaryota > Viridiplantae > Streptophyta > Magnoliopsida > Poales > Poaceae > Triticum > Triticum dicoccoides. The sequence continues at coordinate 176,114,651 of NC_041391.1, forward strand.
AGGTCTTGGATGCTGGGGCGGCGGCCCTGGTGGTGGTTGCGCGGTGCTCTTGGGCAGAGCCCGTGCCTTGGTGCTGCCCGGTCACCATGGTCGTATGGGCGGCGTGGTTGCCGGGGTGTGGAGTTCGGTGATGGTGAATGTTGGCCGAGGTGAAAACCTGCTCTATCTTCAGACGGACCGGCGGCGGCGAAGATCGTTCCCTTCTTGAAGGCGTCGTCACGGCTCTCATTGCCCGTCATGCGGCTCCGGGGGGAACTCTGATCCTTGGATCGGGCGGTGGCGGCGCTCCGGCGTCATATGTAGCTTCATATCTTCGGGGCAGTAGTGCTAGGAGTGGTGTTGCTGCGCTCAGCGCCTATGTATCCTGTCCTCGGTGTGTGCGTGTGTTGCGGTGGCGTGGCGTGTGGTTGTACTGGATGCTTGTGGTTTGATGCTTTATATATAAAGCGGGGCGAAAGCCTTTTTCGGTATTTATCGCGTTGCGGCCCAATAGTACATATGCTAGTGGCAGGCTGCCATCGATAGCCTGGCCCCTCGGGTACCCTAGTTTACTGGGAATTTGCTCACCCTACTGTTGGTATACTTGAGTGTGATAGGTACGGACCATACCCAAAGATACCAGTCCACATGGGCTGGATTTCTTTTGATTTGATAAATAATGCAGAATGGTACCAGTTACACCACATGATTTGTTTTCCACGCTTTAATGCAGAAGCAAGTTAGATCCTGGAAATGAGAGTCAAATGGTCGATCAGAGAGGTGTGTATCTTGCGTAGTTTCTTGGTTGAGCCTGATAAAATCAGAGTCAAATGGAAATTTCTTCTTACTTCATTGTTGTTTCTTGCATGATGGGAAGAATTCAGTTAGGTTTCCTCTTCTCAGTTCATGCTTGAGCCGTTTTCCTCCATGCTCGCTTTTGGTAGTTAGTAGAGTACTGGAGGTATTTGTGTTTCAATAGAATCTCCTGAGAAGGTACATACCTAAATGCCTTATCTAATTCATGCTTTGCAGAACATTTTGTGAAGTTGTGTTTCATGTCTATGAGAAGATATTCTGCTTGATATTTGTTCTACTGGAAGATATTCTGCTTGATAATTATACAGATTGGTGGTTGTCTCCACATGAGGTGGCTAGGTTAACGTATTTGAGCATGAAACTTTACAGGAAACTCCCTCTGTAAACTATGATTTTTGTTTTCATTTGAAACTTTAAAATACAATTTTCGAAAATTTTAAAAACAAGGCTCTATGAAGCTCGGGAGCAAGAAATCCACTCGCAAAATCACATGCTTTTACAGTTCTCTTTTATATCAACGATGTCAATGTTAACATGTGAAAAAATGATATTGAGGGTCAGAGAGTGTCAACAGAATTTTATTTTCTCATATATCAGTTATGGTAGCCAAACGTGCTTTGCACGTACACAGATACTAGTCGATGTGAAGACAATGGCGTCTTCTGGGAATCTTGCATCCATTGAATCTTCCAAACTCTATGGCTATTTCATTCTATATTAAAAATTCCGGTGAGCCATGTTCCATATTGATAAGATATTGAGAAATGAAAAAAAAAGAGCTATGGGTAAAAAAGGGAAAAACACTTATTTGCAGAAAGCAACAGGATCCAGAAACATGGGGCCTGTTTGGATCACAGCCGCGGGACGCCCTGCCAATTTTTTGGCGTTGACCGCTATCAGGGGCGCTCGTTTGGATTGACGCCCATATGTCGTAGCCATGCCAAAGTTTGGTAGTTCTGTTCTGTTCCTACGCCCATGCGTTGGCGAGATCTTGGCGGTGAAATTGCTCGCCAACTTTTTGGCGTGGCCGATTTTGGCGGGGCTGACGGGGGCCCAATCCAAACAGCCCCATGATATGTCCAGGTACATACTGACCAAACTACTTTACATGTTCAACCTTTCAGGAACATGCATTCTGCGAACAACATGCACATACAGCTTGGTTTGCCAACAATATTCAACTTCTTAAGATTCAACTAGTACATTATTAAGACCCATTGCACGTAAATACGAAGATGTGAACATATCTGGATACTGGATCAGATTACAGTGAAGTGGGCTTTTTTGGAAATGGTCATAGAGCACTGCTACCCAAAAGAACACACAAAATGCAATCACAAAGATGACCTTATCGATGCATTCTTTTGCAGATGTAATGTAGACGGGGCCTGCTTCAACCGAACCGCAATGGTTTATAAGCACAGAGCCGCACAGCTTTGGGTTCCCATTAAAACTAGAAGCTTGAAATGTGCTCAGCTGGCCTTTTGTTGGAATAGGTCCTTCTAGGTTGTTGTTTGATATGTTGAACTCCGAAAGGAAGTGAAGGTTCTCCAATGCTGCAGGGATTGCACCTGTCAGATGATTATTAGACAGATCTAGCCCCTGCAGGTTTGTGAGGCTGCAGATCGATTGTGGGATCTCTCCATAAAAGTTGTTGGAACTCAAGTTCAGGTAAAGGAGTGCTTTCAGCTGACCAATCTCTCATGGGATCATGCCTGTGAAATTATTTTTACCGAGATTCAGCTCTTTGGCCGAAGCACTGCCTATGCGGTATTGAAGTCGTGATGGAGCCGCACCATAAATAAGTACACCTAGATCAAGGAGACTTGGTTCCGAATACATGCTGGCATTAGCTGATTTTAACAGTGGCATCTGCATCAAGGTGATTGGGATTTCACCAGTAAGACTGTTGTTAGATACATTCAACTGAAAGAGGTGGTGTAGGGAGTTAATCCAGCTTGGCATTGGTCCTGTGAGTTGATTGCTGTATAAGCCTAGTATCTTCAGATTTGTGAGCTTTGATAACCAAACAGGTATCTTTCCAGTCAACGAACAGTCGTGCACGGAGAGATATTGAAGGTTCTGGAAGCCGTCAATGACTTCATCTAGTGGCATGGCCTCATTCATGAAGTTTCTGCCAATAAGCAGGATGCTAATGTTCCTACAGTTCTTAACGGCATGCAAAGTTTTTGTGATTTTCGTGAAGGAGTTTCTAACAAGTGATAGGAAGGACAGGTGCTTCAGATTGTCTATTCTAAGGGAGATCTCACCATGGAAACAGTTGGCCGACAACCTCAGTGCAGTCAAATTGCTGCATGAGTAAATACTTTCTGGAAGTATGCCACTTAGATTATTCCTCATGAGATCTAAACTTTTTAGATTCTGTAGGGTGGCGAAGTTTACCTTGCCTAGATCTCCACTGAAGTTGTTGATCTTCAGATCAATGGTTCTGAGATTTTTGCAGTTGCTCAGAGTTGATGGCAGCTCCCCAGACATGTTATTGCTACCCAAATGGAGCTCCTCCAGCCTCCTGAGCTGACCTATGGACTCTGGGATGTTGCCACTGAAATTGTTCCCTCCAAGGTCAAGGGTAAGAAGATTACTGAGTTTGACCATCTGTTCTCCATCAAGCTCTCCTTGTAAACCATTGTTGGGAAGGAGAGGTACTCTAGCGAGGTACTCCCTCCGTCCGGAAATACTTGTCATCAAACTAGATAAAAAGGGATGTATCTAGATGTATTTTAGTTATAGATACATCTCTTTTTATCCATTTTGATGACAAGTATTTTCAGACGGAGGGAGTAGCATGGAAGATTTCAACAGGGAGAGTCCCACTTAGGTTGTTATGTCCAACCTTGAGCACTTTGAGCATGGAGCAATCACCGAGTGCGGTGGGAATGTCACCACTCAATTGGTTGTAACAGAGGTCAAGCAAAGCCAAAGATGCTGAGCCAATGCAAAGAGAAGACGGTATGTGCCCAGTGAAGCTGTTATTGCTGGCCTTGAGCGCGATCAGATTCTTCATCACCTTCCATGTGGCTGATGGAAATTCTGAGCTTAACTGGTTGCTTGAGATGTTGAGTACCTGCAGAGGCCGGTTGGTGGTAACCAAAGACGGCAGTTCAGGCAGCGGTCCATTGAGCCGGCTGAAGCTGACGTCGAGGACAACGATACTTCCGGAGGACATGAGCTCCGGTCGAAGGCCACCAGAGAAAGAGTTGTACGAGAGGTTGACATGTAGCAGGCTGGTGATGTTGGCCAGTCACGGCGAGATGCGCCCTTGAAGTCCTTTAGATCCCGGGGAGACCTCAGTAACGGCCCTTCTCCGTTGCAGGTGATGCCTTCCCACTCGCAGCAGTCCGTGCCGTTGTCGCGCCATGACGTGGTGAGGCCGCCATCTCGTGACAGCCCGGCTAGGAACCGGAGCAGATTATACTTCTCCTGCTCGGTGCATGCGGTGGCAGGAGAGGCCAAGATGAGCAGCACGAACAGCGTAACTGGAGGAGCAGTGAAGGAATGCATTGGCTGGTGTTTGTTCTCCTCCTTGTTTTCCTGTTGCTTGAAGAATGCACATGGTGCTGGTACTAGCTATCATCCAACAGTGACTTCTATTTGCACATCGCAGAGCTACTGAACACCATTCATAAGATTCCTTATTTAATGTCATGGGTGGGTTGATGCGCAAATGAAATCAATCGCCCCTATGTTCAAAGTTATGTTTACATGGTTGAAGAATATATTTGAGAGTAATGTTAATTACTAGTTTGCTCATCATGACCAACCTATTTATTGCATCTCTGCCCAATAGGTGGTGGCCTTCGGTTACACTAATAATGTCGTTTATGGCATAAACTAGTAGTGGCAGGCTGCCATGATAGCCGGGCTAGTTTTGGGCCCATTGAGGCTTACAGGGAGTTTGCTCACCCTACTGTTCGTTGTACATGGGTATGGTAGGTGTTTCTCAAAAAAAGAAGGTATGATAGGTATTGACCGTACCCAAATATACTAGTTCTCCTGGGCTGGATTTATTTTGATAAATAATGCAGAATGGTACCAGCGTTAATGCAGTGGCGAGTTAGATTCTGGAAATCAGAGTCAAATGATCAATCAGAGAGGTGCATCATGCTTAGTCTTAAAATTTCTTCTTATTTTGTAGTAATATCTTTGCAAATCATGCTTCAGCCTGATACAGTGTTCCGGTTCTCCTTCGTCCTCACTGTTGTCTGTTGGTACTCCTCTTCTCAATCTATGCTTCAGCCTGATACAGCCTGATAAAATGTTCTTGTTTTCGTTCGTGCTTGCTGTTGGTTATTAGTAGGGTACTGGAGATATTCGTGTTTCAGTAAACTCTCCTGAGAAAGTAAATATTCTTGTTTCATGCCTACAGGGAGATATTCTGCTTGATATTTATAATGCAGGATCATTTTCGTCCAAGTCATTGTATCTAATGAATAAATATATATATTATATCATTCTGAAACCGGCTGTGTCTGTGCGTTTGAAAAAAAAACTGCCTCTTTGTTTTTTTTTTGCGGATGTGCCTCTTTGTTACTTTTTGTAGCAAGTGAACAAAATACTCATTATATCAGTTTGAAAACTCGTTTCATGGTTGTGTTTTGAATTTTTTTTAAATTCGAAAATGAGGATAAACCTGGGCCTAGTTGTATTTTTATGCTCCTGTCAGTTCTTTAGAAATCAACCTGTATTTCCTTTGGGATAGGTCTTGAGACAAAGCAGAATCAAAAGCACATATGCATCATTCATGAATGTATTTTGGATGCACAAAGAATGTCATGGACTATTCCCATGTTCTCTTATGGAAAAGGAGCTATGGGCTCCAACTTCCCACGGCACCTTTTCTTGCTATTTTGACTTTTTAACAGAAAAGCAGCAATGTGAAAATGTCTCCATATGGGATATCTGGATTGACGTACAAGGATGCGTGGGTTCCTGCTTTCACTACTTGGCAGCTCGAGTTTACCTGTTGAATAGCTGTTATTGATTGATTCTTTTTCTTAGGGTGTCGTAATTATATTTCATTTCTTGTTACTTTGCTTGATGCATACACCGTGAACGAAGACCCTGGCAAAAACCCTGGAACACGCACATATGCCCACAATGAACCACTGAAGACTTCTTTTCATGGAAAGTTGACTCAAAGGTAGAGCGAGCGAACTTAACTTTGGTCATCGGGGTCAAGTCTTGTACGACAGAGGCAGACCATGCACCAGGACCACCTGTGAGTCTTGAAACTGCCTCTTTTTTTTTAAGTGAAGCCACGGTTAGTACTCGCTCTGTTCCAATATATAAGTCTCATTTTGCTCCGTATGTGGTCCACTAGTGGAATCTCTACCAAGATTTATATTTAAAAACGGAGGAAGTACTAACCGTGTATTCACTTAAAAAAGGGAGTACAAGAAGTTGCGGCGAAAGTACAGTCCATATATCAAGCTAGAAATATCACAGTTCAGTTGTTGAAGCGAGTGTTAAGTGGTACGAAGTGGTTGTGTTTACAGTAGCCGTGGTCTTTGTAGCTAGTGATCAAAATATTCATTATGCCGGAGTTTGTAAACTGTTTCATGGTTGTGGTTTTTGTTATATTTCCTGTTAGTTCCTTACAGATCATATTTTTGTGACATTTCTCTGGGTACAGGTCCCGGAACAAAGCAGTCAAAAGCGCATGTGCATCATTCGTGGATGTACTTCACATGATGCACAGAAAGTGGCCATGGTGTATTCCCCCTCTTCTCTTGTGGTAAATATTGAAAACGAGAGACAATTGATAGTAATGAATCCAGTTATCCTTTCATTAGATGATACAAGTGTTTATACAGATGGAACAGACGTGATCGATCACAAGAGGCGTCTGTTTGGGGAAGGAGAAAACCGACGCGACGGTTGCAAATATGGCAACTGCCTGCGGTTAGACAAGGGGAGATTCCCCCATAATTAACACATGTTAATTAACTTTAACACTCCCCCTAATCTGCACTTGTTCTTATAGTGTCATCTTGAAAAGCTCCTCCAAAAACCCCGTGGGAAAAATGTGAGGAGATATGTGTTTGATATGTTGCTAAAACTCCTTCAACCTCAATGGGAAAATAAGGAGAAAAACGACGCAACACATAATGGTCATTGTCTCTTTCAACTCAATGCGAGAAAACCCATAGAGTTCAGAGGACAATAAATATGTCATATATACTTTCCTCAAAATCCAGATGGAGAAAACTGAAAGTATGACATATGATCTCATGTTGATATTACCTCATTAAAAACTTTTATGAGAACCTGTATAGTAAACTCATGAAGGGAAAACGAGTATAATATGATGCATTGAACATG
>NC_041391.1:176121989-176126766 GCF_002162155.2 Triticum dicoccoides
GATTCTTGCAAATTTCAAAGCCATCACATACCAATTCCATGAACATGTTTTTGGAATGTAAAATCTGGTAGAGACTTGGTGAACAAATCAGTTGCATGATTTGACTGGCAAGATATGCAATATAAAGATATTGCTTATTAGTAACATGTTTGCATCCGGGTAACACGAGCAACATTATCTCCGAGATAATGGTTGGTGGATGTAGCCATGAGGTATGTTTTGAAGACTCTTCATGAGAGGGCTACCACACCTAGTAGGAACACTAAGGTTGTCTAAGATCTGACATAATGGGGATCTGATCGATGTATCCAATGATATCAGTGTTCACATTTCTGTGAGACTAAAAAACCAGGACGAGATGTTTGATACCTTGAAGATATCGAAAGATATTCTTGAGTACCAACCAGTTGTGTTTGGTGGATCCAATGGCATTATGGAACATTGAGTCCCAATATCTATTTTCATCATCTATTGGTCTAAATAGATCTTTCTCTATGTCTAGAGAATGAACTACCATGAGAGTTATGGATGGATAAGATTTGTTCACAATGAATTTCTCCAATATATTATGGATATAGACAACATAGTATACCATAGTGTATAAATAAAGGTGCTCAATTTGTAGTAACAAGCGGTATTTTGGTTTATCCAAATCCTTCATTTTAAACTCCGTCATCTAGATGATTACATGTATCGTCATTGCAGACATACACATATGGATAATCATCATTGTAGGAGTAATCCTTGTGTATAAGGATCTCACTACGTCAGTTGTACCATATGTACCGACAATAATAAGTCGTATTGTGACTTACTGATTTTACACAATGTATGTTGCATTTTGTATATTGATTCAGAATTGAGAATCCATCGGGAATCAATCATATATGTCTGAATCTAGTGATGCACATGGATATGTAATCACTACATCTATCAACTGCGGAGATAGATGATTTTGTATTGCCAATGATATAAGTTATCAAAGAGAGATTCCACCTCTGGAGAATAGTTGGGTATCTGCATGAACCCTTGTGCTACATTACTGCCTTATGTTTCACCACCTCATTGTTCTCAATTCTGTTTCCAGAAGAAAACTGGTGTATGTATTGCTTATGAGTACCTTCCCATTATTGAGCAATATTATTTCTATCTAGATTATACCCTTTGCTTGAGTTCAGTCCGAGTGTTGTTCACACTTTGCCATGGCCATGGTCTTTGGATCTGAATCACTTGAAAGGTTTTTTCAATCTAGTTGAGAAATGCATGTCAACAATTGTAGACTTCTGGTTATATGTTTCTCCAGAATCTATATATCAATATATAGTTGATGGAAATATCGTTACCCATGGTGACTGCTTGCGTTTTCCCAATGCGATTGAATTGGGTATTCCGATGTCCCAGTCATTGTGTGCATTATGACCTGGGTTGGTCGAGGTTTCCCGTCCACTGGTTTTATACTACCCATTAGGTGTCTGTCAACGTGAAGTTGACTTGCATTTACTGATTCACAGGCCTTGATATCCTTGCTTGCGAGAAGCTGAATTCTTGTGGTTGGTGCATTCCTTGCCGCTGGCAGTGGTGGTTGTCGCTCTCCCGACTCCCTTTGCCTGATGACGCTTCCCCTCGCAAATCCTATTCTGAATTAAACCTTAGAGAGCACCCCTCCTCCAGTAGGTTAAATGGGCTGCTGGCCCATCCCCCCTCTCCCCGCCCCAACACCGGTTTCGGGTTTACTGGGCTGGGTTTTCAGTGGGTTTTTTCTCGTCTTTTGTCTAGTTTTTGAGGTTTTTTTGTTTCCCTTTGTTTTTTTGTTTTCTTTTTTATTTTCAATTTTCGTGAACTTTTTTCCCAATTTTGTGAGCTTTCTTTCAAAATCACAAACAATTTTCAAATTTATGGAACCTTTTCCAATTCACTAACTTTTTTTTTCAAATTTGTGAACTTTTTTGTCAAATTTACAAACTTTTTCAGATCTGCAAACCTTTTTTAAAATTTATGAACTTTTTTCGAACTCGGGATCTTTCTTCAAATTTGGTGATTTTTTAAAAACTTTCACAAACTTTTTCCAATTTTATGATCTTTTTTCAAATTCATGTTTTAAAATTTTTATGAATTTCTTTTTAAATTTACGCTCTTTCCGAGGCATATTTTTAAAGTCAATGCTCAATCGGGCCGTCGAACTGGTCCATTGGTCAGCGGTCAACATTTACCAGTCACACCATCACTGACTGGCTCATATGGTCGCACGAGCGCCGGGCTGTTGGGCTCACATGCCCATGCAATTGCTCGCACGAGTGCCGGTTGCCTTGTTGGCACCACAATCGCTGATTAGAGACTCTCCTTCACCACGGGTGGAGCTTGTTGCTGGCCTGGTGCGCCGGGCCAAGCTTGTCCTGATCCAGTGCGGGAAGGGCCTCGCCCATCCAGATCCGGCATAGGGCGCCTCTGTCCGACTATTGGGCACATTAGTCTCTAGGCGGAGTCACACCATCACTGGCTCACATGCTCGCATGAGCGCCGGGTTGTTGGGCTCACATACCCATGCAATTGCTAGCACGAGCGCCAGTTGCCTTGTTGGCACCACAAGCACTAATTAGAGACTCTCCTTTACCATGGGCGGAGCTTGTTTGCTGGCCTGGTGTGCCGGGCCAAGCTTGTCCTGATCCAGTGCGGGAAGAGCCTCACCCATACAGATCCGGCATAGTGCGCCTCTATCCGACTGTTGGGCGCATTAAGTCGCTAGGCGGAGTGGGCCCAGGCAGCTGGACCTATGGGAGAGCCATGAAATGGGTTCACCGCTTCACCATCTCACGCGTGGCAAGCCACACCTGCCCTGCTCGGGGCCTATCGTGGGGGTCCTGGTGTAGCTGGGGCCCACACACCATGAGCAATGGCATGTAGTGGCTCCATGAAGAATAGTAGTGTGCGTTTTCATCCTGCGGCGGGCGATGTTGCGACATCGAGCTGCATGTGCATGCTTGATCTATGGATGGCGTTGGATGTGCCCTTTTGGTTGTCTCATAGGGTTGAAGAGGCACAACTTTGCTTCCCTTGGGACTTGTCTTCTCTCTCTGATGGTTGGCATGGGCGGCAGATGCATGACAGCCTAGGCATCTATGCACCGGGCAGTGCCTCACAGTGGCAATACTGCGACGAAGTCAAAATCCTCAGGTCATGATCACGAAAACATGGTAATTGTGGCCTGAGTTTACTATGCTAATATATTTGGTCTTAATTTTTTGTTGTGATTGTAATATGTTTGACTGAATAGGTTGACATGTTAAGGAGAGTGCAAAATCACATGCTTTTACAATTCTCTTTTATATCAAATGATATCGAGGTTAACATGTGAAAAATGATATTGAGGGTCAGAGTATGTATCAACAGAATTTTATTCTCATATTACGGTAGCCAAACGTGCTTTGCGGTACAGACATACTAGTCGATGGAAGGCAACATCTTCTGGGAATCTTTCATCCATTATTTAATTATATATGAGAAGTCGAGTGAGCCATGTCCCATATTGATCAGATATAGAGAAAAGAAAAAGGAGAGAGAGCTATGGTTAAAAAAGGAAAAGCACTTACTTGTAGAAAGCAACAGCATCCAGAAACATCACTACCGGAACAGGGTGCTACCTCGACGGCCAAAACAATGCCGACGGCCCCCGTCAGCTTCTTCGGAGCTATGCCGACAACCTGGTCCTGGCCGTCGGCGTATCCTGGCCGTCGGGTTACACAGAGCTAAGCCGACGGCACCGGTCGGCATAGAATGGTCGTCGGCCTAGCTGCAAGTACGCCGACAGCTGCCGTCGGCTTACAACGGCCGTCGGCATACTCGTGGGCCCGGCGACCCCGCTGGTGACGGGCGGCTAATGTCGTCAGAGCTATGCCGATGGCCAAGACGGGGGGCCGTCGGCATATGTCTGCATGCCACGTCACCGACCCGGGCCGCACCGTCTAGAAAATATGCCGACGGCTGCCGTCGGCATATCTGCCACGTCAGCGATCCGCGGCACGCCGCCCGCCGCCTAAACCCTTGCCGTCTCTATGCTGACGGCTATGCCGTCGGCATAGTTAGATTTTTTTTCATATATATTTTTTATGCTTTTTTATGTATTATTATATCAACTAACATGTAGCATGTTAAATATAAACATACATATGAATATATATGTAGTTTGTATTTTTTTTCATATATATATATATATATATATATATAGTTTGTATTTTTTCGAGCACGTTAATAATGTGCGGTCATGTTCTTTTGAATATAGCTCCTTATATTTTATTAAAATCAAAAACAGCTATGCCGACAGAAGTTTTGTGGCTGTTGCAAACGCCCGACACCCGTCTCCAGAGTGTGACCCCCCTCACGTCCACGGTGTGCCCCCCTCATGGACGGCGCCACCGTCGGCACCTGGAGGGGGGAAACGAACGCGTCGGGTCTACACGTAGTGGATGTAGCTGTGGGTTTGGCCTGGATGTTGCTCCCGGGTGTCCCTATGGGCCGACCTGACACAACCGGGTGGAGAGGTCCACTGGTCAAAGCCCGTCCGTGGGAAGTCAAAAGCCTAGATCTCGTGGTCAACCGCTCCAGGGTTAGGAGGGACGGGGGCCCTGGGGGGAGGGGGTAGCAATGCCACCGGAGCATCGTACCGGACCCTCATATATGCGAGGTGGTGTTGTGGCATGTCCGAAGAGGCGACACACATCTCCGGGGTGTAGCCCCCGTCAAGGACGGCGCCGCTGCCAGCACCTGGAGGGCGGAAACGGAC
>NC_041391.1:176127463-176137028 GCF_002162155.2 Triticum dicoccoides
GGCACGCGTCTCCGGGGCGTGGCCCCCCTCACGGATGGCGATGACATGGTAGTAGACGTTCTGCGGTAACGATGCGGCATGAATATTATTAAATACTTAGAGCGGGATAAAATCATGAGTTTTTTTGCACGACGTGGGCACATGTGCTATAGGAACGATGGTAATTTTTAATAATTTTTTATGATGGAGAAGTATCCGAAAAATTCCCTCTACGCGGATTGATCTTCGCGCGTCTACGACAGTGGCCAGCGGCCTACGGGGGCTAACATGCCGCCAAATCTTGCGTAGGCGGCCTCTCACAAGTCTAAAAGTGTTGTGGCGGTTGCAAACGCCCGACACGCGTCTCCGGGGTGTGCACCCTCTCACGGACGGCGCCGCCGCCGACACCTAGAGGGGGGAAACGGACACGTCAGGTCTACAGGGAGGGGATCTTGCTATGGGTCTGGCCCGGATGTTGCTCCAAAGTGTTCCTATGGGCTGACCTAACACAACCGGGTGGGGAGGTCCACTGGTGAAAGACCATCCGTGCAAAGTCAAAGGGCTAGATCCCGTGGTAGAACGCTACAGGGTTAGGCGGGACGGGGGCCCTGGGGGGGTAGCAATGCCATCGGAGCGTCGTATCGGGCCCTCATACATGCGGGGTGGTGTTGTTGTTGGGGAACATAGCAGAAATTCAAAATTTTCCTACGTGTCACCAATATCAATCTATGGAGAGACTAGCAACGAGAGAGAGGGGAGTGCATCTACATACCCTTGTAGATCGCTAAGCGGAAGCATTCAAGTGAACAGGGTTAATGGAGTCGTATTCGTCGTGATCCAAATCACCGATGATCCTAGCGCCGAACGGACGGCACCTCCGCGTTCAACACACGTACGGTTATGAGAGACATCTCCTCCTTCTTGATCCATCAAGGGGAAGGAGAGGTTGATGGAGATCCAGCAGCACGACGGCGTGGTGGTGGAAGTAGCGGGATCTCGGCAGGGCTTCGCCAAGCGCAAGCAGGGAGGAAGAGGTGTCACGGGAGGGAGGGAGGCGCCAGGGACTCAGGTGCGGCTGCCCTCCCTCCCCTCCACTATATATAGGGGCCTAGGAGGGCGCCACCCCTTGTAGATCCCATCTAGGGAGGGGGGCGGCGGCCCTAGGGGTGGCGTGGCCTCCAAGCCAAGTGGAGGCGCCCCCACCCCTTAGGGTTTCTAAACCTAGCCGCATGGGAGGCCCAAAGGGGGGCGCACAAGCCCATCAGGGGCTGGTTCCCACGGCCCCTCAGCCTATGGGGCCCTCCGGGATAGGTGGCCCCACCCGGTGGACCCCCGGGACCCTTTCGGTGGTCCCGGTACAATACCGATGACCCCAAAACTTTCCCTGTGGCCGAAACTGGACTTCCTATATATAAATCTTTACCTCCGGAGCACTCCGGAACTCCTCGTGATGTCCGGGATCTCATCCGGTACTCCGAACAACATTCGGGTTACCGCATACTATTATCTCTACAACCCTAGTGTCACCGAACCTTAAGTGTGTAGAGCCTACGGGTTCGGGAACCATGCAGACATGACCGAGACAACTCTCCGGCCACTAACCAACAGCGGGATCTGGATACCCATGTTGGATCCCACATGTTCCACGACGATCTCATCGGATGAACCACAATGTCAAGGACTCAATCAATCCCGTATACAATTCTCTTTGTCTAGCGGTATTGTACTTGCCCGAGATTCGATCGTTGGTATGCCGATACCTTGTTCAATCTCGTTACCGGCAAGTATCTTTACTCGTTCTGTAACACATCGTCCCGTGATCAACCCCTTGGTCACATTGTGCACATTATGATGATGTCCTACCGAGTGGGCCCAGAGATACCTCTCCGTTACACGGAGTGACAAATCCTAGTCTCGATTCGTGCCAACCCAACAGACACTTTCAGAGATACCCGTAGTGCACCTTTATAGACACCCAGTTACGTTGTGACGTTTGGTACACCCAAAGCATTCCTATGGTATCCGGGAGTTGCACAATCTCATGGTCTAAGGAAATGATACTTGACATTAGAAAAGCTTTAGCATACGAACTACACAATCTTTGTGCTAGGCTTAGGATTGGGTCTTGTCCATCACATCATTCTCCTAATGATGTGATCCCGTTATCAATGACATCCAATGTCCATGGTCAGGAAACCGTAACCATCTATTAATCAATGAGCTAGTCAATTAGAGGCTTACTAGGGACATGGTGTTGTCTATGTACCCACACATGTATCTGAGTTTCCTATCAATACAATTATAGCATGGATAATAAACGATTATCATGAACAAGGAAATATAATAATAATAACTAATTTATTATTGCCTCTAGGGCATATTTCCAACAGTCTCCCACTTGCACTAGAGTCAATAATCTAGTTCACATCGCCATGTGATTAACACTGATAGGTCACATCGCCATGTGACCAACATCCAAAGAGTTTACTTGTGTCTCTAAACTAGTTCACATCACCATGTGATCAAGACTCAATGAGTTCTGGGGTTTGATCATGTTTTGCTTGTGAGAGAGGTTTTAGTCAACGAGTCTGCAACATTCAGATTCGTATGTATTTCGCAAATCTCTAGGTCATATTGTAAATGCTGCTACCACGCTCCACTTGGAGCTATTCCAAATGGTCGCTCCACTATACGTATCCGGTTTGCTACTAAGAGTCATTCGGATAGGTGTTAAAGCTTGCATCGACGCAACTCTTTACGTTGAACTCTTTATCACCCCCATAACCGAGAAACATGTCCTTATTTACTCCAAGGACAATTTTGACCACTGTCCAATGATCCATTCCTGGATCATTCTTGTACCCCTTGACTGACTCATGGCAAGGCACACTTCCGGTGTGGTACACAGCATAGCATACTATAGAGCCTACGTCTGAAGCATAGGGGACGACCTTCGTCCTTTCTCTCTCTTCTGCCGTGGTCGAGCTTCTAACTCTTAACTTCATACCTTACAACTCAGGCAAGAACTCCTTCTTTGACTGATCCATCTTGAACACCTTCAAGATCATGTCAAGGTATGTGCTCATTTGAAAGTACCATTTAGCGTTTCTGATCTATCCTCATAGATCTTGATGCTCAATGTTCAAGCAGCTTAATCCAGGTTTTCTATTGAAAAACACTTTTCAAATAACCCTATATGCTTTCCAGAAATTCTACATCATTTCTGATCAACAACATATACTCATCAGAAATTCTATAGTGCTCCCACTCACTTCTTTGGAAATACAAGTTTCTCATAAACTTTGTATAAACCCAAAATCTTTGATCATCTTATCAAAGCGTACATTCCAACTCCGAGATGCTTACTCCAGTCCTTAAAAGGATTGTTGGAGCTTTGCATACTTGTTAGCGTCTTTCAGGATTGTCAAAACCTTCTGGTTGTATCACATACAACCTTTCCTCAAGAAAATTGTCGAGGAAACAATGTTTTGACATCCTATCTGCAAGATTTGATAAATAATGCAGTAACTGCTAATCCAATTCCAACAGACTCTTAGAATCGCTACGAGTGAGAAAGTCTCATCGTAGTCAACTCCTTGAAGTTGTCGGAAATCATCTTAATGACAAGTCGAGCTTTCTTAATGGTGATACTTACCATCATTGTCCGTCTTCCTTTTAAAATCCATCTGTACTCAACAACCTTACGACCATCAAGTAGTTCTTCCAAAGTCTACACTTTGTATTCATACATGGATCCTCTCTCGGATTTTATGGCCTCTCGCCATTTGTCGGAATCCGGGCCCACCATTGCTTCTACATAGCTCGTAGGTTCATTGTTGTCTAGCAACATGACCTCCAAGACAGGATTACGTACCACTATGGAGTAATACGTATCTTTGTCGACCTATGAGTTTCGGTAGTGACTTGATCCAAAGTTTCATGATCACTATCATAAGCTTCTACTTCAATTGGTGTAGGCGCCACAGGAACAACTTCCTGTGCCCTGCTACACACTAGTTGAAGTGACGGTTCAATAACCTCATCAAGTCTCCACCATCCTCCCACTCAATTCTTTTGAGAGAAACTTTTCCTCGAGAAAGGACCCGTTTCTAGAAACAATCACTTTTGCTTCCGGATCTGAAATAGGAGGTATACCCAACTGTTTTTGGGTGTCCTATGAAGATGTATTTATCCGCTTTGGGTTCGAGCTTATCTGGCTGAAACCTTTTCACATAAGCGTCACAGCCCCAAACTTTTAAGAAATGACAGCTTAGGTTTCTCTAAACCATAGTTCATACGGTGTCATCTCAACGGAAATACGTGGTGCCCTATTTAAAGTGAGTGCGGTTGTCTCTAATGCCTAACCCATGAATGATAGGGGTAATTCGATAAGAGACATCATGGTACGCACCATATCCAATAGGGTGCAACTATGATGTTCGGACACACCATCACACTATGGTGTTCCAGGCAGTATTAATTGTGAAACAATTTCCACAATGTCTTAATTGCGTGCCAAATCTCGTAACTCAGATACTCATCTCTATGATCATATCATAGACATTTTATCCTCTTGTCACGATGATCTTTAACTTCACTCTGAAATTACTTGAACCATTCAATAATTCAGACTTGTGTTTCATCAAGTAAATATACTCAACGTCTACTTGAATCATCTGTGAAATAAGAACATAACGATATTCACTGCATGCATCAGCACTCATTGGACTGCACACATCAAAATGTGTTACTTCCAACAAGTTGCTATCTTGTTCCATCTTACTGAAAACGAGGCTTTTCAGTCATCTTGCCCATGTGGTATGATTTGCATATCTCAAGTGATCCAAAATCAAGTGAGTCCAAATGATCCATCTGCATGGAGTTTCTTCATGCGTATACACCAATAGACATGGTTCACATGTCTCAAACTTTTCAAAAACGAGTGAGTCCAAAGATCCATCAACATGGAGCTTCTTCATGCGTTTTACACCAATATGACTTACATGGCAGTGCCACAAGTAAGTGGTACTATCATTACTATCTTATATCTTTTGGCATGAAAATGTGTATTACTACGATCGAGATTCAATAAACCATTCCTTTTAGGTGCAAGACCATTGAAGGTATTATTCAAATAAACAGAGTAACCATTATTCTCCTTAAATGAATAACCATATTGTGATAGACATAATCCAATCATGTCTATGCTCAACGCAAACACCAAATAACAATTATTTAGGTTTAACACCAATCTCGATGGTAGGGGGAGCGTGCGATGCTTGATCACATCAACCTTGGAAACACTTCCAACACATATCGTCAGCTCACCTTCAGCTAGTCTCCGTTTAATCCGTAGCTTTTATTTCGAGTTATAAACACTTAGCAACCGAACCGGTATCTAATACCCTGGTGCTACTAGGAGTACTAGTAAAGTACACATTAACATAATGTATATCCAATATACTTCTATCGACTTTGCCAGCCTTCTCATCTACCAAGTATCTAGGGTAGTTCTGCTTCAGTGTCCGTTCCCTCATTACAGAAGCACTTAGTCTCGGGTTTGGGTTCAACCCTGGGTTTCTTCACTGGAGCAGCAACTGATTTGCCGTTTCATGAAGTACCCCCTCTTGCCCTTGCCCTTCTTTAAACTAGTGGTTTCACTAACCATCAACAATTGATGCTCCTTCTTGATTTCTACATCCGCGGTGTCGAACATTGCGAATAGCTCAAGGATCATCATATCTATCCCTGTTATGTTATAGTTCATCACGAAGCTCTAGTAGCTTGGTGGCAATGTCTTTGAAGAAACATCACTATCTCATCTGGAAGATTAACTCCCACTCGATTCAAGTGATTGTTATACCCAGACAATCTGAGTATAAGCTCAACGATTGAGATCTTCTCCCTTAGTTTGTAGGCTAGAAAACTCGTCGGAGGTCTCATACCACTTGACGTGGGCACGAGCCTGAAATCCCAATTTTAGCCCTCAGAACATCTCATATGTTCCGTGACGTTTCAAAAACGTCTTTGGTGCCTCAATTCTAAACCGTTTAACATTACCGAACTATCACGTAGTCATCAAAACGTGTGTGTCAGATGTTCGCAACATCCACAGACCACGTTCGAGGTCCAGCACACCGATCGGTGCATTAAGGACATAAGCCTTCTACTGTCCGCATAATTGCTACTGTCAACTTTCAACTATATTTTTTCTAGGAACATATCTAAAACAGTAGAACTAAAGCGCAAGCTATGACATAATTTGCAAAGGGCTTTTGACTATGTTCAGGATAATTAAGTTCATCTAATGAACTCCCACTCAGAAAGACATGCCTCTAGTCATCTAAGTGATCACATGATCCGAATCAACTAGGCCGTGTCCGATCATCACGTGAGACGGACTAGTCATCATCGTTGAACATCTTCATGTTGATCGTATCCACCATACGACTCATGCTCGATCTTTCGGTCTCTTGTGTTCCGAGGCCATGTCTGTACATGCTAGGCTCGTCAAGTCAACCTAAGTGTTTCGCGTGTGTAAATCTGGCTTACACCCATTGCATGTGAACGTTAGAATCTATCACACCCGATCATCATGTGGTGCTTCGAAACGAAGAACTTTTGCAACGGTGCACAGTTAGGGGGAACACTTTCTTGAAATTTTAATGAGGGATCATCTTATTTACTACCGTCGTTCTAAGCAAATAAGATGCATAAACATGATAAACATAACATGCAATCAAAAAATGACATGATATGGCCAATATCATTTTGCTCCTTTTGATGTCCATCTTCGGGGCTCCACGATCATCATCGTCACCGGCATGACACCATGATCTCCATCATCATGATCTCCATCATCGTGTCTTCATGAAGTAGTCTCGCCAACTATTACTTCTACTACTAAGGCTACCGGTTAGCAATAAAGTAAAGTAATTACATGGCGTTGTTCAATGACACACAGGTCATACAATAAATTAAGACAACTCCTATGGCTCCTGTTGGTTGTCATACTCATCGACACGCAAGTCGTGATTCCTATTAAAAGAACATGATCAATCTCATACATCACATATCATTCATCACATTCTTCTTGGCCATATCACATCACATAGCATACCCTGCAAAAACAAATTAGACGTCCTCTAATTGTTGTTTGCATGTTTTACGTGGCTGCTATGGGTTTCTAGCAAGAACGTTTCTTACCTACGCAAGAACCACAACGTGATATGCCGATTGCTATTTACCCTTCATAAGGACCCTTTTCATCGAATCCGATCCGACTGAAGTGGGAGAGACTGGCACCCGCTAGCCACCTTATGAAACAAGTGCATGTCGGTCCGGGCTGCTTCATCCCACAATACCATCGAAACAAGATTGGACTAGTAACGGTAAGCATATTGAACAAAATCAACGCCCACAACAACTTGTGTTCTACTCGTGCATAGAAACCACGCAATAGACCTAGCACTGACACCATTGTTGGGGAATGTAGCAGAAATTCAAAATTTTCCTACATGTCACCAAGATCAATCTATGGAGAGACTAGCAACGAGAGAGGGGGGAGTGCATCTACATACCCTTGTAGATCGCTAAGCGGAAGTGTTCAAGTGAACGGGGTTGATGGAGTCATATTCGTCGTGATCCAAATCACCGATGATCCTAGCGCCGAACGGACGGCACCTGCACGTTCAACACACGTACGGTTGGGAGAGACATCTCCTGCTTCTTGATCCAGCAAGGGGAAGGAGAGGTTGATGGAGATCCAGCAGCACGACGGCGTGGTGGTGGAAGTAGCGGGATCTCGGCAGGGCTTCGCTAAGCACAAGCGGGGAGGAAGAGGTGTCACGGGAGGGAGGGAGGTGCCAGGGACTCAGGTGCGGCTGCCCTCCCTCCCCTCCACTATATATAGGGGCCTAGGGGGGTGCCGGCCCCTTGTAGATCCCATCTAGGGAGGGGGCGGCGGCCCTAGGGGTGGCTTGGCCTCCAAACCAAGTGGAGGCGCCCCCATCCCTTAGGGTTTCTAACCCTAGGCGCATGGGAGGCCCAAAGGGGGGTGCACCAGCCCACCAGGGGCTGGTTCCCATGCCCCCTCAGCCTATGGGGCCCTCCGGGATAGGTAGCCCCACCCGATGGACCCCCGGGATCCTTCCGGTGGTCCCGGTACAATACCGATGACCCCAAAACTTTCCCGGTGGCCGAAACTGGACTTCCTATATATAAATCTTTACCTCCGAACCACTCCAGAACTCCTCGTGACTTCCAGGATCTCATCCGGGACTCCGAACAACATTCGGGTGACCACATACTATTATCTCTACAACCCTAGTGTAACCGAACCTTAAGTGTGTAGACCCTACGGGTTCGGGAACCATGCAGACATGACCGAGACAACTCTCCGGCCAATAACCAACAGCGGGATCTGGATACCCATGTTGGCTCCCACATGTTCCACGATGATCTCATCGGATGAACCATGATGTCAAGGACTCAATCAATCCCGTATACAATTCCCTTTGTCTAGCGGTATTGTACTTCCCCGAGATTTGATCGTCGGTATGCCGATACCTTGTTCAATCTCGTTACCGGCAAGTCTCTTTACTCGTTCCGTAACACATCGTCCCATGATCAACCCCTTGGTCACATTGTGCACATTATGATGATGTCCTACCGAGTGGGCCCAGAGATACCTCTCCGTTACACGGAGTGACAAATCCCAGTCTCGATTTGTGCCAACCCAACAGACACTTTCGGAGATACCCGTAGTGCACCTTTATAGCCACCCAGTTACGTTGTGACGTTTGGTACACCCAAAGCATTCCTACGGTATCCGGGAGTTGCACAATCTCATGGTCTAAGGAAATGATACTTGACATTAGAAAAGCTTTAGCATACGAACTACACGATCTTTGTGCTAGGCTTAGGATTGAGTCTTGTCCATCACATCATTCTCCTAATGATGTGATCCCGTTATCAACGACATCCAATGTCCATGGTCAGGAAACCGTAACCATCTATTGATCAACAAGCTAGTCAATTAGAGGCTTACTAGGGACATGGTGTTGTCTATGTACCCACACATGTATCTGAGTTTCCTATCAATACAATTATAGCATGGATAATAAACGATTATCATGAACAAGGAAATATAATAATAATAAATAATTTATTATTGCCTCTAGGGCATATTTCCAATAGTTGTGGCATGTCCAAAGAGGCGGCACACGTCTCTGGTGCGTGGCCTCCCTCACGGACGGCGCCGCCGCCGACACCGGGAGGGGGGAAACGGACGCGTCGGGTCTACACGGAGTGGATGTAGCTGTGGGTTTGGCCCGAATGTTGCTCCCAGGTGTCCC
This sequence comes from Triticum dicoccoides, assembly GCF_002162155.2. Classification (NCBI taxonomy): domain Eukaryota; kingdom Viridiplantae; phylum Streptophyta; class Magnoliopsida; order Poales; family Poaceae; genus Triticum; species Triticum dicoccoides. The sequence continues at coordinate 176,136,799 of NC_041391.1, forward strand.
TCTGGGCTGACCTGACACAACCGGGTGGAGAGGTCCACTGGTCAAAGCCCGTCCGTGGGAAGTCAAAGGGCTAGATCTCGTGGTCAACCGCTGCAGGGTTAGGCGGGACGGGGGCCCTGGGGGTAGCAATGCCACCGGAGCGTCATACCGGGCCCTCATACATGCGGGGTGGTGTTGTGGCATGTCCGAAGAGGCGGCACGCGTCTCCGGGGTGTGCCCCCGTCACGGAC
>NC_041391.1:176137876-176138970 GCF_002162155.2 Triticum dicoccoides
GGGAAACGGACGCGTCGGGTCTACATGGAGTGGATTTAGCTGTGGATTTGGCCCGGATGTTGCTCCCGGGTGTCCCTATGGGCGGACCTGACACAACTTGGTGGAGAGGTCCACTGGTCAAAGCCCGTCTGTGGGAAATCAAAGGGCTAGATCTCGTGGTCAACCGCTCCTGGGTTAGTCGGGACGGGGGCCCTGGGGGGTAGCAATGCCACCGGAGCATCGTACCCGGCCCTCATACATGTGGTGTGGTGTTGTGGCATGTCCGAAGAGGCGGCACGCGTCTCCGGGGTGTGCCCCCCTCACGGACGGTGCCGCCGCCGGCACTTGGAGGGGGGGAAACGGTAGTACACGGATCAGGCACTCGCATAGTTATCGGATCAGGCACTCGGTAACGGTACCCCTCAGTCAGTTGCTCTCCTATGTAGCACCTTTCGCGAGACCATAGAAAATATTTATATCATAAAGAAATGTTTCACCCCTCAATTTTTTTCAAAATATTTTAACACAATGTACCGTTTTGTTAGTACAATTTAGCAAATATTTATATCATAAAGAAATGTTGCTGACCATAGAAAAAATTCGGTTCAGAAAAAAATATACGTGATATTTTCGAAAATTGTTGTACAATATAAAAAAAGGATCATGCAATTAAAAATAATGTTTCAAACCATTAAAGAAAATGTATGGTATATTTTAAATAATGTTCATGCATGTCAAAAATATGTATACCATGTATCATTTTTAATATAATTATATACCATGTATCATTCAAAATAAAATAAAAAAGAAAATAAAAAAGAAAATAAAATATATATATATATGCCTATGGCTAAGCCGTCGGCATAGGTGCCAGGTGGCGACCTCATTTATGTCGACGGCTTAGCCATCGACATAGATACTCCTTATCCACTCGCGTCGACCCCAGGCCACTCATTCTATCTCCCCCGACCCCGACCAGCTGCGCACCGCCGCCGTACCCCCCGACCCCGACCTGCGCCGCCACCGCACCCCCCACCCCGACCTGCCGCCGCACGCCCCTCCCCCGCCGCCGCACCTCCCACTCCAGCACGCCCCCTGCCGTCGCTGCACCTCCT
>NC_041391.1:176139905-176218210 GCF_002162155.2 Triticum dicoccoides
CCCCTCTCGGTGAACTACTTTTTTTCATTTTTTTTTCATTTTTTGCTAATGTTGGATGGATGAATGAATGCATGGATGGATGTTGGATGTTAGATTGTTAGGTTAGATGATGATCTTGTCATTTGAGATCTTGTCATTTGGATGTTGGATGTTAGATGTTGGATGTTGGATGTTAGATTTTTATCATGATGATCTTGTCATCTGAGATGTGCTCCAAAATTGGTATAAGATGAGTGGTTATTTTTATCATGATGATCTTGTCGAAAAAATTGAACCGGACAAAATTTGACACTTGACAAAATATGATTTTTTTCATAGTTTTAAGTGTCAATGCTTAATGTTAAGTAGCTATGTGAGATGTGCTGCAAAATTATGATATGATGAGTGGTTATTTAATCATGATGATCTTGCTAAAAAAATTGAAGGACAAAATTTGACACTTGACGAAACATGAATTTTTTTCATAGCTAAAAGTATCAATGCTTAATGTGAGGTGATGACCTAAATTTTTTTCACTCGGTGTAATTAACAGGATTTGTGGTGTTACATCTTCGTGGAGTGATTGTCGATGTTGGAGGTGTTGGTGCACGTCGGAGGGTGAGCAACAATTCCATGACCTCGTCCACTTTTTTTCCATGTCACTAGATTAAATTTTCACATCAAGTCGCGTAACCTAGGTCTCCCGTCCGAAAAGGTTGCATCGATAAATATGCATTCAATTGCATATTTATCACCGCAGCTCTTTCGGATTGTCCAGCGCTTTCCACAGACAACCCGAGGATGTGTAGATTGGGTACGTTGTTCATGCTCTACCCTGTTCCGAGACAGGATTTCAGCGGCGCCTCCCTGTTGTTCTCCGGATGCACATTCTCTCGGCATTTTGCCGAGACGTGTATTTGGAGAACAGCGGGGAGGTGCTGCCGAAATTTTGTCTCGGAATGGGGTAGAGCATGGACAACGTACTCAATCTACACATTCTCGGGTGGGATTAGGACCCATCTTTACCTATTAGAGATGTAGGTGGATTAAATGTCGTTTCTTATCAACCTTGTAAAAACTAAAAAAATATTGATGTGAGTAATTTAAATGAATCCTTAATTTTGTTGTGTGGCTTCCAATAAAGCAGACATGGCAGATAATCAGTGGATGTATAGTGGGGTTTTCCATCGGAATCAAGTAACAACAGAGTGGGTCGAGAAAACTGATGTGTTTTTGAAAGAGATATTCCGTAGTCCAATGAGGATGGTGCCAGAATGCCCGTGTGCCAAATGTAAGAGACGTATCCGCAGAGATAAGAGTGAGATGACTAAGCATCTTCGCACAAATGGATTTATGCCCAACTTTAATATGCCGATAAACTTTGCCCAGCGGGACCGTGGTAGAGAGGATGTGATACGACAACGCGTCGCCGGTTATGAGGACGATGGGGTTAGAGACATGCTAGATGATGTCTTTGCTGCACAGCCGACGCCTCCTTCACATTCAGCGAATGAACCGGAGGAGCCGGAGGAAACCGCAAAGGCCTTCCTGGAAATCTTGGCCTCGTCAAGGAAACCTCTCTATGAGGGTGCCAAGCTGTCTGTGCTGGATGCCATCTCGCAACTGATGGCAGTCAAGGCTGAGTATGGCTGTAGCTGTAACACCCCAGATGCAACTTTCCATATTCGTAACTCCAACTCTTGCCTTTTCCGGAAAGGCGATATGATATTTTCCTTTGTGGTTGGGTTATTGTCGTTTGTTTTGCATTTTGTTCATGCCATGCATCTCATCTCATAGCATCATGTGCATTGCATTCATCCTTATGTTACATGTTACTTTCATGTCGTATGTATCAACCCCTTTGCTATCCCTCTCAAACCCAGCCTTGCACCATCACCTTCTTCTTCCTCTTCTTTTACTTCTTTATGCAAGCGAGTTCTTCCCTGCCCCATTAATGTTCATTATTTTTATAATGCTAGTGCTCCATGCCTTATACCTCTCTGCCAAATATAATCAGTTTTGGAGTTGTTTTGGTTGGGTTCAAAAATGGCTCAAGTTTGAACTCAATTCAAACTTGAATTATTTTTATATCCTTAAAAATGCCCAAAGCAATTTATTAAAATTCTGCACAAACTCTGGACTCCGGATATATTCTCATATCTCTCTCACGCCTTCCCTTTTATCTTTGAGATTTTCTCTCTTATTTTCTGTTTGAGGAAATTGAGAAAAGAAACACCAGAGGGGGCGAGAGAGTTCCAGCCGAGGCCCAAACCCTCTCCGTGCAGCGCCGCAGCCCACTTACCCCTTCGATCCAGCCCACCAGCACCTTTCCCCTGTTCATCGTCTTCCCCTTGTACGGCAGGTCTGTTGGGGAACGTTGCAGAAAATTAAAAATGTTCCTACGGTTTCACCAAGATCCATCTATGAGTTCATCTAAGCAACGAGTCAAGGGAGAGAGTTTGCATCTACATACCACTTGTAGATCGCGTGCGGAAGCTTGCAAGGTGATGATGTAGTCGTACTCGACGTGACTCGAATCACCGATGACCAAGTGCTGAACGGACATCACCTCCGCGTTCAACACACGTACGGGACGGGAGACGTCTCCTCCTTCTTGATCCAGCAAGGGGGAAGGAGAGGTTGAGGAAGACAGCTCCACCGGCAGCACGACGGCGTGATGGTGGTGGAGAGGCAGTACTCCGACAGGGCTTCGCCAAGCACACAACGGAGGAGGAGAGGTGTTGGGGAGGGGAGGGCTGCGCCTTGGAGGGTGGTGCGGCTGCCCTCCCCTCACCCCTATATTTATAGGGGGAAGGGAGAAGGGGGGCCGGCCCCCTAGAACCCATCTAGGGGGGTGCGGCGGCCAAGGGGAGAGGGGGAGAGGGTGGCTTGCCCCCCAAGCCAAGGGGGGCGCCCCCTCTAGGGTTCCCCCCTCAACCCTAGGCGCAAGGGCCCAAGGGAGGGGGTGCGGCCAGCCCACCAGGGGCTGGCTCCCTGCCCCACGCAGCCCATGTGGCCCCCCGGGAGGGGTGGCCCCTCCCGGTGGACCCCCGGAACCCTTCCGGTGGCCCCGGTACAATACCGGTATGACCCCGAAACTTCCTGGTGTCCGTTTGACAACTTCCCATATATAAATCTTTACCTCCGGACCCTTCCGGAGCTCCTCGTGACGTCCAGGATCCCATCCGGGACTCCGAACAACATTCGGTAGTCACATACTAGTCTTCCTAATAACCCTAGCGTCATCGAACCTTAAGTGTGTAGACCCTACGGGTTCGGGAGACATGCAGACATGACCTAGACGCTCTCAGGTCAATAACCAACAGCGGGATCTGGATACCCATGATGGCTCCCACATGCTCCTCGATGTTGTCATCGGATGAACCACGATGTCGAGGATTCGATCAAACCCTGTATGCAATTCCCTTTGTCAATCGGTACGTTACTTGCCCGAGACTCGATCGTCGGTATCCCAATACCTTGTTCAGTCTCGTTACCGGCAAGTCACTTTACTCGTACCGTAATGCATGATCCCGTGTCCAACACCTTGGTCACATTGAGCTCATTATGATGATGCATTACCGAGTGGGCCCAGAGATACCTCTCTGTCATACGGAGTGACAAATCCCAGTCTCGATCCGTGTCAACCCAACAGATACTTTCGGAGATACCTGTAATGCACCTTTATAGTCACCCAGTTACGTTGTGACGTTTGATACACCCAAGGCACTCTTACGGTATCCGGGAGTTACACGATCTCATGGTCGAAGGAAGAGATACTTGACATTGGCAATGCTCTAGCAAAACGAACTACACGATCTTTTATGCTATGCTTAGGATTGGGTCTTGTCCATCACATCATTCTCCTAATGATGTGATCCCGTTATCAACGACATCCAATGTCCATAGTCAGGAAACCATGACTATCTGTTGATCACAACGAGCTAGTCAACTAGAGGCTCACCAGGGACATATTGTGGTCTAAGTATTCACACGTGTATTATGATTTCCGGATAATACAGTTATAGCATGAATAAAAGACATTTATCATGAACATTGAAATATAATAATACTTCTATTATTGCCTCTAGGGCATATTTCCAACAGTCTCCCACTTGCACTAGAGTCACCAATCTAGTTACATTGTGATGAATCGAACACCCATAGAGTTCTGGTGTTGATCATGTTTTGCACGCGAGAGAGGTTTAGTCAGCGGATCTGCGATATTCAGATCCGTGTGCACTTTGCAAATCTCTATGTCTCCATCTTGAACATTTTCACGGATGGAGTTGAAACGACGCTTGATGTGCCTGGTCTTCTTGTGAAACCTGGGCTCCTTGGCGAGGGCAATAGCTCCAGTGTTGTCACAGAAGAGTTTGATCGGCCCCGATGCATTGGGTATGACTCCTAGGTCGGTGATGAACTCCTTCACCCAAATCGCTTCATGCGCTGCCTCCGAGGCTGCCATGTACTCTGCTTCACACGTAGATCCCGCCACGACGCTCTGCTTGCAGCTGCACCAGCTTACTGCTCCACCATTCAACATATACATGTATCCGGTTTGTGACTTAGAGTCATCCAGATCTGAGTCGAAGCTAGCGTCGACGTAACCCTTTACGACGAGCTCTTCGTCTCCTCCATAAACGAGAAACATGTCCTTCGTCCTTTTCAGGTACTTTAGGATATTCTTGACCGCTGTCCAGTGTTCCTTGCCGGGATTACTTTGGTATCTTGCTACCAAACTTACGGCAAGGTTTACATCGGGTCTGGTACACAGCATGGCATACATAATAGATCCTATGGCTGAAGCATAGGGGATGACACTCATCTCTTCTTTATCTTTTGCCGTGGTCGGTGACTGAGCCGAGCTCAGTCTCACACCTTGTAACATAGGCAAGAACCCCTTCTTGGACTGATCCATTTTGAACCTCTTCAAAATCTTATCAAGGTATGTGCTTTGTGAAAGACCTATGAGGCGTCTCGATCTATCTCTATAGATCTTGATGCCTAATATATAAGCAGCTTCTCCAAGGTCCTTCATTGAAAAACACTTATTCAAGTAGGCCTTAATGCTGTCCAGAAATTCTATATTATTTCCCATCAAGAGTATGTCATCTACATATAATATGAGAAATGCTACAGAGCTCCCACTCACTTTCTTGTAAACGCAGGCTTCTCCATAAGTCTGCATAAACCCAAACGCTTTGATCATCTCATCAAAGCGAATGTTCCAACTCCGAGATGCTTGCACCAGTCCATAAATGGATCCCTGGAGCTTGCATACTTCGTTAGCGTTCCGAGGATCGACAAAACCTTCCGGCTGCATCATATACAGTTCTTCCTTAAGATGCCTGTTAAGGAATGCTGTTTTGACGTCCATCTGCCATATCTCATAATCATAGTATGCGGCAATTGCTAACATGATTCGGACGGACTTCAGCTTCGCTACGGGAGAGAAAGTCTCATCGTAGTCAATCCCTTGAACTTGTCGATAACCCTTAGCGACAAGTCGAGCCTTATAAATGGTAACATTACCATCCGCGTCCGTCTTCTTCTTAAAAATCCATTTGTTTTCTATCGCTCGCCGATCATCGGGCAAGTCTGTCAAAGTCCATACTTTGTTTTCATACATGGATTCTATCTCGGATTTCATGGCTTCAAGCCATTTGTTGGAATCCGGGCCCGCCATCGCTTCTTCATAGTTCGAAGGTTCATTGTTGTCTAACAACATGATTTCCAGGACAGGGTTGCCGTACCACTCTGGTGCAGAACGTGTCCTTGTGGACCTACGAAGTTTAGTAGTAACTTGATCCGAAGTACCTTGATCATCATCATTGTTTTCCTCTTCAGTTGGTGTGGGCATCACAGGAACGGTTTCCTGCGCTGCGCCACTTTCCCGCTCAAGAGGTAGTACTTCATCGAGTTCTACTTTCCTCCCACTTACTTCTTTCGAGAGAAACTCTTTTTCCAGAAAGCATCCGTTCTTGGCAACAAAGATCTTGCCTTCGGATCTTAAGTAGAAGGTATACCCGACAGTTTCCTTAGGGTATCCTATGAATACGCATTTTTCCGACTTGGGTTCGAGCTTTTCAGGTTGAAGTTTCTTGACATAAGCATCGCATCCCCAAACTTTTAGAAACGACAGCTTAGGTTTCTTTCCAAACCATAATTCATACGGTGTCGTCTCAACGGATTTAGACAGTGCCCTATTTAAAGTGAATGTAGCTGTCTCTAGAGCGTATCCCCAAAATGATAGCGGTAAATCAGTAAGAGACATCATAGACCGCACCATATCCAATAGAGTGCGATTACGACGTTCGGACACACCGTTTCGCTGAGGTGTTCCAGGCGGCGTGAGTTGTGAAACGATTCCACATTTCCTTAAGTGTGTACCAAATTCGTGACTTAAGTATTCTCCTCCACGATCTGATCGTAAGAATTTTATCTTTCGGTCACGTTGATTCTCTACCTCATTCTGAAATTCTTTGAACTTTTCAAAGGTCTCAGACTTGTGTTTCATTAAGTAGACATACCCATATCTACTCAAGTCATCAGTGAGAGTGAGAACATAACGATATCCTCCGCGAGCCTCAACGCTCATTGGACCGCACACATCGGTATGTATGATTTCCAACAAGTTGGTTGCTCGCTCCATTGTTCCGGAGAACGGAGTCTTGGTCATTTTGCCCAAGAGGCATGGTTCGCACGTGTCAAACGATTCATAATCAAGAGACTCTAAAAGTCCATCGGCATGGAGCTTCTTCATGCGCTTGACACCAATGTGACCAAGGCGGCAGTGCCACAAGTATGTGGGACTATCGTTATCAACTTTAAATCTTTTAGCATCTACACTATGAACATGTGTAATATTACACTCGAGATTCATTAAGAATAAACCATTGACCATCGGAGCATGACCATAAAACATATCTCTCATATAAATCGAACAACCATTATTCTCAGACTTAAATGAGTAGCCATCTCGTATTAAACGAGATCCAGATACAATGTTCATGCTCAAACTTGGCACTAAATAACAATTATTAAGGTTCAAAACTAATCCCGTAGGTAAATGTAGAGGCAGTGTGCCGACGGCGATCACATCGACTCTGGAACCATTCCCGACGCGCATAGTCACCTCATCCTTCGCCAGTCTCCGTTTATTCCGCAGCTCCTGCTGTGAGTTACAAATATGAGCAACGACACCGGTATCAAATACCCAGGAGTTACTACGAGTACTGGTAAGGTACACATCAATCACATGTATATCAAATATACCTTTGGTGTTGCCGGCCTTCTTATCCGCTAAGTATTTGGGGCAGTTCCGCTTCCAGTGACCCTTCCCCTTGCAATAAAAGCACTCAGTCTCAGGCTTGGGTCCATTCTTTGACTTCTTCCCGGTAACTGGCTTACCAGGCGCGGCAACCTCCTTGCCGTCCTTCTTGAAGTTCTTCTTACCCTTGCCCTTCTTGAACTTAGTGGTCTTATTGACCATCAACACTTGATGTTCTTTCTTGATTTCAGCCTCTGCTGACTTCAGCATCGAGAACACTTCAGGAATGGTCTTTTCCATCCCCTGCATGTTGTAGTTCATCACAAAGCTCTTGTAGCTTGGTGGGAGCTACTGGAGGATTCTGTCAATGACCACCTCATCTGGGAGGTTAATGTTCAGCTGGGTCATACGGTTGTGCAACCCAGACATCTTCAGGATGTGTTCACTGACAGAACTATTTTCCTCCATCTTACAACTGTAGAACTTGTCGGAGACATCATATCTCTCGACCCGGGCATGAGCTTGAAAAACTAGTTTCAGCTCTTCGAACATCTCATATGCTCCGTGGTGCTCAAAACGCTTTTGGAGCCCCGGTTCTAAGCTGTAAAGCATGCCGCACTGAACGAGGGAGTAATCATCAGCACGAGACTGCCAAGCATTCATAATGTCTTGGTTCTCTGGGACGGGAGCGTTACCTAGCGGTCCTTCTAGGACGTATTGTTTCCTGGCAGCTATGAGGATGATCCTCAGGTTCCGGACCCAGTCCGTATAGTTGCTGCCATCATCTTTCAGCTTGGTTTTCTCTAGGAACGCGTTGAAGTTCATGTTGACATTAGCGTTGGCCATTTGATCTACAAGACATATTTGCAAAGGTTTTAGACTAAGTTCATGATAATTAAGTTCTAATCAAATTATGAACTCCCACTCAGATTAGACATCCCTTTAGTCATCTAAGTGTTACACGATCCGAGTCGACTAGGCCGTGTCCGATCATCACGTGAGACGGACTAGTCATCGTCGGTGAACATTCTCATGTTGATCGTATCTTCCATACGACTCGTGTTCGACCTTTCGGTCTCCGTGTTCCGAGGCCATGTCTGCACATGCTAGGCTCGTCAAGTTAACCCTAAGTGTTTTCGCTGTGTAAAACTCTCTTACACCCGTTGTATGTGAACGTAAGAATCCATCACACCCGATCATCACGTGGTGCTTAGAAGCGACGAACTGTAGCAACGGTGCACAGTTAGGGGAGAACACTTCTTGAAATTTTATAAGGGATCATCTTATTTACTACCGTCGTCCTAAGTAAACAAGATGCATAAACATAATAAACATCACATGCAATTATATAGTTGTGACATGATATGGCCAATATCATATAGCTCCATTGATCTTCATCTTCGGGGCTCCATGATCATCTTGTCACCGGCTTGACACCATGATCTCCATCATCATGATCTCCATCATCGTGTCTTCATGAAGTTGTCACGCCAACGACTACTTCTACTTCTATGACTAACGTTTAGCAATAAAGTAAAGTAGTTTACATGACGTTATTCAATGACACGCAGGTCATACAAAAAATAATGACAACTCCTATGGCTCCAGCCGGTTGTCATACTCATCGACATGCAAGTCGTGAATCCTATTACAAAGAACATGATCTCATACATCACAATTCATCATTCATCACAACTTCTGGCCATATCACATCACATGATCAATCGCTGCAAAAACAAGTTAGACGTCCTCTAATTGTTGTTGCATCTTTTACGTGGCTGCAATTGGGTTCTAGCAAGAACGTTTTCTTACCTACGAATCACCACAACGTGATTTTGTCAACTTCTATTTACCCTTCATAAGGGCCCTGTTCATCGATTCCGCTCCAACTAAGGTGGGAGAGACAGACACCCGCCAGCCACCTTATGCAACTTGTGCATGTCAGTCGATGGAACCGGTCTCACGTAAGTGTACGTGTAAGGTTGGTCCGGGCCGCTTCATCCCACAATACCGTTGAGCAAGAAAAGACTAGTAGAGGCAAGTAAGATGACAAAATCCACGCCCACAACAAAGTTGTGTTCTACTCGTGCAAAGAGAACTACGCATAGACCTAGCTCATGATGCCACTGTTGGGGAACGTTGCAGAAAATTAAAATTTTTCCTACGGTTTCACCAAGATCCATCTATGAGTTCATCTAAGCAACGAGTCTAGGGAGAGAGTTTGCATCTACATACCACTTGTAGATCGCGTGCGGAAGCTTGCAAGGTGATGATGTAGTCGTACTCGACGTGATCCAAATCACCGATGACCAGCGCCGAACGGACGGCACCTCCGCGTTCAACACACGTACGGAACAGCCACGTCTCCTCTTCTTGATCCAGCAAGGGAGGGAGGAGAGGTTGAGGGAGATGGCACCAGCAGCAGCACGACGGCGTGGTGTTGATGGAGCTGCAGTACTCCGGCAGAGCTTCGCTAAGCACTATGGAGGTGGATGAGGTGTTGGGGAGGGAGAAGGAGGCAACCAAAGGCCAAGACGTTCAGGTATGAAGTCCCTCCTCTCCCCCACTATATATAGGGGTGCCAAGGGGGGGTGGCCGGCCCTAGGAGATCCAATCTCCTAGGGGGTGCGGCGGCCAAGGGGGGTTTTCCCTCCCCCCAAGGCACCTAGGAGGTGCCTTACCCTCCTAGGACTCTTGCCCCCTTGAACCCTAGGCGCATGGGCCTATGTGGGGCTGGTGCCCTTGGCCCATTAGGCCAAGGCGCACCCCCTTACAGCCCATGTGGCCCCCCGGGGCAGGTGGACCCACCCGGTGGACCCCCGGGACCCTTCCGGTGGTCCCGGTACAATACCGATAACCCCGAAACTTGTCCCGATGCCCGAAACAGGACTTCCCATATATAAATCTTTACCTCCGGACCATTTCGGAACTCCTCGTGACGTCCGGGATCTCATCCGGGACTCCGAACAACATTCGGGTTACTGCATATACATATCCCTACAACCCTAGCGTAACCGAACCTTAAGTGTGTAGACCCTACGGGTTCGGGAGACAAGCAGACATGACCGAGATGCTCTCAGTCAATAACCATCAGCGGGATCTGGATACCCATGATGGCTCCCACATGCTCCTCGATGTTGTCATCGGATGAACCACGATGTCGAGGATTCGATCAAACCCTGTATGCAATTCCCTTTGTCAATCGGTACGTTACTTGCCCGAGACTCGATCGTCGGTATCCCAATACCTTGTTCAGTCTCGTTACCGGCAAGTCACTTTACTCGTACCGTAATGCATGATCCCGTGTCCAACACCTTGGTCACATTGAGCTCATTATGATGATGCATTACCGAGTGGGCCCAGAGATACCTCTCCGTCATACGGAGTGACAAATCCCAGTCTCGATCCGTGTCAACCCAACAGATACTTTCGGAGATACCTGTAATGCACCTTTATAGTCACCCAGTTACGTTGTGACGTTTGATACACCCAAGGCACTCTTACGGTATCCGGGAGTTACACGATCTCATGGTCGAAGGAAGAGATACTTGACATTGGCAATGCTCTAGCAAAACGAACTACACGATCTTTTATGCTATGCTTAGGATTGGGTCTTGTCCATCACATCATTCTCCTAATGATGTGATCCCGTTATCAACGACATCCAATGTCCATAGTCAGGAAACCATGACTATCTGTTGATCACAACGAGCTAGTCAACTAGAGGCTCACCAGGGACATATTGTGGTCTAAGTATTCACACGTGTATTACGATTTCCGGATAATATAGTTATAGCATGAATAAAAGACATTTATCATGAACATTGAAATATAATAATACTTTTATTATTGCCTCTAGGGCATATTTCCAACAAGGTCATCCAGGATGTCCACCGACCTCCTGAGTGATTTGACGGCCGGAGAGCTCCCCTAGGCCCCTATATAACATCCCCCGGTGCCCTAGTCTTCATGCTCCTTCCATTTCACCCTTCTCTTCCTCCTGCCGCCGCCAGGTAAGACACCAAGCTTCACGCCGACGCCATGGCCAAGAAAAGGCTGATCTCCTCTCTGACTTGACCAGCTCGACCCGTCCTTCTTCTTCCGCGGGGAGCAACGCCCGCGTCTCCATCTTCTTCCTCGACCTCGCAAGCGTCCATTCAAGCCCGGATCGACCTCCTCCTCGACGTCTTCTTCCCCTGCTTCCTCTGCTTCACGGACCCCGAGCACCATCGCCACGATCAGCACGTCTCCCTGCCGGCCACAGCCACCCTCGACCTTGTACAACTCCATCAGCACCCCCACGGTGACGATTCGCTCCTCTTAGCCCTCCTCTCTCATGCGTTTCGTTCCCGTAGACTTGTCCAGACAAGCAGGAACTCACTGTCGCCATGAGCGCCATGGCGTGAGTACGAGTTCGTATTTGTGCCGCTGCTTCTGCTCGCTGACCCCACACACCGCCGTCTGCACACACACAGCCTCCATGCTCGCGTCCTTGCGAGTTTCCTCGCACGCGGTACGCACCCGCGCCGCCTTGCCGCGTTTTTCTTCCCTGCCACTGCGCGCGTCCGCATGCCCAAGCCGAGCAACGCTCGAGCTCGAGCGCCCCGCATCCCTCCTCTGGAGCGCGCCAAATTCCCCTTACAAACCCGCATGCCTGCCACTGCTCAGCCGTCCTCGCCGTCGTCGCGTTTGCTCGCCGGCAACCATGGCCGAAGCGAGGCTCAGCCTTGCCTTGCGCATCCACACCCGCACCCTTGCGTCGTTGCTCCACCTCACGCACCCTGGCACATTTCCGCACCCCCACCGGTGATCCGCTTCTCTTGTAGCCGCTACTCTGCTCGTCGTCGTCGCCGGCAAGTTGCCGTGCGTCCATGGATCCAAGACCGGGTCTTGCCCTCTTCAATTAGTGCTCTGCACCTTCCCAATCACAACACACTTACCAGCCCAACTGGTTAGTCTTCTCCTTTGTCACCCTTTCGACCAGGGATCGAATCCCTGCGGGCGCAACATTCTTTTCCATCAATTTTTGCCTTACCGGATCAAACTCTGTTTTGTACATGTACTGTCAAGTCCTACATCTATGCCAAACATATTCCAGGCGAGATGGTCAGCCTGCTCTGCTTTCAACGGTGAGGTGCTGGGTTCAATTCCCAGGCACCCCAATTTTTGCCCTTGTTTCCTCTTATTTATCTTTTGCACAACCACTTGGGCCTCCTTCGCTGCTTGGCCGCTGCACCGTCCTGCCTCCGGCCCAAGCATGTTTTTTTTTCTGCACTAAGGTTTTATCATTTTCTAGTGTAAGCATATTTACATAACTGCCATTGTTTTGCATTGCTCATATTTAAATATGCATGCATCCAAACTAAATAAACTATATAGGTAAAATGCTTAGAATTTCTTCTAGTTTCACAATATCCAACTTTCATCCATGTTTAAAATGTTTAAATTGGGCCTCCCTGTTTCCTCTTATTTATCTTTTGCACAGTCACTTGGGCCTCCTTCGCTGCTTGGCCGCTGCACCGTCCTGCTTCCGGCCCAAGCATGTTTTTTTCTGCACTAAGGTTTTATCATTTTCCAGTGTAAGCATATTTACATAACTGCCATTGTTTTGCATTGCTCATATTTAAATATGCATGCATCCAAACTAAATAAACTATATAGGTAAAATGGTTAGAATTTCTTCTAGTTTCACAATATCCAACTTTCATCCATGTTTAAAATGTTTAAATTGCTGTTTGCATTAATTTGCTTAAATGTCATGCTAAAATGCTTTATTTCATAACTAATTAACTGTAGCTCCAATTTTAATAAAATTTAAATGTAAATGGGGTGAAAAAAATGCCTAGTTTAACATGGTGTACTTTGTTTCGCTGTTTAACAACATTAAAATTGTGTTTAGGGAAGAACAGTACCAAATTCATAATTTGCATATGGGGATTTCCCGGAATTGTTGTTTGTTGTTCCGGCCTCATTTAAACTTGCCTAAATAGTAAGTTTACTTATGCCTCACCTCTTGCCATGTTTAACAACATTTAATATTGTTGTGTACCTAACCGAGAGAGAACTAAATAATTGCTTGTGGTGTTTCGTCAATATGCAACTCGTTGCATATTGAGCTCCACTTAATTTGTAGTATTGTTTGTCGCACTTTGCCATGCCATGCCTCATTAAACCGGACATGCATCATACTTGTTTGTGCATCATGCCATGTTTATGCTTGTGCATTTACCATGTTGTTTGTTTCTTTCCGGTGTTGCTTCTTAGTTCCGGTAATGTTGCGATTGGGAGGATTCGTTCGACCACTCCCGTTCGTCTTCTTCATGGACTTGTTCTTCTTCCTTGCGGGATTTCAGGCAAGATGACCGATACCCTGGATCTCACTACTATCATTGCTATGCTAGTTGCTTCGTTCTATCGCTATGCTGCGTTACCTATCTTTTGCTCATCAAGCCTCCCAAATTGCCATGAACCTCTAACCTTTGACACCCTTCCTAGCAAACCATTGATCGGCTATGTTACCACTTTGCTCAGCCCTCTTATAGCGTTGCTAGTTGCAGGTGAAGATGAAGATTGCTCCATGGTGGACAGGATTATGTTGGGATATCACAATATCTCTTATATTATTATTAATGCATCTATATATTTGGTAAAGGGTGGAAGACTCGGCCTTATGCCTGGTGCTTCGTTCCACTCTTGCCACCCTAGTTTCCGTCATACCGGTGTTCTGTTCCCGGATTTTGCGTTCCTTACGCGGTCGGGTGATTTATGGGACCCCCTTGATAGTTCGCTTTGAATAAAACTCCTCCAGCAAGGCCCAACCTTGGTTTTACCATTTGCCTCACCACCACCTATACCCTTCCCTTGGGTCGGCCAACCCGAGGGTCATCTTTATTTTAGCCCCCCGGGCCAGTGCTTGTCTAAGTGTTGGTCCGAACTAGAGCCCTTTGCAGCGCCCCCTCAGGGAAACTTGAGGTCTGGTTTTAGTTGTACGGATTGCTCATCCGGTGTTGCCCTGAGAACGAGATATGTGCAGCTCCTATCGAGATTGTCGGTGCATTGGGCGGTCTTGCTGGTCTTGTTTTACCATTGTCGAAATGTCTTGTAAACCGGGATTCCGAGTCTGATCGGGTCTTCCTGGGAGAAGGTATATCCTTCGTTGATCGCGAGAGCTTATCATGGGCTAAGTTGGGACACCCCTGCAGGGTATAATCTTTCGAAAGCCGTGCCTGCGGTTATAGGCAGATGGGAATTTGTTAATGTCCGGTTGTAGATAACTTGACACCAGATACGAATTAAAACGCATCAACCATGTGTGTAGCTGTGATGGTCTCTTTTAGGCGGAGTCCGGGAAGTGAACACGGTTTCTGGGTTATGTTTGATGTAAGTAGGAGTTCAGGATCACTTCTTGATCATTACTAGCTTCACGACCGTTCTGCTTGCTCTCTTCTCGCTCTTATTTGCGTATGTTAGCCACCATACTTGCTTAGTCGCTGCTGCAGCCTCACCACTTTACCCCTTCCTTTCCTTTTAAGCTTTGCTAGTTTTGATACCCATGGTAATGGGATTGCTGAGTCCTCGTGGCTCACAGATTACTACAACAACAGTTGCAGGTACAGGTTTTGTGATGATCATGACGCGAGAGCGATGTTTGCTTATTTTGGAGTCCGTCTTCTGCTTCTTCTTTGATCAGGGGATAGGTTCCAGGTCGGCAGCCTGGGCTAGCAGGGTGGATGTCGTTTGAGTTTCTATTTGTGTTTCATCCGTAGTCGGATGATGCTCTTATGTATTGTGATATTGTATTCGTGTGGCATTGTATGCCTTTTGTATGTATCCCCATCTCTTATGTAATGTTGATGTAATGATATCCACCTTGCAAAAGTGTTTCAATATGCGGGTCTATCCTTGGTGGGACCTTCGAGTTCCTTTTGGATAGGGTCGCATATTGGGCGTGACAAGTTGGTAATCAGAGCCTCGACCGACCATAGGAGCCCCCTTGATTGTTGGCCGTTGTTGAGTCTAGAAAAAAAACTATTTTGAGTCTTAGGATTATATATATCAGAGAGTAGGATTCTTTTTACTCCTCAGTCCCTTCGTCGCTCTGGTGAGGTTTCCTGACGTAGATGTTTTGACTTTCCTCTCCTCAAATTTCACTAAAAAAAATTTAGGATCACGCGGGTATCTTGGAATCGTTCCGATGGTTTTGTGACGAGAACATTGTTCTTGGTGCCTCCTGTCTATTATGTGGCATTGACCCGGGGAGTTGAGCTCCGAGGTGTTGTCGTCATAATTTTATCGTTGCAGTTCTGGTATACCTGAGTTTTGCCGACATCGAAAATCTCTTTTATGCAGTTGTTGGTGAGATAACCTCGACGCCACCCAGTACTGGGGCGGGAGTTCGGGAGTATTGCCATAACTCGTATAACAGATGCTTTTCGAAGGTTGAGGTACACGATTTCCGAAGATTTCTTGGTTATGTGTTGACGGATGGATACAGCTTGGATGTAGGTATTGTTAGTTTGGGTGAGATATATTGCTTCCCCTGTATCCCCAACACCAAATTGCATAACTAGAAAGTTTCGGGAGTTTATAGGTGGGAATTCAAGTAGCTCCTAGAATATCTTTCCGGCAGATGCATGATATGGGATTGGGTAAATCTCTATCATATGTATTTGTTCCGTCTTATTCTGCAAGCCAAATCCTTTGTTTTGTTTTGAGTTGTGGTATTCGAGTTGCTTCAATGTCAAGTGTTGATTCCATACCTTTCAAGCGGTGTTCTCATATTGCTATGTGAATACTAATCCTTTTGATCATCGAGATTGTCATGTCAATTCTTTCCAACCGGTGTGCTTCTCTTCAGGTGGATCCGATCATTTCAACATTCGCGAGATCAATTCTAAGTTTTCTCAATGGTATCGGTTTAATCCGTCCCCAAGTTGCATTTGTTTTCCCAACCCTCCCACCCTTTTCTTCAAGGACTCATTTATTTTAATCAAGTATCCATTTATTCATGTGAAGTCACTTCACTCTTTTCAATCAATGTTCTGATCCGGTGATCCCTCGTGAAGATGCTCACGAGCTTCAAGTTCATCATCCTTCGTTCTTTTTTCTTCTCCGGTGGATCCAATTCAAGCTTTCAGTGTTGATCATATTCCTTTCCTCGTTTATAATGCTTTCTCATGCCGATGCACCTCTTTATCATTCACTTCTTCCTATTCATTTGTTCTGGAGTGCTGAAGATATCTCACAAGACTTCTATTTTCATTCTCAATCCGTTCAAGATATTTCGAGGTTTTCTCTCTTTCAAGCTATTTAATTCTACCAGTGCAATCTCTCTTTTAAATCATTCAACGGTGTTTCTTTTGAGTGGGCCCTAACCCACAGGTCTTTTCCCAGGATCTTACCTGACTCTTCTAATTATTCTGGAGCCATTCCTAATTCTTTTCGAGTTTGACGTAAGAATGAATTTCATCAGTCAGATGCCATCTCCAAGTTCACTTTCAAATTATTTTTCATTGTTGGCTCAACCTCTTTGTTTTTCATTCTCCCGGAGCATCTCAACAATCCATGGTGGTGTTTCTCGTCGTCATTTCTTGGATTTTGAAGACCGAAGAAGAGTTCCTTTTAAACCCGTACCCGTTCTTCCAAAGATGTGTAGTTCAAGCTTGATGCCATCCTCTCATAATTGTTTTTGTTTGTGAGAATTCCTTTCACCCATCCGACGCATTTCAGGAGTTTCTTTCCTTTCTCGATCATCTGAAGGCCATCATTTCTGAATATTACTCATTCTCAACCTTCAGCTCTCGTTAGCCAAATCTTAATGGTGCATCACTCAAATATCCTCTAATCAGTTCATGTTCTCTTCTTTCTCATGTATCTAAATACCCTCAAGTATCTTCATTCATTTTCCAATTCTTCCCGGTGAATTGTGCCTTTGCTACTTTCGTTTTCAATTCTTATGGTGGTTCGTTCAAGATTTCACTTCCTTCGTTATCATATCAAATATTCATTGTTTCCAAATCCCATCGGTGGTTCCATCAATACCTTTTGAAGTTTGCGCTATATCTCTATCTGTAATGATTTTTCAACGAGAATAAGTAGTATGCCAAATCCATTGCTTGTCATCAATTTAATTTGATGAAGGATAAGCATACAATAAATCTTATTCTTCTTTCCTCGAGGTGATTCAATTCTTTTCTTCCGGAGATTCTTCATGATGAAGTAATTCTCGGTTCTAGTGTTTCATCTTTTTCTTTTCTGGAGTCCCAAGTTTTCTGCATTATCTCGTCGCAAAGCTCCATATAAATCATCGCAAGGGTTCACCTTGTTTTTTCAACTTCTCTTTCTTTTTATCATCCTTTTATTACCGGAGTTCTTCATGGAGGCTCTACATGGTGGTTTGTCAAGGATTCCTTTCATTCTTCAATTGTTCTTCAAGATTTCTCTCGAAGTTATGACCCGCCAAGCTACACTCAAAATTAAACATGGTGCTCAACACATGTTTTGTTTTGAGGCGTTCAAGTATTCTTCATCTTGCATTCCAAAGTGCAATTCTTTATACCTTATCTTTTGAGGTGGTGTTATATCATTCTTGACAATTTCCATTCATGCTTCGTGATTCACATGTTGTCAAGAATGAGGTATTTTAAATCCATCAAACTCTTCTTTGGAGTTATCTTGGTATAGATTTCACCTAAAGCCTTCCCTAAGGAATGTTGCTATTTGTGGTGCTTATCAATGATCCGAGTTTTCTCCTATCCTCTCGGCGAAAGAAGTTTTCATCTCTTCTTTGATCTTAAACAAGCAATTGTTTTTCGTTAGTGGCAGAATTTCACCTCAAGTGTTGAGATGTTTCCATAAGCCCACTACAAGCCTATTTGTTTCGTTGTGGATTTTCCAACAACCCCGTCGTAACCTTCTTGGAAGGGTGCTTTCCAAGCTCATTTGTCGCAGAAGTTGGCATTTTCTCCTACATTATGTTATTCCAATGATCTATCTTCTATTCTTTCTTCCGGAGGCATTGTGATGTTGCTCTTTTCACTCATCATCTCGAATTGTGAGGATCATGTTTTTCGTGCTTATCCTTTTAACCGGAGTGTTGTGCTCTCTTCAAGTTCTTTCATCTTATCAAGTTTTGCCTCTCTTTTCAACCTGAGTGCTGTCTGAAATCCTTCTTACCCATTATGCCATTCTTTCAATAGTTCCGGAGGCAGTGTGTTGTTGATTTCATCAAGTATCATCCCATCTTCTCAAGGTCATGTTCTATTCCTTTCATGTTCAACCGGAGTGCTTCCCGAATTCTTCCTCTCTCATCTTGTTTTAACCGGAGTGGTTTCAAATTCTATCTTGTCCATTAAACTCTTGATTCATGTCTTTGCAACCTTCAAGTTCTCGTAATGTTCCTTGTTCCTCTTGCCCAACAGATTGTTTGCAATCTTGGTCATCTCCGTTGTTTTGTTTCTTTCAATTACTCAACATCTCAAGGTTCATGGTTTCACTCATTTGTCAAAGAAGCAACTTTGTTTTACCTCTCCTCTTCCTTTTCCGCTTCTCTCCGGTGCCATCCTAGATCTCGGGACGAGATCCTCTCGTAGTGGTGGAGTGTTGTAACACCCCGGATGCAACTTTCCATATTCGTAACTCCAACTCTTGCCTTTTCCGGAGAGGCGATATGATATTTTCCTTTGTGGTTGGGTTATTGTCGTTTGTTTTGCATTTTGTTCATGCCATGCATCTCATCTCATAGCATCATGTGCATTGCATTCATCCTTATGTTACATGTTACTTTCATGTCGTATGTATCAACCCCTTTGCTATCCCTCTCAAACCTAGCCTTGCACCATCACCTTCTTCTTCCTCTTCTTTTACTTCTTTATGCAAGCGAGTTCTTCCCTGCCCCATTAATGTTCATTATTTTTATAATGCTAGTGCTCCATGCCTTATACCTCTCTGCCAAATATAATCAGTTTTGGAGTTGTTTTGGTTGGGTTCAAAAATGGCTCAAGTTTGAACTCAATTCAAACTTGAATTATTTTTATATCCTTAAAAATGCCCAAAGCAATTTATTAAAATTCTGCACAAACTCTGGACTCCGGATATATTCTCATATCTCTCTCACGCCTTCCCTTTTATGTTTGAGATTTTCTCTCTTATTTTCTGTTTGAGGAAATTGAGAAAAGAAACACCAGAGGGGGAGAGAGAGTTCCAGCCGAGGCCCAGCCCCTCTCCGCGCAGCGCCGCAGCCCACTTACCCCTTCGATCCAGCCCGCCAGCACCTTTCCCCTGTTCATCGTCTTCCCCTTGTATGGCAGGTCATCCAGGATGTCCACGTCGACCTCCTGAGTGATTTGACGGCCGGAGAGCTCCCCTAGGCCCCTATATAACATCCCCCGGTGCCCTAGTCTTCATCCTCCTTCCATTTCACCCTTCTCTTCCTCCTGCCGCCGCCAGGTAAGACACCAAGCTTCACGCCGACGCCATGGCCAAGAAAAGGCCGAGCTCCTCTCCGACTTGACCAGCTCGGCCCGTCCTTCTTCTTCCGCGGGGAGCGACGCCCGCGTCTCCATCTCCTTCCTCGACCTCGCAAGCGTCCATTTGAGCCCGGATCGACCTCCTCCTCGACGTATTCTTCCCCTGCTTCCTCTGCTTCACGGACCCCGAGCACCATCGCCACGATCAGCACGTCTTCCCGCCGGCCACAGCCACCCTCGACCTTGTACAACTCCAGCAGCACCCCCACGGTGACGATCCGCTCCTCTTAGCCCTCCTCTCTCGTGCGTTTCGTTCCCGTAGACTTGTCCAGACAAGCAGGAACTCACTGTCGCCATGAGCGCCATGGCGTGAGTTCGAGTTCGTATTTGTGCCGCTGCTTCTGCTCGCTGACCCCACACACCGCTGTCTGCACACACACACAGCCTTCATGCTCGCGTCCTTGCGAGTTTCCTCGCACGCTCGCGCACCCGCGCCGCCTTGCCGCGTTTTTCTTCCCTGCCATTGCGCGCGTCCGCATGCCCAAGCCGAGCAACGCTCAAGCTGGAGCGCCCCGCATCCCTCCTCTGGAGCGTGCCAAATTCCCCTTACAAACCCGCATGCCCGCCACTGCTCAGCCGTCCTCGCCGTCGTCGTGTTTGCTCGCCGGCAACCATGGCCGAAGCGAGGCTCAGCCTTGCCTTGCGCATCCACACCCGCACCCTTGCGTCGTTGCTCCACCTCACGCACCCTGGCACATTTCCGCACCCCCGCCGGTGATCCGCTTCTCTTGTAGCCGCTGCTCTGCTCGTCGTCGTCGCCGGCAAGTCGTTGTGCATCCATGGATCCAAGACCGGGTCTTGCCCTCTTCAATTAGTGCTCTGCACCTTCCCAATCACAACACACTTACCAGCCCAACTGGTTAGTCTTCCCCTTTGTCACCCTTTCGACCAGGGATCGAATCCCCGCAGGCGCAACATTCTTTTCCATCAATTTTTGCCTTACCGGATCAAACTCTGTTCTGTACATGTACTGTCAAGTCCTACATCCATCCCAAACATATTCTAGGCGAGATGGTCAGCTTGCTCTGCTTTCAACGGTGAGGTGTTGGGTTCAATTCCCAGGCACCCCTATTTTTGCCCCTGTTTCCTATTATTTATCTTTTGCACAGCCACTTGGGCCTCCTTCGCTGCTTGGCCGCTGCACCGTCCACTTGGGCCTCCTTCGCTGCTCGGCCGCTGCACCGTCATGCTTCCGGCCCAAGCATGTTTTTTTTTCTGCACTAAGGTTTTATCATTTTCCAGTGTAAGCATATTTACATAACTGCCATTGTTTTTCATTGCTCATATTTAAATATGCATGCATCCAAACTAAATAAACTATATAGGTAAAATGCTTAGAATTTCTTCTAGTTTCACAATATCCAACTTTCATCCATGTTCAAAATGTTTAAATTGCTGTTTGCATTAATTTGCTTAAATGCCATGCTAAAATGCTTTATTTCATAACTAATTAACCGTAGCTCCAATTTTAATAAACTTTATATGTAAATGGGGTGGAAAAATGCCTAGTTTAACACGGTGTACTTTGTTTCGCTGTTTAACAACATTAAAATTGTGTTTAGGGCAGAACAGTACCAAATTCATAATTTGCATATGGGGATTTCCCATAATTGTTGTTTGTTGTTCCGGCCTCATTTAAACTTTCCTAAATAGTTAGTTTAATTATGCCTCACCTCTTGCCATGTTTAACAACATTTAATATTGTTGTGTACCTAACCGAGAGAGAACTAAATAATTGCTTGTGGTGTTTCGTCAATATGCAACTTGTTGCATATTGAGCTCCACTTAATTTGTAGTATTGTTTGTCGCACTTTGCCATGCCATGCCTCATTAAACCGGACACGCATCATACTTGTTTGTGCATCATGCCATGTTTATGCTTGTGCATTTACCATGTTGTTTGTTTCTTTCCGGTGTTGCTTCTTAGTTCCGGTAATGTTGCGATTGGGAGGATTCGTTCGACCACTCCCGTTCGTCTTCTTCATGGACTTGTTCTTCTTCCTTGCGGGATTTCAGGCAAGATGACCGCTACCCTGGATCTCACTACTATCATTGCTATGCTAGTTGCTTCGTTCTATCCCTATGCTGCGTTACCTATCTTTTGCTCATCAAGCCTCCCAAATTGCCATGAACCTCTAACCTTTGACACCCTTCCTAGCAAACCATTGATCGGCTATGTTACCGCTTTGCTCAGCCCTCTTATAGCGTTGCTAGTTGCAGGTGAAGATGAAGATTGCTCCATGGTGGACAGGATTATGTTGGCATATCACAATATCTCTTATATTATTATTAATGCATCTATATATTTGGTAAAGGGTGGAAGACTCGGCCTTATGCCTGGTGCTTTGTTCCACTCTTGCCGCCCTAGTTTCCGTCATACCGGTGTTATGTTCCCGGATTTTGCGTTCCTTACGCGGTCGGGTGATTTATGGGACCCCCTTGACAGTTCGCTTTGACTAAAACTCCTCCAGCAAGGCCCAACCTTGGTTTTACCATTTGCCTCACCACCACCTATACCCTTCCCTTGGGTCGGCCAACCCGAGGGTCATCTTTATTTTAGCCCCCCGGACCAGTGCTTGTCTAAGTGTTGGTCCGAACTAGAGCCCTTTGCAGCGCCCCCTCAGGGAAACTTGAGGTCTGATTTTAGTTGTACGGATTGCTCATCCGGTGTTGCCCTGAGAACGAGATATGTGCAGCTCCTATCGGGATTGTCGGTGCATCGGGCGGTCTTGCTGGTCTTGTTTTACCATTGTCGAAATGTCTTGTAAACCGGGATTCCGAGTCTGATCGGGTCTTCCTGGGAGAAGGCATATCCTTCGTTGATCGCGAGAGCTTATCATGGGCTAAGTTGGGACACCCCTGCAGGGTATAATCTTTCGAAAGCCGTGCCTGCGGTTATAGGCAGATGGGAATTTGTTAATGTCCAGTTGTAGATAACTTGACACCAGATACAAATTAAAACGCATCAATCGTGTGTGTAGCCGTGATGGTCTCTTTTCGGCGGAGTCCGGGAAGTGAACACGGTTTCTGGGTTATGTTTGATGTAAGTAGGAGTTCAGGATCACTTCTTGATCATTACTAGCTTCACGACCGTTCTGCTTGCTCTCTTCTCGCTCTTATTTGCGTATGTTAGCCACCATACTTGCTTAGTCGCTGCTGCAGCCTCACCACTTTACCCCTTCCTTTCCTTTTAAGGGTTGCTAGTTTTGATACCCATGGTAATGGGATTGCTGAGTCCTCGTGGCTCACAGATTACTACAACAACAGTTGCAGGTACAGGTTTTGCGATGATCATGACGCGAGAGCGATGTTTGCTTATTTTGGAGTCCGTCTTCTGCTTCTTCTTCGATGAGGGGATAGGTTCCAGGTCAGCAGCCTGGGCTAGCAGGGTGGATGTCGTTTGAGTTTCTATTTGTGTTTCATCCGTAGTCGGATGATGCTCTTATGTATTGTGATATTGTATTCGTGTGGCATTGTATGCCTCTTGTATGTATCCCCATCTATTATGTAATGTTGATGTAATGATATCCACCTTGCAAAAGCGTTTCAATATGCGGGTCTATCCTTGGTGGGACCTTCGAGTTCCTTTTGGATAGGGTCGCATATTGGGCGTGACAGTAGCCGAGGTTGCTTCGAAGCATTTCTGGGAGTATGGGCTAACAGCCTGCCTGAGGGCCATGAACTGCCGAAAACCATGTACGGTACGAAGAAAATCATGAAGGCGCTCTCCATGGACTATGAGAAAATACATGTTTGTCCAAAGAATTGCCTTTTGTTTAGGCATGAGTATGTGGATGACAACTACTGTAGGAAGTGCGGTTCCTCTCGGTATATTGAGGTGGTCGATAAGCATGGTCAGAAGCAGCAGCTAAAAATCCCTGTGAAGGTTCTTCGGTATCTTGATTTTATAAAAAGACTGCAGCGCCTTTTCATCACCGAGGAGTCTGCCAAAATGATGAAGTGGCACAAGAAAGGGAAAAGGTACAATCCAAAAAAAAATTGTACATACATCAGAAGGTGAAGCATGGAAGTCATTCGATCGATATAGAGTACCCGGAGGAAGCAGCCGAGGCTGGGAATGTCAGAATTGCTATAACAGGTGATGGGTTCAATCCATATGGTATATCGTCTAATCCATACAGTTGCTGGCCCGTATTTGTTATTCCACTCAATCTCCCTCCTGGCGCCATAATGCAACGCAAGAGCATGTTCCTGTCACTTATAATTCGGGGGCCTGAATATCCGGGGAAGAATTTGAGTGTGTTTAGGCAGCCGTTGGTGGATGATTTGCACCATTCTTGGTACTTCCCGAGGTTGACATACGACCGACATCTGCAGAAAAATTTCTTGATGAAAGTTTGGCTACAGTATTGCATGCATGACTTTCCCGGCTATGCCCTGTTCTGCGGATGGTGTACAAGTGGAAAGATGCCTTGCCCAGTGTGCATGCAGGCCTTGATTTTCATTTGGCTGAAGAAGGGTGGCAAGTATGTTTCCTTTGACCTGCATCGACAGTTCCTCCCTCCAGACCATCCTGATAGGGAAGACAAGAAGAACTTCACAAAAGGCAAAGTTGTCCATGAAGTAAACGAGATTCAAATGTTTTCTGGTGCGGATGTGCTTGCTCAGCTGAAAGCTCTTAAGCCTGCCGGTGAAGGGAAAGGCAAAGGAAAAGCCACAGGCGAAGACGAGGGCAAAGGAAAAGGTAAAGGGAAAAAATGTTTTGAAGGATATGGTGAGACGCACAACTGGACTCACATTACCCCCTTCACGCAGCTTCCCTATTTTAAGGACCTCAAACTTCCATACAACATCAACGTGATGCACACCGAAAAGAATGTCGCAGAGTCCCTTTTTCACACGATCCTCAACATTCCTGATAAGACAAAGGATACTGTTAATGCTAGAGTCGATCAACAAAATATTTGTGATAGACCACGTCTTCACATGCAGCCTCCCACAGGCAGTCGAAAATCTTGGTTCAAGCCAGATGTTGACTTCGTACTTAAAAAGGATCATGAGATGGAGGCATTCAAGTGGCTGAAACACGTCGTGAAGTTCACTGATGGTTATGCGTCGAATATAAGTAAGGGGGTCAATCTTTCAACGGGCAGAGTGACCGGGCTCAAGAGTCATGACTATCATGTATGGATTGAGCGGATTATGCCGGTGATGGTTCGGGGCTATGTTCCCGAGTGTGTCTGGCGTGTGCTTGCGGAGTTAAGCCATTTCTTCCGCATGCTTTGTGCTAAAGAAGTATGTCCTGAGAAGTTAAAAGAAATGCATAAGAAGGCGCCGGAGTTGATATGCAAGCTAGAGAAGATCTTTCCGCCAGGCTTCTTTACTCCGATGACACATCTCATTTTGCACCTCGCGAACGAGGTATTGTTGGGGGGCCCTGTGCAGAATCGTTGGCAGTACGGACCTGAGAGACAGAACAAGCATCCGAGACAGAAATGTGGAAACAAAGCTAAGATTGAAGCTTCCATAGTTGAGGCAGTTATCCTAGAGGAGGTGGCAGACCTCAGGACAGCCTACTATCCAGACCATGTTCCCACGTTGCACAATAAGGTGTCTCGATACAATACAGAAGAACCCAAGTATAAACCCAAGTTGCCTCTATTCATCGGGCAAGGTGGCAGGGCTGGATGCTCGACATCTTATGCCATGCCACGAGATGAGTGGGAGGATGTCATGTTCTATATCTTGCACAACATCAAGGAAGTTGAGGATGAGAGGATGAGGTAATACCTTTGCACCATTCTTTTAGTCAATTCGTTATGTTCACTTTGCCTAGTTCTTATATCGCTTTTCTTATTGTAGTCGATTCATTGAGGAAGAGTGGACGGGAATGCTGCCTCCTACTGAAGCGGAGGCACTTGCTCTTCTCTAAAAGGGTGTTGATGGAAAGAAAAATTCGTTGCGTGGTTCATGGAGAAAGTAATATTTCACACTTCCCTATTACCCATTTCACACTTCCAATTAAACTCATGCACCCTATAATTTCAATTAAACTTGTAGGGAAATGATCCGAACGAATCAATGGATGAAGAATTGAGATGGGTTTCCATGGGTTTTGACCCTACCGTCATGACATGCCAAAAGTATGATGTGAATGGGTATCGCTTCCATACAGAGGAGCACCAGAACAGTCGGCCTGATCCCAAAACCATAAATACCGGAGTCTTCACCGAAGGAGATAATAAAGTAGATTACTATGGAAGGGTAGGAAAAATATACGAGCTTACATTCAAACGTGGCCGTAAACACCTAAGTCTCACTGTGTTCAAATGCCGATGGTTCGACCCCAAAAAGGGTCTGAGACATACGCCTTCTGTTGGTTTAGTTGAAGTTAAACCATCAACTGTCTATGCCGGAGCTGATCTCTTTATCGCCGCTACCCAGGCCACACAAGTATATTATCTGCCTTACCCATGCCAGAAAGAGTACCTAAAGGGTTGGGAAGTTGTGTTCAAGGTGTCGCCACATGGTAAGCTACCGGACCCGAACGATGATGATTACTACAACATAAACCCCATGACATACGAGGGAGTGTTCTTTCAAGAGGAACATGATGACGTGGTCCGAAACAAGGAGGATGATGACTTGGGTTATGTTGACCTGGAACCAAACGACGACGGCGCACGTATTGATGGTGAGGCAGTTATGAATCAAAGAGACATAATTATGCTTGAAAAGTTAAATGAAGACACTGACGCTGACGATGAGGAAGAGCCTCCACCTCCGTTAGACAACAAAGAAGATATGCGGGATAGTGATGATGAGACCGATCGACAAATAGATTACAATAGTGTTGGTTCATATGGGTTCTAGAAAATGTAAGTTCTTTTAATGATCATTACAATAGTATGCTTAATGTGCTCTTCTGTTATTAATGTCTTTCCTGTATGCTTTTTTTTTGATATCCTTACTAATTGTTTATTCTCTTCTCAATGCAGGTTTGCTAATCATGGGCAAGTCCAGTGGTGCTAGTTTTCTCAGTAAACTCAAAGGAGGACTTACCCGGAGTGGACGAGCCCACAAGGTTCCCTCCCGACTACGCGAGGATGGAACCTCACAGGGAGGTGGAGGGGTCGGGGGAGGAGACCCTAGAGGAGGAGGGGGTGGGGGGAGAGCCCCTAGAGGATGAGGAGGTGGGGGGAGAGGCAACCGGACCAAAAAACTCCGGGCCGTGTCCGAAATAGGAGGGTCTTCTTTGATATGCCCTCCTATGCTGAGGCAGCTTCTGAGTCTGAGGAGGAGGAGTATGTTCCTGATGGCGAGGAGGAGGAGGCTGAGGAGAAGGAGGCCGAGGAGGAGGAGGGTGAGGAGGAGGGCGAGGAGGGTGAGGAGGAGGGTGGAGGGGAGGTTGACCCCGAGTTGTGGGGTGACTTGCCACCGGGTGCTCCGCAGGGGTGGCTGCGTGGTACTGCCGGAGTACCTACACCACCTTCTATCGAGGCGCACAAGTGGCTCATTAAACCTGCGGGGACAGAGTAAGTGCATCTCAATCATATTTTCAACACATGACAACATTTTCTTATTGTACACATGGCAATCCTTTGATTCTTTTGCAGTAACTGGATCCTTCGCGGAAAGGGTTGTAAACCGAACGGCCTTATCACTGTCCTGTTGAAGGAGTTTTGGCCTGGCCTATTCTGCCCGCGGCTAGACAGGGACCCGCAGCTGCGTGTTTTGGCCACAAGCTAGGCCCACTACAAGGCTTGCATCAACGCGGAGTACGGGACGGCCGCTAAGGCCGTGATCACCAAATTTTGGGTAAGTTCTCTTCTGAATCACTTGTCTTCAGTTTCGTTCATAGTTTATCATTGAGTCACTCAACTCATGCCTTGTTTGCTTCTGGTTTATGCATGATTGCAGCAACTCTATAGAGTTCTTGACGAGCACAAGGCCAGAGCTGACGTGGTCTTACTTGCGTCTGCGAAGAAGAAAGCTCGTCAGTTGCAGTACGAGGTGCGTTGGGTTGCCGTCTCGTAGTACTACCACATCTAGCTGCAACAAAAGATGACCAAAACTCAAGCACAGAAGCAAAAACTTACCATGAGCAGGGAGTAGTTCATGATGGTAACTATTACTGACTTTTCATTGTTTCAAGCAGTCAACTATATGTTTCGTGCTCACATGTCATGCTTCCAAAATTTGCATAGGTTGTTCCTCGTTGGTGCTATAGAAGGCATGACGGATGGGCGAGTTTGGTGGATAGGTGGGTCGGTGACGATGCAGAGTTTCCTGCCAAGAGCATCAAGGCCCGGGCTAACCGTGGAAAAGACGGGACACACGGCCAAGGAAACAGGAACCACTGGGGCTTCAAGGCCATGAAGGTATATCTATATGCATGATGCATTTTTGTTCTTCTTTACCGTCATGTTCTTATGTATGGCTAACTTTTGTTTGACGTTGCAGGAGGACAAGTTGTAGAGGCCGCTCTCAGACATGGAGTCGTGGAAGCTGGCCCGCGAGCGGAGTGATCGCAAGGAGGGCGAGAGCCAGTACTACGGCAACACCGAGCAGCACCTGGAGTCTTACACTTAGAACTATCAGAAGTTGCATCCGGATGTTCCCGTTCCTGAGGTCGTCCAGTCTCAGATCGACGACACGGCGGTGGTGGCCATCCAGGGTAAGTCCCATGGCCGGTATCCGTGTTTCGATGGCTTGATCACTCCGTCGATCTCGTACACACGGCTTCGAGCTACCAACCCGAGCCCGTTAGAGAGTACAGGGTGTTCGCAGCCTCCCTTAGTCCGCCAGCGTGCTGTAAGTACTTCCCCTTATCTTCTTTGTCTCTATCTTTCTTAGTTTATTTTCAGCACTGCCCACTTAGAAACAACCTCAATTTTGTAGGCATATCAGGTCTTTCTCGAGCATAGGCATATTGAGGTGCGGGAGTACTTGCAACGAGTGAAGGCAAACGATGATTACAGCTGTCAAGTGATGGCGGTTAGTTTTGCCCTCTTAAAACCAAGCTCAAATTTGCACTTTCATTCCTTCTGACTTTCTAGTTTGCTTGTTTAACTAACATCCAGGCTATGTTGGCGTCTTGGACTAACCGCACGGAGCCACCACAAGTTGGACCCCCACCACCACCTGTGGGAGACGCCCCACACATTCCCACGTTCGAGGAATGGCTGGCACTAGGCGGTGATAGTCCGGTTAGTACATTTGCCTAACTACTGACAAACTAGTTCTCGTTCATTCAACACTATCATGTCATATTTACCGTTAGAATCTTCTCTCAAACATATAGGGGACCGGTGGCTCGACTCCTGCTCCGTCGACCCCAGTCACTCCGATTTGGCAGAGTGATGGTGGTTGCGATGGCGGTTTTGGCGGAGGTGGTCTTGGCGGTGGTGGTTTTGGCAGAGGTGGACTTGGTGGTGGTGGTTTTGGTGGAGGTGGACTCGGTGGTGGTGGTCGTTTTGGCGGAGGTGGACTCGGTGGTGGTGGTGGTTTTGGCAGAGGTGGACTTGGCGGAGGTGGACTCGGTGGTGGTGGTGGTTTTGGCGGAGGTGGACTCGGTGGTGCTTGATGTCGATGATGATTCCATGTATGCGGCCGTCGTGCCATGCCTTTCATGTTTCAACTTTTATGATGTCTCATGTCTTGCACTACTTTTATGTTCGTGAACTTTTGCCGGTGATGATCTTTAGATGATGAACTTGACTATGTTTAAATGATGATTATGAACTGTCATATTTCTGCATAATTCCATATTATTCTGTTTTGAAATGTTGTTAAATGAATTGAAAAAGAGGAAACATGCAAAATAATAATAATAAAAACTATGCCTACGGCAAAGCCGTCGGCATATATATGATCAGGAGCCACCAGGAGGCACCACGTGGCAGAGCTATGCCTACGGCAAAGCCGTCGGCATAGATGGAAATCTATGCCGACGGCTTTGCCGTAGGCATAGCCCTGCTGCCAGGACAAGCCGGGGGACGACACGTGGCAAAGGTATGCCGACGGCTTGGCCGTCGGCATAGATTTAAATCTATGCCGACGGCTTTGCCGACGGCTTTGCCGTAGGCATAGCTTTGCCACGTGTCGTCTCCTGAATCGCCAGCGGTTTTGACGGCGCCGTCTGTTGCCGTCAGACGGAAAACAACGCCGACGGCTAAACTATGCCGACGGCTGCCCCACAGCCGTCAGCATACGCTCCTATGCCGACGGCTATACTACGCCGACGGTCTGACACATCTACGCTGATGTGATCTACGCCGACGGGGCTATGCCGACGGCAGCCGTAGGCATAGATCTATGCCGACGGCATAGGACCTATGCCGACGGCCCTGGGCCGTAGGCATAGCCCGCGAGTCCGGTAGTGCATGGTACGTCCAGGTACATACTGACCATACTACTTTGCATGTGCACTCTTTCAGAAACATGCATTCTACAAATAACATGGGCACACAGATTGGTTTGGCAAAAATATTCAACTTCTAAAGATTCAACTAATACATTATGAAGACCCGTTGCACGTGTATACAAAGATGTGAACAAAATATCAAGATACTAGACGCTTAGCCAAAATATCTGAATAATACTAACTGGTCATATAGCACTCCTACCCCAAAGAACAAACCAAAGGCAATGGCAAAGATGACCTTAGTGCTGCATTCTTTTACAGAGATGATGTGCATGGGAGCTTCTTCGACTGAACTGCAATCTCTAATAAGCAGAGAGCCACACAACTTTGGGTTCCCGTCAAAACTAGAAGTCTGAAACGTGCTCAGCTGGCCTGTTGTTGGAATAGGTCCTTCTAGGTCGTTGTAGGAAATGTTGAATTGTGAAAGGAAGCGAAGGATCTCCAATGCTGCAGGAATTTCACCCGTCAGATGGTTATTAGACAGATCTAGTTGCTGGAGGTTCGTGAGGTCGCAGATTGATTGTGGGATCACTCCATAAAAGTTGTTGGAACTCAAGTCCAGGATAAGGAGTGCTTTCAGCTGACCAATCTCTTGTGGAATCACACCTGTGAATTTATTTTTGCCGAGATTCAGCACTTTGGCCCAAGCACTGTCTATCCGGTATTGAAGTGTTGATGATTCCGCAACATAAATAATTAGATCAAGGTCAAGGAGGCTTGGGTCCGAATAGACAGCGGCCTTATCTGATTTAAACATTGGCATCTGCATCAAGGTGATTGGGATTTCCCCAGTAAGACTGTTGTTAGATACATCCAGCCGAAAGAGGTGGTTTAGGGAGTTGATCCAGCTTGGCATTGGTCCTGTGAGTTGATTGCTGTATAAGTCTAGCATCTTCAGATTTGTGAGCTTTGATAACCAAATAGGTATCCTTCCAGTCAACGAACACTGGTGTATGGCAAGGTGTTGAAGATTCTGGAAACCATGAATGGTTTCATCTTGTGGCATGACCTCATTCATGAAGGTTTTTCCAATAAGCAGGACGCTGATGTTCTTACATCTCTTAAGCCCATGCAAAGTTTTTGTGATGTTCGTAAAGGAATTTCTAACAAGTGATAGGAAGGACAAGTGCTTCAGATTACCTATTCTCAGGGATATCTCACCATGGAAATTGTTGTACGACAGCCGCAGTGCAGTCAAATTTCTGCATGAATAAATACTTTCTGGAAGCATGCCAGTGAGATTATTACTCATGAGATCTAAACTTTTTAGATTCTATAGGGTGGAAAACTTTACCTTGCCTACACTACCTGAAACAGAGTTTTTCGTGACGGCCACGTACGATCGTGACGGCCACGATGGCTCCTTCAGGAACGTGAACGCGTTCCTGACGTGGATGGTCCGCTGAGAGGAATGATCGCTACGTTCCTGACGTTCTGCTTGATAGCCTTCAGGAAAGAGATTAACCTTCAGGAACGATGTGGCACGTTCGCGTCGGGGGTCATATCCACGTCGCGAATCAGTTGCGCACCGTCAGGAGCGCGTACGTGGCCGTCAGGAAGACACAAGTCGCGGGACGCGGAGATATTTTCTCTTGCGAGAGGCGCGTGCACGCTCAGAGTTCAGATCGAGGGCCTCCACTTGCCCCCGTGCCCGCAGTCCAGTTCAGATCCACCGCCTCCATCCCAATCGAGCACAATCCACCTCGCCTTTGACTGCTGCCTCCCTCCCCATGGAGCGCCGTCCACCCCGCCGTTGACGGCCGCCTCCCTTCCCATGAAGCGCTGTCCACCTCGCCGTTGATGGCCGCCTCCCTCCCCATGAAGCGCCATCCACCCCGCCGCTGGCGGCCGCCTCCCTCCCCTTGAAGCGCCGTCCACCTCGCCGTCGACGGCCGCCTCCCTCCCCATGAAGCGTCGTCCACCCCGCCGTTGACGGCCGCCTCCACCGCTCTAGACCGGCCACCTCTTCGCTGCGAGCCTAGGACGTCCAGATCTGCCTACCTCGGCTCTGACTTCCAGATCCTCCCCCAGATCCGCCTGCGTGCAAAGGTGACTCCATCCCCGTCCAGGGCCCCCCTGCTCCTCCTCTCCCTAATCTGGCTGCTGTGTCAAATAATTTTACTTCTGCTGCAGAGCTAGATCTACTCTTTTGTTATTCCTTGCTTGTTGTTACTCTGTACATTGTTGTTTGAGATCGACCTCAGATATTGTTTCATTAATATAGTATGTTAATCTTCGCATATATTTCTTCATGGCTTTGTTCTGCGTTTTAGTTTGTGACAAAGATTGCCATGCATTCTTTGGTGTCAAATGACCTTGTGTACTGAAGCTGGTGCAATAGAATTACCTTGTATAATCATCCATATATTTTATGGTAAAAGTAAAAGATTATTTATTTCATTTTTAATTCTGAACATGCCTCGTTGTGCATCTTTATGTCAGTGTGAAAGGACTTCTATAGGGAGAGAGAAATTGCTATTTAGGATTGCAATTTAGTTGTCAAATCTGTCTACTATTGCCTTTTTGGTTCACAATTAGTTTCCAAATTTAGTACTTAAATGATGCTGATTTTGCTGTTTGATTAATCGTGCACTTGTGATAAATTCGCTATGTTTCAGGGGTGGTTCATGATCATCCATTCAGACCAAAAGCATGTTGGTAAGTTGCATTCAGTTTATGGTGGGAAAGATGTATTGCCATAGGGAAGCTACAAAATTGAACACTTACAGGTGCATGGGTAGTTTATTTGAGTTATAGGTGATGGTGCTATAAGGAAAGCAGTGCTTGTTGCAAAAGCTAGGGAGAAGGATGTAGGACAATCACACTCTGTTGTACCAAGATTTATTGAGGAAAAATGTTCAGTTGCAAAGGCA
The DNA here is from genome assembly GCF_002162155.2 of Triticum dicoccoides. Taxonomy (NCBI): domain Eukaryota; kingdom Viridiplantae; phylum Streptophyta; class Magnoliopsida; order Poales; family Poaceae; genus Triticum; species Triticum dicoccoides. Next base: position 176,172,945 of record NC_041391.1, read on the forward strand.
CTGCAAAAATGATTCTCTTCTGACCAAACATCTACAAGTATTGTTCATCTTTTACTCATATTTGCTTTGATTGTGTTACAGATCCTGTTGATGCTTTGCACATAAACTGAACCATTTGTTGCACTGTAGTTGGTATATGTCAAGATGGGATAGGAAATACCCAAGAGCTTCTTGCTTTTCATGATGAGCCAATGGATGGTAGTGATCTGGTAAGTAGTGCTTATGATCCGCAATTCCTCTATGCAAACTATTCTTACGTTGAATTTCACAAGTATATCTACGTATAATACATGCAGATTGTAATGTAATCAAAACAGGGTGCGTCATAGTAGTTCATGTGTTGATGATAATCTATGATAAGAAACAATCTATTTGTCTCATACAAAGGCAGTATTTCTAGAGTCTCTTGTGAAAGAAAATCTTACTCTGATATAGGCATAGTTTTTATGGCTTCAGAGGCTGCTGCCTACTCCCTCTGTCCATGAATAAGTGTACATCTAACTTTTGTCATGGAGGGAATAAGTGTCTGTGTATTTCAATCAGTGGTTGCTGCCTGCTTAAGTGCATGTGCATTATGCGTCTATTCATGTACAACTCAATTGGTGGTGGTTATCATACAAAGTTAACTATTTTTCTCTATACTTGTAGTGCTAGCCTAAAAAGCCGGACATGGGGACATGCTCAGACATGCGTATGCCGCCGTATTTCGTGATTACGAATGAAAAAAAGAATGCATAGGGAGCATGTCCTCCCAATGGCAACCACACCAGACTAGGTAACCTCGACCTCTTTCATCTATTTGAATTGAGTTTTTGTTGAGCTGCTGCTGCTGCTTGCTTCCCCTGTTCGTCATGCCCTTGCTGCTTCTACTCGCTAGTTGCTTCCCCATGCTGTTCATGTGCTGCTGCTGCTTGATTGCTTGTTGCTTCCCCATGTTGTGCACGTGCTGCTGCTTGCTTGTTGGTTGCTTCCCTGTTTTGCTGCTGCCTGCTTGTGTCGAACTGTTGATTGGTGCTTCATGTTATGGAACACCAAATCATCAATGGGTGAGAGTGAATGAGGACAACCTAGACCTGGTACTGACAATTCGAGACTTTTTCATTTTATTCCTGTTACTTCATGATTGCAGCCTACACTTGGCACCAAGATAAGACTTTTTCACTTTCTTGCTAGCAAATAATGTGTTTCATTAGGTGGATTTTATATTTTGGTTTGACAACTTGTATATGTACCATAGATTTGCCTTTCACCTTGTTCACTGAAGTCTGCTACATTTTTTGTTGTAGGGGTGAATGGATCCTCCCAAGGCCAAGAGAATGCTTGTACTCCGTTGACAAATTCTTCTCATCCTGAAGATCTTGCTCATGCTACACACCTGGATGAGCGTGGTTCTACTCCAAAGAGGATAATCATTCAGGAATGCCACTAGCATAATTAGTGTTTAATATCGTGAAGTGCAGGTAGCCTTTTATTTTTTCACTTGCTTCTCTTGGCAATTCATGTAAATTCGTGGCAAATCATGTAAGTTGAGGTTCTATGAATCATGAGTTGGATATGAATATGTGGATCTTGTGAACATTGAGCTTTCAATATAATTGGTTCATTGTGAATTATGAATTGAATGTGATTTTCAAATGCGCTGTGCGACCATGGTTTGTGCATGATATGAGAGAGGATTTGACACATTGCTGTGAATTTTCATATATAATTTTGCACTAATTTTTAATAATAGGTTTTGCTTCTCATGGTTGATTCCTGACGGACATGGTAATTTATACCTGACGATGCCAGACGTCACGAATATCCCCCAGCTCATTCCTGAAGGTACGCACCAGTTGACAGGAATAGGTTAGGTTCCTGACGGCAAGTGTTCCTGACGGTGTTTCCTGACGGTCTAGCCTTCAGGAAAGCAGAGTTTGCGCAACTCAGGTCACCCGTCAGGAAATGCCGTCAGGAACCTCATTCGTGACGGCCACCTTCAGGAATAACAGACATTCCTGACAAGCTGTTACTGACGGGGAATTCCTGACGGTAGTGCATTGTTCCTGACGAAAATGGCTCATTCCTGACGGGTTTCGGCCGTCAGGAAAAGGTCAGTTTGGGCTAGTGCTAGGTCTCCACTGAAGTTGTTGAACTTCAGATCAATGGTTTTGAGATTTGTGCAGTTCCCCAGAGTTGATGGCAGCTCCCCAGACATGTTATTGCTACCCAAATGGAGCTCCTCTAGACTCCTGAGCTGACCTATGGACTCTGGGATGTTGCCACCGAAATGGTTCCCTCCAAGGTCAAGAGTAAGCAGATTACTGAGTTTGATCATGTGTGCTCCATCAAGTTCTCCTTGTCAACCATTGTTGGGTAAGCAGAGGTACTCTAGCGAGGTAGCATGGAAGGTTTCAACAGGGAGAGTTCCACTTAGGTTGTTATGGCCAACCTTGAGCACTTTGAGCTTGGAGCAATCACCGAGTGTGGTGGGAATATCACCACTCAATCGGTTGTAACAGAGATCAAGCAAAGTCAAAGATGGCGACCCAAGGCAAAGAGAAGACGGTATGTGCCCAGTGAAGCTGTTATTGCTGGCATTGAGCGCGATCAGATTCTTCGTCATCTTCCATATGGCTGATGGAAATTCTGAGCTGAATTGGTTGCTTGAGATGTTGAGTACCTGCAGAGGCCTGTCGGCTGTAACCAAAGATGGCAGCTCGGGCAGCGGTCCGTTGAGCCGGCTGAAGCTGACGCCGAGGACGATGATGCTTCCAGAGGACATGAGCTCCAGAGGAAGGCCACCAGAGAAGGAGTTGTACGAGAGGTTGACACGCTGCAGGCTGGTGAGGTCGGCCAGGGATGGCGAGATGCGCCCTTCAAGTCCTTTAGATCCCAGGGAGACCTCAGCAACGGCCCCGTCTCCATTGCAGCCGACGCCTTCCCACTTGCAGCAGTCCGTGCCGTTGTCGCGCCACGATGCAGCGAGGCCGCCGTCTTGTGATAGTCCGGCAAGGAACTGAAGGAGGTTGCGCTTCTCCTGCTTGGTGCATGCGGTGGTAGGAGAGGCCAAGAAGAGTAGCAGGAACAGATGCAGCACGACGGGAGGAACGGTGAGGAACCGCATTGGTTGGTGTTTCTTCCCCTTGTTTTGCTATTGCTTGAAGGATGCATGCACTGCTGGTACTCTATATCATCCAACAGGGGCTTTATTGTGTGCATCAGAGTCAATGAACAGTGTACACCACTCATAACATTTTCTCCGTGTTATGTCATGGGTGCAGCTTAAGGCCCTGGGCCACGGTTGGTTGGTGCACAAAAGGCTGCAGTACTACCGTGGGAAAGCTACATCCGTGCCTTCTACTCGCCATCAACTAGTTTATAAAGCTCTCTTCTACTTGTGTATGGATTAAATAGTTACCGTTTAGATTGATGTTAGGCATTGTATCCAAAATATTCAAGTAAAGAGAAATCAATCTGTCATCTACCAGCCCCAAGGTTCATGCTTATGTTTACATGGCTGAAAAATATATAGGAGAGCAAGGTTCATTGCTAGTTAGCTCATCTTAACTGACCTATTTATTGCGTTGCAGCCCAATAGTACATATGCTAGTGGCAGGCTGCCATCGATAGCCTGGCCCCTGGGGTACCCTAGTTTTGGGCCAGCTGTGGCTTACTGGGAATTTGTTCACCCTACAGTTGGTATACTTGAGTATGATATGTACGGACCGTACCCAAAGATACCAGTCCACATGGTCCGGATTTCTTTTGATTTGATAAATAATGCAGAATGGTTCCAGTTAGGCAGTTACACCACATGATTTGTTTTCCATGCTTTAATGCAGAAGCAAGTTAGATCCTGGAAATGAGAGTCAAATGGTCGATCAGAGAGGTGTGTATCTTCCGTAGTTTCTTGGTTGAGCCTGATAAAATCAGAGTCAAATGGAAATTTCTTCTTACTTCATTGTTGTTTCTTGCACGATGGGAAGAGTTCAGTTAGGTTTCCTCTTCTCAGTTCATGCTTGAGCCGTTTTCCTCCATGCTCGCTTTTGGTGGTTAGTAGAGTACTGGGGGTATTTGTGTTTCAATAGAATCTCCTGAGAAGGGACATACCTAAATGCCTTATCTAATTCATGCTTCGCAGAACATTTTGTGAAGTTGTGTTTCATGTCTATGAGAAGATATTCTGCTTGATATTTGTTCTACTGGAAGATATTCTGCTTGATAATTATACAGATTGGTGGTTGTCTCCACACGAGGTGGCTAGGTTGACGTATTTGAGCATGAAACTTTACAGGAAACTCCCTCTGTAAACTATGATATTTGTTTTCATTTGAAACTTTAAAATACGATTTTCAAAATTTTTAAAAACAAGGCTCTATGAAGCTCGGGAGCAAGAAATCCACTCGCAAAATCACATGCTTTTACAGTCCTCTTTTATATCAACGATGTCAATGTTAACATGTGAAAAAATGATATTGAGGGTCAGAGAGTGTCAACAGAATTTTATTTTCTCATATATCAGTTATGGTAGCCAAACGTGCTTTGCACGTAAATAGATACTAGTCGATGTGAAGACAATGGCGTCTTTTGGGAATCTTGCATCCATTGAATCTTCCAAACTCTATGGCCATTTCATTCTATATTAAAAATTCTGGTGAGCCATGTTCCATATTGATAAGATATTGAGAAATGAAAAAAATAGAGCTATGGGTAAAAAAGGGAAAAACACTTATTTGCAGAAAGCAACAGGATCCAGAAACATGGGGCCTGTTTGGATCGCAGCCGTGGGACGCCCTGCCAATTTTTTGGCGTTGACCGCTACCAGGGGCGCTCGTTTGGATTGACGCCCATATGTCGTAGCCATGCCAAAGTTTTGGTAGTTCTTGTTAGATGATAGGCTTGTAGAGGACGTGACAACCTGTAACGTTATTGTGTGTGTGAGTTCTGTTGTAAACCAGGCCGGTGGTTAGGCTAGATTGATCCTTATCTCTCTATCTTGTGTATGTCTTGGAGTAGAGGTCAAGACTAATAACCACCGGCCAATCTCTGTAATCTTATGCTATATAACACGAACACGTCCCTGCCAAGAGGCATACGCTTCCACCAATTCTTTCATGGTAATCAGAGCAGGCCTCGACATCATCCATGGCAAGCTCTTCCACTTCCTTCCCCTCCTCTCCATTTGTGCACGCCGCAACAGAGAAGCTCACGAGAGGGAACGAAGCTCTATGGCGCACCACTGTCCTGTCGGCAATCAGGGGGGCTCGGATGGCGGAGTTCCTCGACGTCGAGCAGGTGGTGCCGCCTCAGACCATTGAGGTCACCCGCGCCGACGGCAAGACCAAGTCCAAAGGTCCCAACCCGGAGTTCTCCACGTGGTACGCGAGGGATCAGCAGGTATTCTCTTATCTGCTGACCTCGCTCCCGCGTGAGATGGCAATTCAGGTGGCTACGTGCCACACCGCAACAGAGCTGTGGAACACGGTGCAAGGCATGCTCGCCTCGCACACGCGTGCAAGGACGGTCAACGTCCGGATCGCCCTTGCAAACCTCCAGAAGGGCAACAGCAGCATCACAGATTACGTTGGTAAGATTAGAGCTTTGTGTGATGAACTAATGGCTTCAGGGAAGAAGGTTGATGAAGAAGACGTTGTTTCTCACATCCTCGCTGGACTCGATGAGGAGTTCGACCCGGTGGTCTCGGCCATGTGCTCCAGGGTCGAACCAGTCACCGTCCCGGAGCTGTACTCACAGCTGCTGAGCTTCGAGACTCGCATGAGTCTACGCGGTGGATCCTCTCAGTCATCTGCAAACGCCGCGACGCCGCGGTCACCACCGCCGCCGTTGTTCTTGTTGAAGCGGCCGCGACTCGCGGCCGCTTCAACAAGAACAACGGCGGCGGTGGTGACCGCGGCCGGAACTTCCCCAACAAACAGGCCGACGGTGGTGGTGACCGCGCCCGCGGAAACTTCCCCAAGTCACCCAACCCACCAAACCGTGGGAACGGAGGCAACCATGGCAACGGCGGCGGCGGCGGGAACTACTCCAACAATCCCTCTGCCAAGCCGACCTGTCAAATCTGCGGCAAGATAGGGCACCCGGCATGGAAATGCTGGAAGAGGTATGACTCCTCATACCAAGGAGGAGAGGAGCGCTCGGCAAACATGGCGGCTCCCCAGTACGGAGTCGACACCAATTGGTACCTGGATAGTGGTGCTACAAACCACATCACAGGTGACCTTGAGAAGCTCAAGGTTCGAGACCGATACACCGGAGAGGATCAGATACACACGGCGAGTGGCTCAGGTATGACTATAGCTCATATTGGTCAATCTCATATTTCCACCCCTGAACGTGATCTTCTCCTTAAATATGTCTTACATGTACCCGAGGCAGACAAGAGTCTTATCTCTGCGAGCCGTCTTTCCATTGACAACGATACATTTGTTGAGATTCACCCTCATTCTTTTTTTGTAAAGGATCGGGGATCGAAGAGAGTTCTGCTGCAAGGCAGGGGTAGGAGAGGATTATACCCTTTCAAACACATGGAACAAGGCGCCAAGAAGCATGTGCTCAGTGCCACCCCCTCCTCGGATAGGTGGCACCGGTGCCTAGGGCATCCTTCATCTTCTATTGTTAGCAAAATAATTAGCCACAATAAGCTTCCATGTGTTAAGTTAGTTGATGAATTTGTTTGTGATTCTTGTCAACGAGGCAAAAGCCATCAGTTGCCCTATCCAAAATCAATAAGTGAATCAAAATTTCCTTTGTAACTTATCTTTTCTGATGTGTGGGGACCAGCAGTTGAATCCGTAGGTAGAAAAAAAAAATACTATGTGAGCTTCATCGATGATTTCAGTAAGTTCACATGGATCTACCTAATCAAACATAAGTCAGAAGTGTTTCAAAAATTTCATGACTTCCAAAATCTTGTTGAGAGACAATTTGATCGTAAAATCCTTGCTCTCCAAACCGACCGGGGTGGAGAATATGTGAAACTAAATTCCTTCTTTACCAAGGTTGGCATATCTCATCATGTTTCTTGTCCTCACGCACACCAGCAAAATGGGTCAGCAGAACGTAAACATCGACACATTGTCGAGGTTGGACTCTCTCTTCTAGCTCAAGCATGCATGCCTCTCAAATTTTGGGATGAGGCCTTCATTGCGGCTACCTATCTCATCAACAGATTACCGAGCAAAGTTATCAATTTTCAAACTCCCCTCGAAAGGTTATGCCACGAGAAACCCAATTACTCATCACTACGTGTCTTTGGGTGTGCCTGTTGGCCGAACTTACGTCCATATAATACTCATAAACTTCAGTTCCGTTCGAAACAGTGTGCCTTTCTAGGTTATAGTAATCTTCACAAGGGGTTTAAGTGTCTCGACATATCCACAGGACTGGTCTATATCTCCAGAGATGTAGTCTTTGATGAGGCAGTGTTTCCCTTTGCCGCCTTACACCCAAACGCCGGCGCTCGCCTTCGGGCCGAAATCCTTCTTTTGTCTCCGGAGCTTTTAAATCCAACCGATCACAGGGGCGAAAAATGTGCAGATGATCAATTGGCTAATAGTTATCCTGATGCTACTAATGGAAGCAGTAAAAAAATTGCTGCTCTGCCGTGTGATTTTATGCAGAATCAAGTTTGCACTGGCGTTGAACATGAGGACGATCCGGCTGACTACGCTGATCCCGAGAGATTCGGCGCAGGTGGGCCGGCTGCTGCTGGTGTGGATCCTGGGGCTGACCCTCTGACGCCATCAGGTTCCAGCCGCCCCGCGCACGACACGCAATCAGAAGAAGCGGCGCGGTCGGGCGGGGCCTCGCGCGGGGCCGGTCTGCAGTTGTCGCCATGCAACAGCTGGAGCCAGTCGGCTGGCTGCGGGAGACCCGACGCGCGACATCATGATGAGATCGACAGTGTCCTGCGGGGCCCCGGCCAAGTGTCGCCTCCTCATAGGGCGTCCTCCTCTGCCTCACACGCGGTGGATCCGAGGGCGGGGGACAGCGCATCTACCGGAGGGGATTCGCCTGGGAATTCACCTGAGACAGTACGAGGTGGATCTCCTATGCATGCTGCTGGATCTTCTGCGGCGACAAATCAACCCAGTACTATAACCACACGGGTGACTTGGTCACAACGAGGTATTACAAAACCATTGGTGCCCAAAGATGGGATGGTCAGGTATAACAAGAACTTTAAGTTTACGGGTTTTGCTACTACTGGTGAGCCAGAAAATGTGCTAGAAGCTTTACGCAGTGAAAAATGGAAGAATGCTATGAATAGTGAATTTGATGCACTAATGAAAAATCAAACCTGGCATCTAGTTCCTTATAAGCCAGGGAGGAATATTATAGATTGCAAGTGGGTGTATAAAATTAAAAAGAAAGCTGATGGAACAATAGATAGGTACAAGGCTAGGTTAGTAGCTAAAGGGTTTAAACAACGCTACAACATTGATTATGAGGACACTTTTAGTCCAGTTGTGAAAGCTGCTATTATTAGACTTGTTCTATCTATTTCTGTTTCCAGGGGATGAAGTCTTCGCCAATTGGATGTACAGAATGCGTTCTTACACGGCGTTCTCGAGGAAGAGGTCTATATGAGACAGCCACCTGGTTTTGAGGATGGCTCCAAACCACATCATGTGTGTAAATTGGACAAGGCTTTATATGGTCTGAAACAAGCACCGAGAGCATGGTACTCAAGGTTGAGCTTGAAGCTGCAACAGCTTGGTTTTCGTCCATCAAAAGGAGATACTTCACTGTTCATCTTCAGGAAAGGAAAGGTGATCATGTTTATGTTGATTTATGTTGATGACATCATTGTAGCTAGTTCATCACAAGAAGCCACTTCAGCACTATTAAAGAATTTAAAAAGTGACTTTGCACTCAAAGATTTGGGAGAGCTCCATTACTTCCTAGGTATAGAAGTAAAGAAGATAGGAAGTGGCATCTTGCTCACACAAGAAAAGTATGCCTTAGACATACTAAAGCGTGTGGGAATGAAGGATTGTAAACCATCAAGCACACCTATGTCAACCACTGAAAAACTATCACTATATGAAGGAAAATTGTTAAGTCCAGAAGAGGGAACCAGATATCGAAGCATAGTTGGAGCACTTCAATACCTAACACTGACAAGACCTGATATATCCTTTTCTGTCAACAAGGTCTGTCAGTTTTTGCATGCACCTACCTCTTCTCATTGGACAGCTGTAAAAAGAATATTGAGGTATATTCAAGGTAGTGCTGGAATTGGACTAACAATTTGCAAATCTCCCTCAACAACAGTGAGTGCCTTTTCTGATGTAGACTGGGCAGGATGCCCAGATGACAGTAGGTCAACAGGGGGTTTTGCTGTTTTTCTTGGATCTAATCTAATATCTTGGACTGCCAAGAAACAGGCTACTATCTCGCGATCTAGTACAGAAGCAGAATATAAGTCTCTGGCAAATGCAACAGCTGAGGTAATGTGGGTTGAAACATTACTTGATGAGTTGGGCATTTATAGACCACATGTGTCATATCTGTGGTGTGACAACCTTGGAGCAACATATCTTTCTGCAAATCCTGTGTTTCATGTAAGGACTAAACACATAGAGATTGATTTTCATTTTGTTCGAGAAAGAGTTGCTCGCAGGTTACTAGAGATAAAGTTTATTCCAACAGGAGATCAAGTTGCTGATGGTTTCACTAAACCACTTCAAGTCCGGCAACTCCAAGCCTTCAAGAACAATCTAAACCTTGACATGTTGAGATTGAGGGAGGATGTTAGATGATAGGCTTGTAGAGGACGTGACAACCTGTAACGTTATTGTGTGCGTGAGTTCTGTTGTAAACCAGGCCGGTGGTTAGGCTAGATTGATCCTTATCTCTCTATCTTGTGTATGTCTTGGAGTAGAGGTCAAGACTAATAACCACCGGCCAATCTCTGTAATCTTATGCTATATAACACGAACACGTCCCTGCCAAGAGGCATACGCTTCCACCAATTCTTTCAGTTCTGTTATGTTCCTACGCCCATGCGTTGGCGAGATCTTGGCGGTGAAATTGCTCGCCGAATTTTTGGCGTGGCCGATTTTGGCGGGGCTGACGGGGGCGCAATCCAAACAGCCCCATGATATGTCCAAGTACATACTGACCAAACTACTTTACATGTTCAACCTTTCAGAAACATGCATTCTGCGAACAACATGCTCATACAGCTTGGTTTGCCAACAATATTCAACTTCTTAAGATTCAACTAGTACATTATTAAGACCCATTGCACGTAAATACAAAGATGTGAACATATCTGGATACTGGATCAGATTACAGTGAAGTGGGCTTAGCCGCTTAGCCAAAATATTTGAATAATACTAACTGGTCATATAGCACTGCTACCTAAAAGAACACACAAAATGCAATCACAAAGATGACCTTATCGATGCATTTTTTTGCAGATGTAATGTAGATGGGGCCTGCTTCAACCGAACCGCAATGGTTTATAAGCACAGAGCCGCACAGCTTTGGGTTCCCATTAAAACTAGAAGCTTGAAATGTGCTCAGCTGGCCTTTTGTTGGAATAGGTCCTTCTAGGTTGTTGTTTGATATGTTGAACTCCAAAAGGAAGTGAAGGTTCTCCAATGCCGCAGGGATTGCACCTGTCAGATGATTATTAGACAGATCTAGCCCCTGCAGGTTTGTGAGGCTGCAGATCGATTGTGGGATCTCTCCATAAAATTTGTTGGAACTCAAGTTCAGGTAAAGGAGTGCTTTCAGCTGACCAATCTCTCGTGGGATCATGCCTGTGAAATTATTTTTACCGAGATTCAGCTCTTTGGCCGAAGCACTGCCTATGCGGTATTGAAGTCGTGATGGAGCCGCACCATAAATAAGTACACCTAGATCAAGGAGACTTGGTTCCGAATACATGCTGGAATTAGCTGATTTTAACAGTGGCATCTACGTCAAGGTGCCGGGGAAGCTGATCCACGAACACCTATGGGGCCGGCGGACCGAGCCCCTTTCGGTTCGGCGGGGGGCAGAGGTCGCACGAAGAGCGGATCGAAGCGAAGCACACGAGCAGTTTACGCAGCTTCGGAGCTCTCCGGAGAGATAATACTCCTACTGCTGCTTGTCTGATTGTATTGAGTTCTTGCTCGGGAGCGCTGAGTGCTACAGTACACACGAGCTGCTAACAAGACCAAGCGTGAGTGTTTTCTGGCCTCGAACCCCCCTCTACGTTGCGCATGGGCCTCCTTTTATATGCTCAAGGGGTCTCCGACAGGTGGCAATGTAGACAAGGGCAAAAATGGAAAAGGAGTTGCGGTTGGTACAACTACCTGCACAGTGTATCCTACCTAACCCTGACGGCAGGGGACAAAGGCATTAAATGCCCGTCTGCGTCGCCCAAATAGTGCAAAAAGGACCGTCAAGGACGTCACCGCTCGCCACGATGGCAGTCTTGTCAGCGTCGCTTGCCACCGCGCACCGCTGGCTGCACAGCCTCCTGCCACGCGCGCCTGGAAAGGCCCCAGGGCGACACGTTGGTGGATGTGCTGGAGCGCGGGTACAGAGTGGTAGCTTGTCGCGGCAAGCGCCTTGCCGCGGCCGTTGTCTTGTCGCGTCCGGAAGCTTGTCGCTCGCCGGGCCTTGCCGGGACACGTGGCGCGTCGTGGCAAGTTCCTTGAGATGCCTTGGTTGGCCTTCCCAGCAAGCTCCTCTTGCCGGGGCCTTGTCTCTTTGGCTTGAATACTTTGTTCTTGAATGGTTCCAAAGGAACCACGGAGGACCTTGGCGGTCACCCGGCAAGCCTTGCCGCGGGGTGCTGCAACTGCCCGTGCACAAGTTCGGGATACTAGGGTACCCCTACTCTAGTACACCGACAGGAGCCCCCGGGCCTGGGCCACACATGGCGCCGAGCGCTGTTGGGCCAGGCCCAAAATAGGGCACGGGCACGCGCGGCTTGGGTTACGCCATATCTTACTACACATCCACCGCGCCCTCCCCCAACGGCACGCGTCGAATGCGGCATCGTGGGAGAGATCGTGGGTGGTTTCTTTATTCGGAAAGGCGGAATGTCCGCCCCCTCCCTCTTTATAAGCAGGGGAAACAGGGGCAGTTCGCCCATCTCGCCGGTTGCTACTCCAATCTCGGAAATCTCCGCCGCTCCCCCTCTCTCTTCTCAAAGCCGAAAGAGAGCAGCGCGCCGCCCCCCATTGCCACCAGCACCACCAACACCGTCGATCTCCCCCACCACCTCCGCCATGGCTCGGAAAGCCGACAAGGGGAAGGGCGTGAAATCGGTCGAGGCGTAGCGGCTCGCGACGCTGCGAAAGGAGCGGGCCATCTTCCCCCCTCAGCTTGCCGCGAAGGAGTTGAGGGAGTACTACTACCTCTTCTGGTCGACGGAGACGCGAGCGCATCCGCGCACGAAGGTACTCCCGTCTGCCGCTTCGGAACTGGCTCCGAACGGATACCCCTTCTTTGCGCTGTTCTTCTACTGCGGGCTCTGCCCGCCCTTCTCTGAATTTTTCTGTGACATCATGAACCCCTACGGGTTCCGCCTCCTTGACTTCACCCCCAACGTCGTTCTGACCATGGCAGTTTTCGCACATCTCTGCGAAAACTTTGTCGGAGTCCATCCAAACGTAGCTCTTTTTCGCCACTTCTTTATGCCCCGAGTCGATAGAGGAGAGCCTTTATCCGGTGGAATCGCCTGGATCTCGAGAGTCGGCAAGAAGGAAGCTTATCTGGAGGGAGAGCTCCGCAGCAAGTGGGAGGAATGGAGAGCAGAGTGGTGCTGGATTGTCGAGGAGAACCCGCAGCCATTTACCACCCTGCGACAAGCCCCAATAGCGCGCGGCAACGATTGGAGCAACATGGCCCCGGAAGACGATAGGCTGAAGATTGCCGTCACCTGGATCCTTCGCCTCAGGCTTGCCGGGCTCACCGTAGGCGCCGTTGGCGCAGATTTTCTTCGCCGCCGCATCGCCCCTTGTAGGAGAGGAGGAGACCCGCCTGGGAGTTCCAGAACTCGGCGGATATCATGAGGCTGCGCCCGGGCCTCAACTTCAACTTCACTGTCCTGGAGCTGGACGCGATGCTCGTGGAACTGTTCAAGCGCGATCCTCAACATCCATTCATGTTGCCGAGGGGTGTCGTTCCGTTGTGCAACAACTCCTCGCTCGACCGCATTCGTGCAATGATGCCGTTGTGCGACTCGCATGGAATTGTCCCAACTTGGCAAGAGCCGGCAGACGCCGTCGTGCAGGAGTTTTTTGACGGCTTGGTTGAAGTGTCGGTCCGCTCCGACGAGCAGAAGAGCCTTACTCGCGACACCACCGACGCGGAGATGCAGCGCATCACCACTAGGCTGGAAGAGGCGGCAGCAGCCGCTGCCGCGGGTGAGTTTAGATTCACCGTGGAGGAGGCAGAGGCAGCAGAGGCGGCAAGCCTTGCCGAGCGCGAGGAGTTTGCCGGCGAGGGAGAGCTTGGCGGGCCCGAAGATGAGTCGAGCGAGCCCGGCGAGGGAGGGCTTATCGGACCTGAACCTTCAGACAGCTTGCCGCAAGCGGAGCCCCCAGCTCCACCAAGAAGGCGTCTCCGCAAGGCCGTGGACGTAGCGGGGCGGCAGATGAGTCAACAGCCGCCGTGCCGCGCGACACGCTCTACCATGGCAAGCACTGTTGCCGCGGGAGCACCTCACGCTGCTGCGGCAACTGGAGCGGGGTCTTCCCGACCCACCGCTACTGCTCCTGCCAAGCGGACAAGGGAAACTACTCCTCTTCCTCGTCGCACCGGAGGCGAGCCGTACTTCGATCTCTCCGCGCTCAGCTCCGACGAGGAAGAAGAAGAGTAAGATTCTTTGCCGTGTTTGTAGTTCTTCAATTCTTGCTATTTTGTCTTGTATCTGATTTGCTTTACTCCGAACCCATTCCTTTTCAGGACTCTGGCCAAGAGAGTGGCAAAGAGAGCCAAGGTCCCGGTGATTGTCATCGAAGACGAACCCACCGCGACAGCAGAGGGCGTGTCCGAGACCATCTTGCCGGACCTGGCAACTTTTCCCCAAAGCAGCCCCCAGCGCAGCCCCCAGCGTAAGTGTATAGTTTATTTCCTGCTTTCAGGCGCGCATGGGTGCTCTTCCTTTGCTGATATCTGACTGTTGGTTCGTGCAGGAGCAGAGCAGCCTCACCAGGGGAGCCCGGCAGCCGCTCCCGAGATGCCATCCACTTCGACTACACCGCCAAGGGAGGATTCCCCAGCAAGGGAGCGTTCTCCGGCAAGGGAGAATTCTCCGGCAAGGGACAGTTCTCCGGCAAGGGACAACACCAGCGATCCTCCGGTGGTTGAGACCACGACTGCAGATCCTAGCACAGGTAATCCTCTTGCTTGAAAACTTCCCTTGGGTTCTTCTTCTTCTGACTTTCTTTTTGGATATTTGCTTGACTTTTCTCCTTTTTCCGTTCGTCAGATCCATCTGCCACGGAGCCGATGGAAACCGAGGTCGCCGGCGAGGAAAATGCGCGCAGCAATACCGACAACGCCGTTGCCACCGAAGGAGAAGCCGGCGCTGATGAGCACGCCGGCGAAGAGGCCGCCAAAGCTGCTGCCGCAGAAGCTGGCGAGGGATCCGGCGATCGCACTGACGGCCCCGAGGCCGCAGGAGCGCCAGGCGCTGCGCCGACCGCCGATCCCTCCGCCGCTGCTGCAGCGGCAGGCTCCGAAGAGCCCCAGCCCGACGCCTATTTGAAGGCCGGCGACGGCATCTTCATCAAGCTCCCCTGGGCGTCAAGCTCCAGGGCGCCGGTCGAAGGAGAGATTTTGGATGGAGAGGTGCTCGCCTCCGCTGGGCTGACGCTGGTCAACGCGCCAAGCAGCAACAGCGATGAGCCTGAGAAGGAGCGGCTGCTTCGGAAGCTGTTGTCGCTGTACCGCGCCCGACAAGCCAAGCTGGAATCCCGAGAAGCGCTTGTTGCGAGGGCGGGAGTGGACATTGAGAAGCGTGCTGAGGAGCTCCGGGGTCTCAGGCAGGAAACTCTCCGATCCCTGGCAGAGGAGCGGGAGCAGGTTGCCGAGGAGCGGAAAGCTTTCCTCCTCGCGAAGGCTGAAGTTGAAGAGCAACAGCGGCTCGCTGCCGAGAAGTTGTCTGCGCAGGAAGGTGAGTTGGCGCGAGGAGGAGCTTGCCGCGCGCGAGCAAGCAATTGGCGGGGCTCTCAAGGAAGCAAAGGATGCTGCCGCAGCTGCCGAGGCCGCCAAGAAGGAGCTGGAGACAAAGATGGCGCAGCTGGAGGCCGATCTTAAGGCGAGCGGCGAGGAGCTTGCTGCGCTCAAGCGTGAGCGCGAGAAGGACGCCGCCGCTCATGGCGAGCTGCAGGGTCTTCTCGCCGAGAGGAGCAAGGAGCTTAGCGCCGCCAAGGACTCCAACGTAGATCTTGAGTTGAAGCTGGCCACCTTGACCAAGACACTGGACGGCGCGAGGGAGCAGGAGGTGGCCTTGAAGGAGAAGATCAAGGCCGATGAGGCGCTGCTGGCGAGTGCTGCTGCCGCCCAGAATGCTTTTAGGGAGACTGTGGAGCACTGGACCGAGGGTCTCATGAATGTTGCCGCCGCCATCGACGGGGAGCTGGCGCAGCTGGGGATGGAGGACCTCGGGTATTCTTCCGACGAGCATCTCCAACCCAGCGCCAAGCTCAGCTTGTTCTTCAAAGGCATGGCGACGGCCCTCCAGCGACTCCGGGAGAAGATCCCAAAGCAGCTGGCCGACGAGTCGCGCAAGATCTGCGCGGGAGTTCTTCAAAAGGTGCTGGTGAAGGTGGCCTTCCGCAACCCAGGCCTCAACCTCACCAACGTCCTCAGGTCCCTGCCGCCGGATGCTGATCTGGAAGCGCTCAAGGCCCTTGTCGCACCCATTGTGGACAAGGTGAGCGAGATCAAGAGGGTTGAGGGCGATCGCGTAGACTAGGCCGCTCGTTTTCTCTTTTTCTTGTCGCTGCTGGTCATGTTACAAGAACAATCTGTTAGAGCTGCGACAAGCTATCTTGTAATATAACTCTGTTTTGGGTAGCAATTGCTGTGTTATTTCCTTTACTTGATTCCTTCCTTTGTATGTTTTTGCCCTACGCTTTTAGGGAACTTGTCGGCGCAGGCACCTTAGCCGCGAGCGCTGAGTGCGGGACATCAGCAGCCTGCTGGCGGTGCTGCTTCCGACAAGAAACCTTGTCGCAACTAGTCGTAGCTCACTTAAGTTGTTGAGCGGACTCGAAACAAAGTAAGGGCGCAACTAGCTACGAGTTGGTTCCTCCGCGCACAGGTTTTCCATACAAAGCACGGTCGTTCGAGGAAGATAACTTAAAAATTAAAACTGATTGCTCAAACTTTGGCAACTTAGCTTTTCTGTCGTTTGCTTTCCGGTAAGGTGAAACTTCCTTGAATGATGCCTGGTCCACACCATTATCCCCTCCTTTCCCCCCGGTAAACTTGTGGGCGAGGGAACCTTCCTTTCCTTATTGAGAAATAGAAAGAAGAGAAAATAAAGATATGGAGCCTTATGGCTCGCTATTGCTTACCGGGGGAAGGCGCTGCACAAAGTGTCAGATAACGCATGCCAAAAAATAGTATAAAGCATGAAATTGACAAGATGTGCGGGGCATATGTGCTTTACTTATGCACTGGTTCTGCGCCCGGCTTTGTACAAAGGATTACATGCAACATCGGCAAGACTTGTACAAAAGGTGGTTGCCGGAACAGGTTCCGGCTACCGTGCCCTACGGGTAAAACTTACGAAGGTGTTCAATGTTCCAGGAGTTGCTCACCGGAATGCCATCTTCGGTCTCAAGGCGGACAACGCCAGGCCTAGTGACTCGTTTCACCCGGTAAGGGCCTTCCCACTTCGGCGTCAACTTGTTGAAATTCTTGGCGGACTGAACGCGCCGAAGAACAAGGTCGCCTTCCTCGAAACTTCTAGCATTAACTTTGCGGCTATGGTAGCGGCGCAAAGCTTGCTGGTATCGAGCAGCTCGTACAGCAGCCTGAAGACGGTCCTCCTCAAGGAGCAGCGCGTCATCTTGTCGCAACTGCTCTTGCTCAAGCTCATCATAAGCGAGCACTCGAGGTGACCCGTATACGAGTTCCATGGGGAGAACTGCCTCTGCTCCATAGACTAGAGCGAAAGGTGTCTGGCCAGTGGCTCGATTTGGCGTCGTCCTGATCGAGCAAAGAACCACCGGCAGCTCCTCAATCCAGTTCCTTCCGCACTTGCGCAGCCTGTCGAAAGTCCTGGTCTTGATCCTGCGCAGCACTTCAGCATTTTTCCCTCTCTGCTTGACCGTTGCTTCTCGGATGAGCAACAGAAGCGAAGCAGACCTTGGCGCCAAGATCTTGGACGTACTGCATGAAGGTGCGGCTTGTGAAATGTGTGCCGTTGTCGGTGATGATCCTATTAGGGTGAAGGAAATATGCCCTAGAGGCAATAATAAAGTTATTATTTATTTCCTTATAATCATGATAAATGTTTATTATTCATGCTAGAATTATATTTTCCGGAAACATAATACATGTGTGAATACATAGACAAACAGAGTGTCACTAGTATGCCTCTACTTGACTAGCTCGTTAATCAAAGATGGTTATGTTTCCTAACCATGAACAATGAGTTGTTATTTGATTAACGAGGTCACATCATTAGTAGAATGATCTGATTGACATGACCCATTCCATTAGCTTAGCACCTGATCGTTTAGTATGTTGCTATTGCTTTCTTCATGACTTATACATGTTCCTACGACTATGAGATTATGCAACTCCCGTTTACCGGAGGAACACTTTGGGTACTACCAAACGTCACAACGTAAATGGGTGATTATAAAGGAGTACTACAGGTGTCTCCAATGGTCGATGTTGGGTTGGCGTATTTCGAGATTAGGATTTGTCACTCCGATTGTCGGAGAGGTATCTCTGGGCCCTCTTGGTAATACACATCACATAAGCCTTGCAAGCATTACAACTAATATGTTAGTTGTGAGATGATGTATTACGGAACGAGTAAAGAGACTTGCCGTTAACGAGATTGAACTAGGTATTGGATACCGACGATCGAATCTCGGGCAAGTAACATACCGATGACAAAGGGAACAACGTATGTTGTTATGCGGTCTGACCGATAAAGATCTTCGTAGAATATGTAGGAGCCAATATGGGCATCCAGGTCCCGCTATTGGTTATTGACCAGAGACATGTCTCGGTCATGTCTACATTGTTCTCGAACCCGTAGGGTCCGCACGCTTAAGGTTACGATGACAGTTATATTATGAGTTTATGCATTTTGATGTACTGAAGGTTGTTCGGAGTCCCAGATGTGATCACGGACATGACGAGGAGTCTCGAAATGGTCGAGACGTAAAGATTGATATATTGGAAGCCTATGTTTGGACATCGGAAGTGTTCCGGGTGAAATCGGGATTTTACCGGGTTACCGGGAGGTTACCGGAACCCCCCGGGAGCCATATGGGCCATCATGGGCCTTAGTGGAAAGGAGAAAGGGGCAGCCCAAGGTGGCTGCGCCTCTTTCCCCTCCCCTAGTCCTATTAGGACTAGGAGAAGGTGGCCGGCCCCCCTCTCTCCCTTCCCCTCCGAGGAATCCTAGTTGGACTAGGATTGGGGGGAGGAATCCTACTCCCAGAGGGAGTAGGACTCTCCTGCGCCTCCCTCTTTGGCCGGCCAGCCCCCCCTCCTCTCCTCCTTTATATACGGAGGCAGGGGCACCTCTAAACACACAAGTTGACACAAGTTGATCCACGTGATCGATTCCTTAGCCGTGTGCGGTGCCCCCTGCCACCATATTCCTCGATAATACTGTAGCGGAGTTTAGGCGAAGCCCTGCTGCTGTAGTTCATCAAGATCGTCACCACGCCGTCGTGCTGACGAAACTCTTCCCCGACACTTTGCTGGATCGGAGTCCGGGGATCGTCATCGAGCTGAACGTGTGCTCGAACTCGGAGGTGCCGTAGTTTCGGTGCTTGATCGGTTGGATCGTGAAGACGTACGACTACTTCCTCTACATCGTGTCATTGCTTCCGCAGTCGGTCTGCGTTGGGTACGTAGACAACACTCTCCTCTCGTTGCTATGCATCACATGATCCTGTGTGCGCGTAGGAAATTTTTTGAAATTACTACGAAACCCAACACATGTCGCCTTTTAGTCGGCCAACACTCCGTGCCATACAACATTGCGGGTCGAACCGTCGTCCTGTAGAACTTGCCTTTTAGCTTTTGTGGCACTCTCTTGTCACAGAGAATGCCAGAAGCTTGGCGCCACTTCATCCATCCGGCTTTGATTCGATGGTTCACATCTTCATCAATACTCCCATCCTCCTGCAACATTGACCCCAAATACCGAAAGGTGTCCTTCCGAGGTACCACCTGGCCATCAAGGCTAACCTCCTCCTCCTCACAGCTAGTAGTACTGAAACCGCACATCATGTACTCGGTTTTAGTTCTACTAAGCCTAAACCCTTTCGATTCCAAGGTTTGTCTCCATAACTCTAACTTCCTATTTACCCCCGTCCGACTATCGTCAACTAGCACCACATTATCCGCAAAGAGCATACACCATGGGATATCTCCTTGTATACCCCTTGTGACCTCATCCATCACCAATGCAAAAAGATAAGGGCTCAAAGCTGACCCCTGATGCAGTCCTATCTTAATCGGGAAGTCATCGGTGTCGACATCACTTGTTCGAACACTTGTCACAACATTATTGTACATGTCCTTGATGAGGGTAATGTACTTTGCTGGGACTTTGTGTTTCTCCAAGGCCCACCACATGACATTCCGCGGTATCTTATCATAGGCCTTCTCCAAGTCAATGAACACCATATGCAAGTCCTTCTTATGCTCCCTATATCTCTCCATAAGTTGTCGTACCAAGAAAATGGCTTCCATGGTCGACCTCCCTGAAGGAAATATGCCCTAGAGGCAATAATAAAGTTATTATTTATTTCCTTATAATCATGATAAATGTTTATTATTCATGCTAGAATTGTATTTTCCGGAAACATAATACATGTGTGAATACATAGACAAACAGAGTGTCACTAGTATGCCTCTACTTGACTAGCTCGTTAATCAAAGATGGTTATGTTTCCTAACCATGAACAATGAGTTGTTATTTGATTAACGAGGTTACATCATTAGTAGAATGATCTGATTGACATGACCCATTCCATTAGCTTAGCACCTGATCGTTTAGTATGTTGCTATTGCTTTCTTCATGACTTATACATGTTCCTACGACTATGAGATTATGCAACTCCCGTTTACCGGAGGAACACTTTGGGTACTACCAAACGTCACAACGTAAATGGGTGATTATAAAGGAGTACTACAGGTGTCTCCAATGGTCGATGTTGGGTTGGCGTATTTCGAGATTAGGATTTGTCACTCCGATTGTCGGAGAGGTATCTCTGGGCCCTCTCGGTAATACACATCACATAAGCCTTGCAAGCATTACAACTAATATGTTAGTTGTGAGATGATGTATTACGGAACGAGTAAAGAGACTTGCCGTTAACGAGATTGAACTAGGTATTGGATACCGACGATCGAATCTCGGGCAAGTAACATACCGATGACAAAGGGAACAACGTATGTTGTTATGCGGTCTGACCGATAAAGATCTTCGTAGAATATGTAGGACCCAATATGGGCATCCAGGTCCCGCTATTGGTTATTGACCAGAGACATGTCTCGGTCATGTCTACATTGTTCTCGAACCCGTAGGGTCCGCACGCTTAAGGTTACGATGACAGTTATATTATGAGTTTATGCATTTTGATGTACCGAAGGTTGTTCGGAGTCCCGGATGTGATCACGGACATGACGAGGAGTCTCGAAATGGTCGAGACGTAAAGATTGATATATTGGAAGCCTATGTTTGGACATCGGAAGTGTTCCGGGTGAAATCGGGATTTTACCGGGTTACCGGGAGGTTACCGGAACCCCCCGGGAGCCATATGGGCCATGATGGGCCTTAGTGGAAAGGAGAAAGGGGCAGCCCAAGGTGGCTGCGCCTCTTTCCCCTCCCCTAGTCCTATTAGGACTAGGAGAAGGTGGCCGGCCCCCCTCTCTCCCTTCCCCTCCGAGGAATCCTAGTTGGACTAGGATTGGGGGGAGGAATCCTACTCCCAGAGGGAGTAGGACTCTCCTGCGCCTCCCTCTTTGGCCGGCCAGCCTCCCCTCCTCTCCTCCTTTATATACGGAGGCAGGGGCACCTCTAAACACACAAGTTGACACAAGTTGATCCACGTGATCGATTCCTTAGCCGTGTGCGGTGCCCCCTGCCACCATATTCCTCGATAATACTGTAGCGGAGTTTAGGCGAAGCCCTGCCGCTGTAGTTCATCAAGATCGTCACCACGCCGTCGTGCTGACGAAACTCTTCCCTGACACTTTGCTGGATCGGAGTCCGGGGATCGTCATCGAGCTGAACGTGTGCTCGAACTCGGAGGTGCCGTAGTTTCGGTGCTTGATCGGTTGGATCGTGAAGACGTACGACTACTTCCTCTACGTCGTGTCATTGCTTCCGCAGTCGGTCTGCGTTGGGTACGTAGACAACACTCTCCTCTCGTTGCTATGCATCACATGATCCTGTGTGCGCGTAGGAAAATTTTTGAAATTACTACGAAACCCAACAGTGGTATCAGAGCCTAGGTTAATGATGTTGATGTTATATGCACGAGTAGAACACAAGTGAGTTGTGGACGATACAAGTCATACTGCCTACCAGCATGTCATATTTTGGTTCAGCGGTATTGTTGGACGAGACGACCCGGACCAACCTTACGCGTACGCTTACGCGAGACCGGTTCCCTCGACGTGCTTTGCACAGAGATGGCTTGCGGGCGACTGCCTCTCCAACTTTAGTTGAACCAAGTATGGCTACGCCCGGTCATTGCGAAGGTTAAAACGGAGTCTATTTGACAAACTATCGTTGTGGTTTTGATGCGTAGGTGAGATTGGTTCTTACTTAAGCCCGTAGCAGCCACGTAAAACATGCAACAACAAAGTAGAGGACGTCTAACTTGTTTTTGCAGGGCATGTTGTGATGTGATATGGTCAAGGCATGATGCTGAATTTTATTGTATGAGATGATCATGTTTTGTAACCAAGTTATCGGCAACTGGCAGGAGCCATATGGTTGTCGCTTTATTGTATGCAATGCAATCGCGATGTAATGCTTTACTTTATTACTAAACGGTAGTGATAGTCGTGGAAGCATAAGATTGGCGAGACGACAACGATGCTACGATGGAGATCAAGGTGTCGCGCCGGTGACGATGGTGATCATGACGGTGCTTCGGAGATGGAGATCACAAGCACAAGATAATGTTGGCCATATCATATCACTTATATTGATTGCATGTGATGTTTATCTTTTTATGCATCTTATCTTGCTTTGATTGACGGTAGCATTATAAGATGATCTCTCACTAAATTATCAAGAAGTGTTCTCCCTGAGTATGCACCGTTGCAAAAGTTCTTCGTGCTGAGACACCACGTGATGATCGGGTGTGATAGGCTCTACGTTCAAATACAACGGGTGCAAAACAGTTGCGCACGCAGAATACTCAGGTTAAACTTGACGAGCCTAGCATATGCAGATATGGCCTCGGAACACGGAGACCGAAAGGTCGAGCGTGAATCATATAGTAGATATGATCAACATAATGATGTTCACCGATGAAACTACTCCATCTCACGTGATGATCGGACATGGTTTAGTTGATTTGGATCACGTGATCACTTAGAGGATTAGAGGGATGTCTATCTAAGTGGGAGTTCTTTAATAATATGATTAATTGAACTTAAAATTTATCATGAACTTATTCCCTGATAGTATCTTGCTTGTTTATGTTGATTGTAGATAGATGGCTCGTGCTGTTGTTCCGTTAAATTTTAATGCGTTCCTTGAGAAAGCAAAGTTGAAAGATGATGGTAGCAATTACACGGACTGGGTCCGTAACTTGAGGATTATCCTCATTGCTGCACAGAAGAATTACGTCCTGGAAGCACCGCTGGGTGCCAGGCCTGCTGCTGGAGCAACGCCAGATGTTATGAACGTCTGGCAGAGCAAAGCTGATGACTACTCGATAGTTCAGTGTGCCATGCTTTACAGCTTAGAATCGGGACTTCAACGACGTTTTGAACGTCATGGAGCATATGAGATGTTCCAGGAGTTGAAGTTAATATTTCAAGCAAATGCCCGGATTGAGAGATATGAAGTCTCCAATAAGTTCTATAGCTGCAAGATGGAAGAGAACAGTTCTGTCAGTGAGCATATACTCAAAATGTCTGGGTATAATAATCACTTGATTCAATTGGGAGTTAATCTTCCAGATGATTGCGTCATTGACAGAATTCTCCAATCACTGCCACCAAGCTACAAGAGCTTCGTGATGAACTATAATATGCAAGGGATGAACAAGACTATTCCCGAGCTCTTCGCAATGCTAAAAGCTGCGGAGGTAGAAATCAAGAAGGAGCATCAAGTGTTGATGGTTAACAAGACCACTAGTTTCAAGAAAAAGGGCAAAGGGAAGAAAAAGGGGAACTTCAAAAGAACGGCAAGCAAGTTGCTGCTCAAGAGAAGAAACCCAAGTCTAGACCTAAGCCTGAAACTGAGTGCTTCTACTGCAAGCAGACTGGTCACTGGAAGCGGAACTGCCCAAGTATTTGGCGGATAAGAAGGATGGCAAGGTGAACAAAGGTATATGTGATATACATGTTATTGATGTGTACCTTACCAATGCTCGCAGTAGCACCTGGGTATTTGATACTGGTTCTGTTGCTAATATTTGCAACTCGAAACAGGGACTACAGAATAAGCGGGCACTGGCAAAGGACGAGGTGACGATGCGCGTGGGAAACGGTTCCAAAGTCGATGTGATCGCGGTCGGCACGCTACCTCTACATCTACCTTCGGGATTAATATTAGACCTAAATAATTGTTATTTGGTGCCAGCGTTGAGCATGAACATTATATCTGGATCTTGTTTAATGCGAGACGGTTATTCATTTAAATCAGAGAATAATGGTTGTTCTATTTATATGAGTAATATCTTTTATGGTCATGCACCCTTGAAGAGTGGTCTATTCTTACTAAATCTCGATAGTAGTAATACACATATTCATAATGTTGAAACCAAAAGATACAGAGTTGATAATGAAAGTGCAACTTTTTTGTGGCACTGTCGTTTAGGTCATATCGGTGTAAAACGCATGAAGAAACTCCATACTAATGGACTTTTGGAACCACTTGATTATGAATCACTTGGTACTTGCGAACCGTGCCTCATGGGCAAGATGACTAAAACACCGTTCTCCGGTACTATGGAGAGAGCAACAGATTTGTTGGAAATCATACATACCGATGTATGTGGTCTGATGAGTATTGAGGCTCGTGGCGGATATCGTTATTTTCTCACCTTCACAGATGATTTGAGCAGATATGGATATATCTACTTAATGAAGCATAAGTCTGAAACATTTGAAAAGTTCAAAGAATTTCAGAGTGAAGTTGAAAATCATCGTAACAAGAAAATAAAGTTTCTACGATCTGATCGTGGAGGAGAATATTTGAGTTACGAGTTTGGTGTACATTTGAAAAACTGTGGAATAGTTTCGCAACTCACGCCCCCCGGAACACCACAGCGAAATGGTGTGTCCGAACGTCGTAATCGTACTTTACTAGATATGGTGCGATCTATGATGTCTCTTACAGATTTACCGCTATCATTTTTGGGGATATGCTTTAGAGACGGCCGCATTCACGTTAAAAAGGGCACCATCAAAATCCGTTGAGACGACGCCTTATGATCTATGGTTTGGCAAGAAACCAAAGTTGTCGTTTCTTAAAGTTTGGGGCTGCGATGCTTATGTGAAAAAACTTCAACCTGATAAGCTCGAACCCAAATCGGAGAAATGTGTATTCATAGGATACCCAAAGGAAACTGTTGGGTACACCTTCTATCACAGATCCGAAGGCAAAACATTTGTTGCTAAGAATGGATCATTTCTAGAGAAGGAGTTTCTCTCGAAAGAAGTGAGTGGGAGGAAAGTAGAACTTGGCGAGGTAACTGTACCTGCTCCCTTACTGGAAAGTAGTTCATCACAGAAAACTGTTTCAGTGACACCTACACCAGTTAGTGAGGAAGCCAATGATAATGATCATGAAACTTCAGATCAAGATACTACTGAACTTCGTAGATCAACCAGAGTAAGATCCGCACCAGAGTGGTACGGTAATCCTGTTCTGGAGGTCATGCTACTAGATCATGATGAACCTACGAACTATGAAGAAGCGATGGTGAGCCCAGATTCCGCAAAGTGGCTAGAAGCCATGAAATCTGAGATGGGATCCATGTATGAGAACAAAGTATGGACTTTGGTTGACTTGCCCGATGATCGGCAAGCGATTGAGAATAAATGGATCTTTAAGAAGAAGACTGACGCTGATGGTAATGTTACTGTCTACAAAGCTCGACTTGTCGCAAAAGGTTTTCGGCAAGTTCAAGGAATTGACTACGATGAGACCTTCTCACCCGTAGCAATGCTTAAGTCCGTCCGAATCATGTTAGCAATTGCCGCATTTTATGATTATGAAATTTGGCAAATGGATGTCAAAACTGCATTCCTGAATGGATTCCTGGAAGAAGAGTTGTATATGATGCAACCAGAAGGTTTTGTCGATCCAAAGGGAGCTAACAAAGTGTGCAAGCTCCAGCGATCCATTTATGGACTGGTGCAAGCCTCTCGGAGTTGGAATAAACGTTTTGATAGTGTGATCAAAGCATTTGGTTTTATACAGACTTTTGGAGAAGCCTGCATTTACAAGAAAGTGAGTGGGAGCTCTGTAGCATTTCTGATATTATATGTGGATGACATATTACTGATTGGAAATGATATAGAATTTCTGGATAGCATAAAGGGATACTTGAATAAAAGTTTTTCAATGAAAGACCTCGGTGAAGCTGCTTACATATTAGGCATTAAGATCTATAGAGACAGATCAAGACGCTTAATTGGACTTTCACAAAGCACATACCTTGACAAAATTTTGAAGAAATTCAAAATGGATCAAGCAAAGAAAGGGTTCTTGCCTGTGTTACAAGGTGTGAAATTGAGTAAGACTCAATGCCCGACCACTGCAGAAGATAGAGAGAATATGAAAGATGTTCCCTATGCATCAGCCATAGGCTCTATCATGTATGCAATGCTGTGTACCAGACCTGATGTGTGCCTTGCTATAAGTTTAGCAGGGAGGTACCAAAGTAATCCAGGAATGGATCACTGGACAGCGGTCAAGAACATCCTGAAATACCTCAAAAGGACTAAGGATATGTTTCTCGTATATGGAAGTGACAAAGAGCTCATCGTAAAAGGTTACGTTGATGCAAGCTTTGACACTGATCCGGACGATTCTAAATCGCAAACCGGATACGTGTTTACATTAAACGGTGGAGCTGTCAGTTGGTGCAGTTCTAAACAAAGCGTCGTAGCGGGATCTACATGTGAAGCGGAATACATAGCTGCTTCGGAAGCAGCAAATGAAGGAGTCTGGATGAAGGAGTTCATATCCGATCTAGGTGTCATACCTAGTGCATCGGGTCCAATGAAAATCTTTTGTGACAATACTGGTGCAATTGCCTTGGCAAAGGAATCCAGATTTCACAAAAGGACCAAACACATCAAGAGACGCTTCAACTCCATCCGGGATCTAGTCCAGGTGGGAGACATAGAGATTTGCAAGATACATACAGATCTGAATGTTGCAGACCCGTTGACTAAGCCTCTTCCACGAGCAAAACATGATCAGCACCAAAGCTCCATGGGTGTTAGATTCATTACAGTGTAATCTAGATTATTGACTCTAGTGCAAGTGGGAGACTGAAGGAAATATGCCCTAGAGGCAATAATAAAGTTATTATTTATTTCCTTATAATCATGATAAATGTTTATTATTCATGCTAGAATTGTATTTTCCAGAAACATAATACATGTGTGAATACATAGACAAACAGAGTGTCACTAGTATGCCTCTACTTGACTAGCTCGTTAATCAAAGATGGTTATGTTTCCTAACCATGAACAATGAGTTGTTATTTGATTAACGAGGTCACATCATTAGTAGAATGATCTGATTGACATGACCCATTCCATTAGCTTAGCACCTGATCGTTTAGTATGTTGCTATTGCTTTCTTCATGACTTATACATGTTCCTACGACTATGAGATTATGCAACTCCCGTTTACCGGAGGAACACTTTGGGTACTACCAAACGTCACAACGTAAATGGGTGATTATAAAGGAGTACTACAGGTGTCTCCAATGGTCGATGTTGGGTTGGCGTATTTCGAGATTAGGATTTGTCACTCCGATTGTCGGAGAGGTATCTCTGGGCCCTCTCGGTAATACACATCACATAAGCCTTGCAAGCATTACAACTAATATGTTAGAGATGATGTATTACGGAACGAGTAAAGAGACTTGCCGTTAACGAGATTGAACTAGGTATTGGATACCGACGATCGAATCTCGGGCAAGTAACATACCGATGACAAAGGGAACAACGTATGTTGTTATGCGGTCTGACCGATAAAGATCTTCGTAGAATATGTAGGAGCCAATATGGGCATCCAGGTCCCGCTATTGGTTATTGACCAGAGACATGTCTCGGTCATGTCTACATTGTTCTCGAACCCGTAGGGTCCGCACGCTTAAGGTTACGATGACAGTTATATTATGAGTTTATGCATTTTGATGTACCGAAGGTTGTTCGGAGTCCCGGATGTGATCACGGACATGACGAGGAGTCTCGAAATGGTCGAGACGTAAAGATTGATATATTGGAAGCCTATGTTTGGACATCGGAAGTGTTCCGGGTGAAATCGGGATTTTACCGGGTTACCGGGAGGTTACCGGAACCCCCCGGGAGCCATATGGGTCATCATGGGCCTTAGTGGAAAGGAGAAAGGGGCAGCCCAAGGTGGCTGCGCCTCTTTCCCCTCCCCTAGTCCTATTAGGACTAGGAGAAGGTGGCCGGCCCCCCTCTCTCCCTTCCCCTCCGAGGAATCCTAGTTGGACTAGGATTGGGGGGAGGAATCCTACTCCCAGAGGGAGTAGGACTCTCCTGCGCCTCCCTCTTTGGCCGGCCAGCCTCCCCTCCTCTCCTCCTTTATATACGGAGGCAGGGGCACCTCTAAACACACAAGTTGACACAAGTTGATCCACGTGATCGATTCCTTAGCCGTGTGCGGTGCCCCCTGCCACCATATTCCTCGATAATACTGTAGCGGAGTTTAGGCGAAGCCCTGCTGCTGTAGTTCATCAAGATCGTCACCACGCCGTCGTGCTGACGAAACTCTTCCCCGACACTTTGCTGGATCGGAGTCCGGGGATCGTCATCGAGCTGAACGTGTGCTCGAACTCGGAGGTGCCGTAGTTTCGGTGCTTGATCGGTTGGATCGTGAAGACGTACGACTACTTCCTCTACGTCGTGTCATTGCTTCCGCAGTCGGTCTGCGTTGGGTACGTAGACAACACTCTCCTCTCGTTGCTATGCATCACATGATCCTGTGTGCGCGTAGGAAATTTTTTGAAATTACTACGAAACCCAACATAGGGATCCCGAAACGGCAAACAATCGACCTGAAGAACTTGACTGCTGACTGTGCTGTCACCTTCCTCTCTGGTTCCACTTTCGGCCACTTTGTGAACTTGTCGATTGCAACGTACAAGTACTCAAAGCCCCCGACAGCTTGGGGAAAAGGGCCGAGGATATCGAGCCCCCAGACCAAAAATGGCCAGGATAAAGGGATCGTCTGGAGAGCTTGAGCTGGCTGGTGTATCTGCTTGGAATGGAACTGGCATGCTTCACACTTGGTTACTTGTGCAGTTGCATCCTGGAGGGCTGTAGGCCAAAAGAAACCTTGCCGGAATGCTTTGCCGACAAGTGCTCTTGCGCCAATGTGGTGACCACATATGCCTCCATGTATCTCTGCCAACAGCTCTTGTCCGTCTTCCCGGTGAATACACTTCAATTTCACGCCGTTGAGTCTTCTTCTGTACAGTGTGTTGTCGACAAACTGGTACATACTTGACTGTTGGGCTACTCTTTCCGCTTCTTCTTGCTCTTCGGGAAGTTCTCCTGTCTGAAGGAAATGGACAATCTGCTGTGCCCATGCTAGAACTTGCGGCTCGACAACAAAGACTAAAGGCACATCTGCTGCTGTGGGAACATTCGCTTCTATGGCGAGAACCTGCGGCTCAGCCGGAGCTTGATGTTCCCCGGCAAGCTTGCCGGAGCAAAACTTGTCGGGAGCGTCTGCTTCAACGGAACAAACCCTAAGGCTTGCCAGAGCAGACTGCTCCTCAGCACCTTTGGTGTTGATCTTGAGGACCTTCTTGGCGGCGGCTTCGGGGAGCCCTGCCGGAAAATAGTCACCAGAAATCAACTTCCTCTTCTTGCTCTGTCCAGTTGATGGCATTACAGACGGTTGAGTCAGCTTGAGCACAAAGATCCCTGGTTCCACAGGTAACTTAAGTGCGGCGCACTTTGACAGGCCATCGCAATGTCGTTCTGAGCTCTTGGAACATGTTCCATCTGTAGGCCGTCAAAGTGCTCTTCTAGTTTTCTCACTTCATCAACGTAAGCTTCCATCAACGGACTTTGATAATTCTTGTTCACTTGGCGGACGACAAGCTGTGAGTCACCCCTGACAATGAGCTTCTTGATCCTAAGGTCTGCTGCGATCCTGAGACCGGCAAGCAAACCTTCATACTCTGCGGTATTGTTCGTTGCTTGCTCCTTGGGAAAGTGCATCTAGACTACGTACTTGAGGTGCTCTCCGGTGGGTGCAACAAGTAGCACGCCCGCACCGGCGCCTTGCAGCGAGAAGGCACCATGAAAGTACATCAGCCACTCTTTGCTTGCTTCCTTGACGGGGATGTTAGTTTCTGGAATTTCTTCATCTTGTGTTGGCGTCCATTCTGCTATGAACTCTGCCAATGCTCTGCTTTGGGTAGTTGAAGTGCTTTCAAACTTGAGGCCAAAGCTTGACAGTTCCAGTGCCCACTCGACAATCCTGCCTATTGCTTCTGGATTTTGCAGTATCCTCTTCAGCGGGAAACGAGTGACGACTGTGATCTCATGCGCTTGGAAGTAATGGCGCAGCTTTCTCGAGGCCATGAGAAGGCCGAAAACCAATTTCTGCACACCAGAGTACCTTGACCTAGCCTCCTGCAGAAGGGAACTGACAAAGTAAACTGGGCGCTGCACCACTCTTTTCTGCATCTTCTCACGCTCCTGCGCAGATCCATCTTTGTCGGGACCAGAGCTTGCCGGTGAAGTCCCCTGTTTGTCGCTGGATGCATCTGCCGTGGTTGCTGGCTCATCATCCGCCTCCCTCTCCGCTACTAACGCAGCACTAACCACTTGATTGGTTGCCGCTATATACAGCAGCAACTTCTCTTGTGGCCTAGGTGCGACAAGTGTTGGAGTGGAGGACAGGTATCTCTTTAAGTCCTGCAGCGCAGCCTCCACTTCCGGAGTCCATTTCATTGGACCTGCCTTTTTCAATATTTTGAAAAATGGTAGGGCACGCTCAGCAGACCTAGAGATAAACCTGCTGAGAGCAGCTACGCAACCGAAAAGTCTTCGTACATCCTTGACGCGCTTTGGTGCTTCAATCTGCTCAATGGCCTTGATCTTGTCGGGATTGGCTTCAATTCCCCGCTGAGACATGAAGAACCCGAGAAGCTTGCCGGAGGGGACTCCAAACACGCACTTCTCGGGGTTAAGCTTGAGGTTGATCTTGCGCAGATTTGCAAAGGTTTCGTCTAAGTCTTGAATCAGAGTCGCCTTGTCCTTGCTCTTGACCACTATGTCATCCATGTAGGCTTCTACATTTCTGTGTATTTGCGGCTCAAAAGCGTCATGGACTACCCTTGCAAATGTTGAACCAGCATTCTTTAAACCGAAAGGCATCCGTACGAAACAGTATGTGCCACATGGGGTGATGAATGCGTTCTTCTCCTCATCCTCTTCTGCCATGAAGATCTGATGGTATCCTGAGTATGCATCAAGAAATGAAAGCAAGTCACACCCGGCCGTGGAGTCAACAATCTGGTCGATGCGCGGCAAGGGAAATGGGTCTTTGGGACAAGCTTTATTGACATCGGTAAAGTCGATACAAAGCCTCCATTTCCCGTTTGCCTTGCGCACGACTACAGGATTGGCCAACCACGTAGGATGGAGCACTCCTCTGACAAGGCCTGCTGCTTCCAATTCCTTGATTTCTTCTGCAATGAATTCTTGGCGCTCCATCGCCTGTTTCCTGACTTTCTGCTTGACGGGCCGCGCATGAAGATAGACGGCAAGATGGTGCTCGGTTACTTTCCTGGGAACACCGGGGATGTCAGACGCTTGCCACGCAAACACGTCGACGTTCGCCCGCAGGAAAGCAACGAGCGCGCCTTCCTATTTAGGGTCGAGAGTGGCACTGATGGTGAAGGTACCACCAGTGCCATCCTCCTTAGCGGACACCTTCTTGTCTCTGGTGGAGCTGCCATTGTCTTCTTACACTTGCCGGTGGAGCTCGATGGTGCGTCCTCGACGGTAGCGCAGCACTCCGAAGAGGTGCGCTTGCCGGAGTGGGCATCAGAACTCTTGCCGGACTTGGTCTTCTTCTTCGCCCGGTAGATCTTGTCGGCGCAGATAAGAGCATCCTTCTTGTCGCCAGGGACAGAGATGACACTTATCGGGCCTGGCATCTTCAGCATGTTGTATGCATAGTGAGAGGCTGCCATGAACTTGGCGAGTGCTGGAAGGCCGAGTATCCCATTGTAAGGTAATGGAAAGTCAGCAACGTCAAAAGTGACCCTCTCAGTCCTGAAGTTCAACTCGCTGCCAAATGTTACCGGCAACGTGATCTTTCCTTTCGGCTTGCTCCTTCCCGGATTGATTCCTTGGAATGTGCCGGTCTCTTCGAGCTCGCCATCAGGGATCTGGAGTTTCTGGAGTACCGCGGAGGAGATCAAGTTCAAGCCGGCCCCGCCGTCAACTAGCATCTTAGTGACCTTGAGGTTGCGGATAGTTGGTGAAACCAACATCGGCAAGCACCCGACCGCAGTTATGCGATCAGGGTGGTCCTCAATATCAAAGATGATAGGCATGCTGGACCATTTCAGAGGCTTGCGTGACTCAATGGGTGGTTCTGCCGCATTGACTTCCTGCACCCACTGCTTGAGCTGGCGGTGTGAAGTATGCAGAGAAGCACCGTCGTCAACGCACAGGACCTCTGTGGCTTTCTGGAACTCCTGCTCATCGGTCTCGTCGTCATCCATATCTTCATCGTTGTCGTCATCTTCATCCTTGTCGCGGCCACGGGGAGGTCTATCTCCTTGCCGCTGCTTGGCCTTGCCGCGGCGTCCTCCTCGGCCGGGACGTTTCTTGCCGGCTCCTCCAGCACCTTCCTGGGCTTTCTCCTTGTCGCGTCGCTCGTATTCAGCTTTTTGCTGCTCGACAAGCTGCTCGACCTTCTTGCAGCTCTGGAGGTCATGGCCCTTGGTGCGGTGGATCTTGCAGTACTGCTTGTTGGTGCCGTCCTGCTTGTCGGCGACCGCCACAGCCTCCTCGCCGGGGCTACCAGCTTTGGCTTTCTTGGCGCCACCTCCGTTGCCGGACTGCTCAACGACTAGCACATCTTTGCCTTTCTTTTTCCTGTTGTTCCGCCGCCGGTTTTTCTTTGCCGGGGCAGTCTCCTCACTATCAGATCCTCCTGCTCCTATATTCTCTCCGGGGAGTTTCCTCCCTTCTTCAGCACGTGCACACTTGTCGGCAAAGGCATATAGCTCACTGACGTCTCTGATCTTGCACATCGCCATCTCCTCCCGCATCCTGCGGTTTCGCATGTTCTGATGGAACGCGCTGATTACCGCGGCAGGGTGGACATCTAGGATGTTGTGCTGTACACGGCTGAATCTCTGAATAAACTTGCGCAGGGGCTCTCCTTCCTTCTGGGCGAGCAGATGAAGGTCGCTCTCTTGGCCATGAGGCTTGTGGCCGCCTGTAAAGGCGCCGACAAACTGATGGCATAGGTCTGCCCAGGAGGATATGGAGTTGTCCGGCAAGTGCATGAGCCAGGATCTGACATTGGGCTTGAGCACCAGTGGGAAGTAGTTGGCCAGGATCTTGTCGTCCCGCCCCCGGTAGCTTGCACCGCGATGGTGTAGATGCTGAGGAACTCTGACGGATGCGACTTGCCGTCGTACTTCTCTGGTACATCTGGCTTGAAATTCTTCGTGCTGGGCCACTGGACTTGCCGCAGCTCACGAGTGAACGCAGGGCAACCTACCGCGTACGGCAAGTCGCCTGGTTCCCCTGGTGCATGCATGTCGACAGAAGGCCCAGCGTGCTGGTCGGATTGACGCCGCGCTTCTCTTCGGCGCTCGATGCGAGTACGAGCGTCTTCTTGCTGTCGCTCGTGAAGAACTTGGCACTGATCGCGACGAGCTCGTGGATCTGATGATGCGGTGGAGTCGCTGTCGAGGTGGATCCGGCGAGTCGGCGATCTTGGCCTTCGGGGTGGAGAGTGCATGGTAGTTGCACCCCCACCGGTTTCGTCGCCATCGGCTCGTGCCTGGCGGTCCTGCCGCGGCAGCGATGTATTCGGCTGCTGCGGAGTGTCGCCGTTGGCGAAGCCGATGAGACTCTGAATGGTGGCCCTCCATCCATCGATCTTGTCTTCCGTTGGAGGGTAATCCAGGAGCAGTTGAGCTCGCGCCAAAGCTTCTGCTGGAGTGGTGGGCGGCAGTGGCGAACGGTGCGAGGAGCGGGATATGCTCGGACTTCTAACTATGTTAGAAGGAGCAGTATCCCGTCCAGGAGACCGTGTCTCGCTCGTGCCAGCATGTCAGCGTGCATGCTGGTCTTGAGCACCCCGAGATCCACTAGCTCGATCTTGTCCTAACAAACGTATGGCACTGCGAGTACCATGACGCTGTCGGTCCTGCGCCTCCTGAGATGGGCGCGGTGCATGTACGGACGCTGAGGTCTGCGCGGCCTTGTCCTTGGACCTGGCAGCACCGTGAGCTCCCTCGTTGATGTCCGTTCTTCCGCCGGTGTCTGCCCCACCACCCGTTTGCTCCGGTGGTGGTGGGATCGACGTGGACGGAACAGTTGCCGCCGAAGCCTTCTTCTTCAGTGGCATGTCGATGAAGAAGATGAAGATCTAGCTCGTGTGATCGCCGGATCAGGTTCACACAATCTCGATGCCCCCTACCTGGCGCACCAAAGATGTCGGGGAAGCTGATCCACGAACACCTATGGGGCCGGCGGACCGAGCCCCTTTCGGTTCGGCGGGGGGCGGAGGTCGCACGAAGAGCGGATCGAGGCGAAGCACACGAGCAGTTTACCCAGCTTCGGAGCTCTCCGGAGAGATAATACTCCTACTGCTGCATGTCTGATTGTATTGAGTTCTTGCTCGGGAGCGTTGAGTACTACAGTACACACGAGCTGCTAACGAGACCGAGCGTGAGTGTTTTCTGGCCTCGAACCCCCCCTCTACGTTGCGCATGGGCCTCCTTTTATATGCTCAAGGGGTCTCCGACAGGTGGAAACGTAGACAAGGGCAAAAATGGAAATGGAGTTGCGGTTGGTACAACTACCTGCACAGTGTATCCTACCTAACCCTGACGGCAGGGGACAAAGGCATTAAATGCCCGTCTGCGTCGCCCGAATAGTGCAAAAAGGACCGTCAGGGACGCCACCGCTCGCCACGATGGCAGTCTTGTCAGCGTCGCTTGCCACCGCGCACCGCTGGCTGCACAGCCTCCTGCCACGCGCGCCTGGAAAGGCCCCAGGGCGACACGTTGGTGGATGTGCTGGAGCGCGGGTACAGAGTGGTAGCTTGTCGCGGCAAGCGCCTTGCCGCGGCCGTTGTCTTGTCGCGTCCGGAAGCTTGTCGCTCGCCGGGCCTTGCCGGGACGCGTGGCGCGTCGCGGCAAGTTCCTTGAGATGCCTTGGTTGGCCTTCCCGGCAAGCTCCTCTTGCCGGGGCCTTGTCTCTTTGGCTTGAATACTTTGTTCTTGAATGGTTCTAAAGGAACCACGGAGGACCTTAGCGGTCACCCGGCAAGCCTTGCCGCGGGGTGTTGCAACTGCCCGTGCACAAGTTCGGTATACTAGGGTACCCCTACTCTAGTACACCGACACAAGGTGATTGGGATTTCACCAGTAAGACTGTTGTTAGATACATTCAACTGAAAGAGGTGGTGTAGGGAGTTGATCCAGCTTGGCATTGGTCCTGTGAGTTGATTGCTGTATAAGCCTAGTATCTTTTCAGCTTTGTGAGCTTTGATAACCAGACTATCTTTCTAGTCAACGAACAGTCGTGCACGGAGAGATATTGAAGGTTCTGGAAGCCGTCAATGACTTCATCTTGTGGCATGGCCTCATTCATGAAGTTTCTGCCGATAAGCAGGATGCTGATGTTCCTACAGTTCTTAAGGGTATGCAAAGTTTTTGTGATGTTCGTGAAGGAGTTTCTAACAAGTGATAGGAAGGACAGGTGCTTCAGATTGCCTATTCTAAGGGAGATCTCACCATGGAAACGGTTGGTCGACAACCGCAGTGCAGTCAAATTGCTGCATGAGTAAATACTTTCTGGAAGTATGCCACTTAGATTATTCATCATGAGATCTAAACTTTTTAGATTCTGCAGGGTGGCGAAGTTTACCTTGCCTAGATCTCCACTGAAGTTGTTGATCTTCAGATCAATGTTTTTGAGATTTTTGCAGTTGCTCAGAGTTGATGGCAGCTCCCCAGACATGTTATTGTTACCCAAATGGAGCTTCTCCAGCCTCCTGAGCTGACCTACGGACTCTGGGATATTGCCACAGAAATTGTTCACTCTGGGATTACTGAGTTTGACCATCTGTGCTCCATCAAGCTCTCATTGTAGACAATTGATGGGGAAGGAGAGGTACTCTAGCGAGGTAGGCTGGAACATTTCATGATTTCAACAGGGAGAGTCCCACTTAGGTTGTTATAGCCAACCTTTTGAGCACTTTGAGCTTGGAGCAGTCACCGAGTGCGGTGGGAATATCACCACTCAATCGGTTGTAACAGAGGTCAAGCAAAGCCAAAGATGGCGACCAAGGCAAAGAGAAGATGGTATTTGCCCAGTGAAGCTGTTGTTGCTGGCGTTGAGCACGATCAGATTCTTCGTCTTCTTCCATATGGCTGATGGAAATTCTGAGCTGAATTGGTTGCTTGAGATGTTGAGTACCTGCAGAGGCCTGTCACCACTGTCGGCGGTGACCAAAGATGGCAGCTCGGGCAGCGGTCCATTTAGCTGGCTGAAGCTGACGTCAAGGACGATGGTGCTTGCAGAGGACATGAGCTCCGGAGGAAGGCCACAAGAGAAGGAGTTGTAGAGGACATGATGCTTGCAGAGGACATGAGCCGCTTCTTGCGATAGCCCGGCAAGGAACTGGAGGAGGTTGCGCTTCTCCTGCTCGGTGCATGCGGTAGCGGGAGAGGCCAAGAAGAGCAGCAGGAACAGATGCAGCATGACCGGAGGAACGGTGCAGAACTGCATTGGTTGGTGTTTTCCCCCTTGTTTTGCTATTGCTTGAAGAATGCTATTGGTTGGTGACGGGGCTTTATTCTGTGCATCAGAGCTACTGAACACCATTTATAACATTTTTCTCCATGTCATGTCAGGGTGCAGCTTAGGGTCCTGGGCCACAGTCGGTGGGTTTTGCAAAAGGCTGCAGTACTAGCGTGGGTAAGCTACATCCGTGCAATCAATTTGCTATAACAAAATGCTATCAACTACTCCCTCCGTTCCAAAATAAGTGTCGTGATTTTAATTCAAATTGTATGGATTAAATAGTTACCGATTAGATTGAGGTTAGGCATTGTATACAAATTATTCAATTAACAAGAAATCAATCTGCTATCTACCAGTCCCAAGGTTCATGGTTATGCTTACAAGGCTGAAAAATATATTGGAGAGCAAGGTTAATTGCTAGTTTTCTCATCTTGACGGACTTATTTATTGCGTTGCTGCCATATAGGCGGGGTGGCATAAGCTAGTGGCTGGCTGCCATTGATAGCCTAGCCCCTGGGGTACCAACCCAGTTTTGGGCCTGCTGAGGCTTACTGGGAATTTGCATGCTTGACACTGAGGTCTACTGTTGGTATACTTGAGTATGATACGTACTGACCTTATTCAAATGTACTAGTAGTTCACATGGGCTGGATTTCTTTTGATAAATAGTGCAGAGTGGTACCAGTAACCAGGCATGATTTGTTTTCCATGCTTTAATGCAGAAGCAAGTTAGATTCTGGAAATTAGAGTCAGATGGTCCATCAGAAAGGTGTGTATCTTGCCTAGTTTTGAAATTTATTCTTACTTCATTGTTGCTTATTGCATGATGGGAAGTGTTCAGTTAGGTGTTATCTTCTCAATTCATGCTTGAGCCTGATAAAATGTTCTAGTTTTCCTTTGTGCTCGCTGTCGGTAGTTAGTAGAGTACTGGAGGTATTAGTGTTTCTATAGAATCTCCTGAGAAGGTACTTACCTAAATTGCCTTATGCAATTCATGCTTTCCGGAACATTTTGAAAAATTGTGTTTCATGTCTATGGGGAGATATTCTGCTTGATATTTATCATGGGGGGTCATGTCCTTCCAGCTCTAACGAATAAATATCTGTTTATATCAGTTTGAAACTGGTTGCGTTTACAATACTCATTGTCTTTGTAGCTAGCGGACAAAATATTCATTATAACATGGTTAGTATTTTTATTTATTTTCGAAAATGAGGATAATCCCTGGCCTAGTCTTGTTTTATATACTTCCTGGGATAGGTCCATAGAAATCAGTTTGTACAGTTTCCTCTGGGATAGGTCCTGGAACGAAGCAGAATCGAAAGCACATATCCATCATTCATGAATGTATTTTAGATGCACAAAGAATGACATGGACTATTCCCATATTCTCCTATGGAAAAGAAAAGAAGCTTGGAGCTCCAACTTCCCACGGTTCCTTTTCTTGCTATTTTTAACAGAAAAGCAGCAATGTAAAAATGTCTCCATAGGAGATAGATAGACAGATTGGTCGCTGTCTCCATATGAGATAGCTAGACTGACATATAAGGATGCATGGGTTCCTAATTTCACTACCGGGCAGCTCGAGTTTACCTGTTGAATAGCTGTTATTGATTGATTCTTTTTCTTAGGGTGTCATAGTTATATTTCTTTTTTTGTTATACTTTGCTTGATGCACCGTGAATGAAGACCCTGGCAAAAACCCACGGACACGCACGTATGCCTGGTATGAATCACTGAAGACTTCTTTTCATGGAAAGTTTTGACTCAAAGGCAGA
Source organism: Triticum dicoccoides (assembly GCF_002162155.2). Taxonomy (NCBI): domain Eukaryota; kingdom Viridiplantae; phylum Streptophyta; class Magnoliopsida; order Poales; family Poaceae; genus Triticum; species Triticum dicoccoides. The sequence continues at coordinate 176,211,368 of NC_041391.1, forward strand.
GCGAGCGAGCGACCTGACTTTGGTCATTCGGGTCTCTTGTTCGACAGAAGGTCAGAAGTAGACCATACACCAGGGCCACCCAGTAACTGCTAGTTTATACTCTTTTCTGTTTCCACCATTACTTCATCTTGACTATCTAGGCTCCAATGTGAGCCTTGAAACTGCCTCTTTTTTTTTAAAGTAAAGTACACGGTTAGTACAAGAAGTTGCGGCGAAAGTACAGTATATATGTCAAGTTAGAAATATGACAGTTCAGTACATGATATTCTATAAGTGAGTGTTAAGTGGTACAAAGTGGTTGTGTTTACAATAACCATGCTCTTTGTAGCTAGTGAACAAAATATTCATTATATCTGAGTTTGAAAACTGTTTCATGGTTCTGGTTTTTCTTATATTTCCTGTTAGTTCCTTACAGATCTATTTTTGTGACATTTCCCTGGCTACAGGTCCTGGAACAAAGCAGAGTCAAAAGCACATGTGCATCATTCATGAATATACTTCAGATGATGCACAGAGAGTGGCCATGGTGTATTCCCCTCTTCTCTTGTGGTAAAGATTTTTTTGGGCGGAAATATGGTAAAGAAGCTGCAAACTTCAACTTCCTATAGCTCCTTTTCTTGGTTTTTTTTTTTTGCTTTTTTCATTACAGAAAAGCAGCAGTGCAAAACTGTCTCCATATGAGATAGGTAGATATATTGATTGATTGTTGTTGTCTCTGCAACTTGTTCATGGAAACTTGAACAACTACTCATCAAAGGCAGAGGGAGCAACTCGACTTTATCTTGGCAGCAACTATACACCAAGTATGAACTTGGGTGACGGACTTCAGTCATCGTGGTTTGGAATCCATGAATTTCCACAGATCCTTGTAACAGATTTTGTAGAATTTAGTCATCGCGGTCCAAGTAGAATAGGTCTCAAGTCTTCTACGTCTTAGGACAGGCATGCAGCCATGCACCAGGACCAGTTGGGAACTGCTAAATAGTTCTTCCCATTTCCATCATTACTTCATCTTGACTATCTAGTTCCGTTGTGAGCCTTGGAACTCGAAAGTCTGAGACTCTGGCACTTTGCATTGGAACTGCCTTTTTTTTGGGCGCTTCGCCTTGGAACTGTTTGCTGGACCTGAGTCTGTTTTCTGCTCTCTTCTTGACAGGGCTGGCTATCCTTTTCGAGCCAAACAATGGACTGAATCGTAAGGTGGCAGGCATGCATTAGTGAGAGTTTAATCCACATACTCACGGCCAAATTGCTGATTCATTGGCTGAAGGATCACTTGTTCCAATATGGTGTGCCACCGTGGCCAAAGCCCCATTTCCCCATCAACACTGCTTCAACAACCTCCCAAGTTTCTCCACCGAACCCATAACACCTAGGGCGTCCCAAACCCTAAACCTAAAGAAACACCCTCCTTTTATATGCTCAAGGGGTCTCCGACAGGTGGAAACGTAGACAAGGGCAAAAATGGAAATGGAGTTGCGGTTGGTACAACTACCTGCACAGTGTATCCTACCTAACCCTGACGGCAGGGGACAAAGGCATTAAATGCCCGTCTGCGTCGCCCGAATAGTGCAAAAAGGACCGTCAGGGACGCCACCGCTCGCCACGATGGCAGTCTTGTCAGCGTCGCTTGCCACCGCACACCGCTGGCTGCACAGCCTCCTGCCACGCGCGCCTGGAAAGACCCAGGGCGACACGTTGGTGGATGTGCTGGAGCGCGGGTACAGAGTGGTAGCTTGTCGCGGCAAGCGCCTTGCCGCGGCCGTTGTCTTGTCGCGTCCGGAAGCTTGTCGCTCGCCGGGCCTTGCCGGGACGCGTGGCGCGTCGCGGCAAGTTCCTTGAGATGCCTTGGTTGGCCTTCCTGGCAAGCTCCTCTTGCCGGGGCCTTGTCTCTTTGGCTTGAATACTTTGTTCTTGAATGGTTTCAAAGGAACCACGGAGGACCTTAGCGGTCACCCGGCAAGCCTTGCCGCGGGGTGTTGCAACTGCCCGTGCACAAGTTCGGTATACTAGGGTACCCCTACTCTAGTACACCGACACAAGGTGATTGGGATTTCACCAGTAAGACTGTTGTTAGATACATTCAACTGAAAGAGGTGGTGTAGGGAGTTGATCCAGCTTGGCATTGGTCCTGTGAGTTGATTGCTGTATAAGCCTAGTATCTTTTCAGCTTTGTGAGCTTTGATAACCAGACTATCTTTCTAGTCAACGAACAGTCGTGCACGGAGAGATATTGAAGGTTCTGGAAGCCGTCAATGACTTCATCTTGTGGCATGGCCTCATTCATGAAGTTTCTGCCGATAAGCAGGATGCTGATGTTCCTACAGTGCTTAAGGGCATGCAAAGTTTTTGTGATGTTCGTGAAGGAGTTTCTAACAAGTGATAGGAAGGACAGGTGCTTCAGATTGCCTATTCTAAGGGAGATCTCACCATGGAAACGGTTGGCCGACAACCGCAGTGCAGTCAAATTGCTGCATGAGTAAATACTTTCTGGAAGTATGCCACTTAGATTATTCATCATGAGATCTAAACTTTTTAGATTCTGCAGGGTGGCGAAGTTTACCTTGCCTAGATCTCCACTGAAGTTGTTGATCTTCAGATCAATGTTTTTGAGATTTTTGCAGTTGCTCAGAGTTGATGGCAGCTCCCCAGACATGTTATTGTTACCCAAATGGAGCTTCTCCAGCCTCCTGAGCTGACCTATGGACTCTGGGATATTGCCACAGAAATTGTTCACTCTGGGATTACTGAGTTTGACCATCTGTGCTCCATCAAGCTCTCATTGTAGACAATTGATGGGGAAGGAGAGGTACTCTAGCGAGGTAGGCTGGAACATTTCATGATTTCAACAGGGAGAGTCCCACTTAGGTTGTTATAGCCAACCTTTTGAGCACTTTGAGCTTGGAGCAGTCACCGAGTGCGGTGGGAATATCACCACTCAATCGGTTGTAACAGAGGTCAAGCAAAGCCAAAGATGGCGACCAAGGCAAAGAGAAGATGGTATGTGCCCAGTGAAGCTGTTGTTGCTGGCGTTGAGCACGATCAGATTCTTCGTCTTCTTCCATATGGCTGATGGAAATTCTGAGCTGAATTGGTTGCTTGAGATGTTGAGTACCTGCAGAGGCCTGTCACCACTGTCGGCGGTGACCAAAGATGGCAGCTCGGGCAGCGGTCCATTTAGCTGGCTGAAGCTGACGTCAAGGGCGATGGTGCTTGCAGAGGACATGAGCTCCGGAGGAAGGCCACAAGAGAAGGAGTTGTAGAGGACATGATGCTTGCAGAGGACATGAGCCGCTTCTTGCGATAGCCCCGGCAAGGAACTGGAGGAGGTTGCGCTTCTCCTGCTCGGTGCATGCGGTAGCGGGAGAGGCCAAGAAGAGCAGCAGGAACAGATGCAGCATGACCGGAGGAACGGTGCAGAACTGCATTGGTTGGTGTTTTCCCCCTTGTTTTGCTATTGCTTGAAGAATGCTATTGGTTGGTGACGGGGCTTTATTCTGTGCATCAGAGCTACTGAACACCATTTATAACATTTTTCTCCATGTCATGTCAGGGTGCAGCTTAGGGTCCTGGGCCACAGTCGGTGGGTTTTGCAAAAGGCTGCAGTACTAGCGTGGGTAAGCTACATCCGTGCAATCAATTTGCTATAACAAAATGCTATCAACTACTCCCTCCGTTCCAAAATAAGTGTCGTGATTTTAATTCAAATTGTATGGATTAAATAGTTACCGATTAGATTGAGGTTAGGCATTGTATACAAATTATTCAATTAACAAGAAATCAATCTGCTATCTACCAGTCCCAAGGTTCATGGTTATGCTTACAAGGCTGAAAAATATATTGGAGAGCAAGGTTAATTGCTAGTTTTCTCATCTTGACGGACTTATTTATTGCGTTGCTGCCATATAGGCGGGGTGGCATAAGCTAGTGGCTGGCTGCCATTGATAGCCTAGCCCCTGGGGTACCAACCCAGTTTTGGGCCTGCTGAGGCTTACTGGGAATTTGCATGCTTGACACTGAGGTCTACTGTTGGTATACTTGAGTATGATACGTACTGACCTTATTCAAATGTACTAGTAGTTCACATGGGCTGGATTTCTTTTGATAAATAGTGCAGAGTGGTACCAGTAACCAGGCATGATTTGTTTTCCATGCTTTAATGCAGAAGCAAGTTAGATTCTGGAAATTAGAGTCAGATGGTCCATCAGAAAGGTGTGTATCTTGCCTAGTTTTGAAATTTATTCTTACTTCATTGTTGCTTATTGCATGATGGGAAGTGTTCAGTTAGGTGTTATCTTCTCAATTCATGCTTGAGCCTGATAAAATGTTCTAGTTTTCCTTTGTGCTCGCTGTCGGTAGTTAGTAGAGTACTGGAGGTATTAGTGTTTCTATAGAATCTCCTGAGAAGGTACTTACCTAAATTGCCTTATGCAATTCATGCTTTCCGGAACATTTTGAAAAATTGTGTTTCATGTCTATGGGGAGATATTCTGCTTGATATTTATCATGGGGGGTCATGTCCTTCCAGCTCTAACGAATAAATATCTGTTATATCAGTTTGAAACTGGTTGCGTTTACAATACTCATTGTCTTTGTAGCTAGCGGACAAAATATTCATTATAACATGGTTAGTATTTTTATTTATTTTCGAAAATGAGGATAATCCCTGGCCTAGTCTTGTTTTATATACTTCCTGGGATAGGTCCTTAGAAATCAGTTTGTACAGTTTCCTCTGGGATATGTCCTGGAACGAAGCAGGATCGAAAGCACATATCCATCATTCATGAATGTATTTTAGATGCACAAAGAATGACATGGACTATTCCCATATTCTCCTATGGAAAAGAAAAGAAGCTTGGAGCTCCAACTTCCCACGGTTCCTTTTCTTGCTATTTTTAACAGAAAAGCAGCAATGTAAAAATGTCTCCATAGGAGATAGATAGACAGATTGGTCGCTGTCTCCATATGAGATAGCTAGACTGACATATAAGGATGCATGGGTTCCTAATTTCACTACTGGGCAGCTCGAGTTTACCTGTTGAATAGCTGTTATTGATTGATTCTTTTTCTTAGGGTGTCATAGTTATATTTCTTTTTTTGTTATACTTTGCTTGATGCACCGTGAATGAAGACCCTGGCAAAAACCCACGGACACGCACGTATGCCTGGTATGAATCACTGAAGACTTCTTTTCATGGAAAGTTTTGACTCAAAGGCAGAGCGAGCGAGCGACCTGACTTTGGTCATTCGGGTCTCTTGTTCGACAGAAGGTCAGAAGTAGACCATACACCAGGGCCACCCAGTAACTGCTAGTTTATACTCTTTTCTGTTTCCACCATTACTTCATCTTGACTATCTAGGCTCCAATGTGAGCCTTGAAACTGCCTCTTTTTTTTTAAAGTAAAGTACACGGTTAGTACAAGAAGTTGCGGCGAAAGTACAGTATATATGTCAAGTTAGAAATATGACAGTTCAGTACATGATGTTCTATAAGTGAGTGTTAAGTGGTACAAAGTGGTTGTGTTTACAATAACCATGCTCTTTGTAGCTAGTGAACAAAATATTCATTATATCTGAGTTTGAAAACTGTTTCATGGTTCTGGTTTTTCTTATATTTCCTGTTAGTTCCTTACAGATCTATTTTTGTGACATTTCCCTGGCTACAGGTCCTGGAACAAAGCAGAGTCAAAAGCACATGTGCATCATTCATGAATATACTTCAGATGATGCACAGAGAGTGGCCATGGTGTATTCCCCTCTTCTCTTGTGGTAAAGATTTTTTTTGGGCGGAAATATGGTAAAGAAGCTGCAAACTTCAACTTCCTATAGCTCCTTTTCTTGGTTTTTTTTTTTTTTGCTTTTTTCATTACAGAAAAGCAGCAGTGCAAAACTGTCTCCATATGAGATAGGTAGATATATTGATTGATTGTTGTTGTCTCTGCAACTTGTTCATGGAAACTTGAACAACTACTCATCAAAGGCAGAGGGAGCAACTCGACTTTATCTTGGCAGCAACCATACACCAAGTATGAACTTGGGTGACGGACTTCAGTCATCGTGGTTTGGAATCCATGAATTTCCACAGATCCTTGTAACAGATTTTGTAGAATTTAGTCATCGCGGTCCAAGTAGAATAGGTCTCAAGTCTTCTACGTCTTAGGACAGGCATGCAGCCATGCACCAGGACCAGTTGGGAACTGCTAAATAGTTCTTCCCATTTCCATCATTACTTCATCTTGACTATCTAGTTCCGTTGTGAGCCTTGGAACTCGAAAGTCTGAGACTCTGGGACTTTGCATTGGAACTGCCTTTTTTTGGGCGCTTCGCCTTGGAACTGTTTGCTAGACCTGAGTCTGTTTTCTGCTCTCTTCTTGACAGGGCTGGCTATCCTTTTCGAGCCAAACAATGGACTGAATCGTAAGGTGGCAGGCATGCATTAGTGAGAGTTTAATCCACATACTCACGGCCAAATTGCTGATTCATTGGCTGAAGGATCACTTGTTCCAATATGGTGTGCCACCGTGGCCAAAGCCCCATTTCCCCATCAACACTGCTTCAACAACCTCCCAAGTTTCTCCACCGAACCCATAACACCTAGGGCATCCCAAACCCTAAACCTAAAGAAACACCCTCCTTGCCCTTGGAACCAGCGGAGTGGCGCGCCGAATGTGGACTGTGTTTCCTGTGCTGCTTCTTGTGGTTGGTGCATTCCTTGCCGCTGGCAGTTGTGGTCGTCGCTCTCCCGACTCCCTTTGCCCGATGGCGCTTCCCCTCGCAAATCCTATTCTGAATTAAACCTTAGAGGGCACCCCCCCCTTCCTCCACTAGGTTAATTGGGCTGCT
>NC_041391.1:176218588-176223291 GCF_002162155.2 Triticum dicoccoides
TCAGTGGTTTTTTTCTCGTCTTTTGCCTAGTTTTTGAGGTTTTTTTGTTTTCTTTTTTATTTTCAATTTTCGTGAACTTTTTCCCCCCAATTTTGTGAGCTTTCTTTCAAAATCACAAACAATTTTCAAATATATGGAACCTTTTCAAATTCACTAACTTTTTTGTCAAATTTACAAGCTTTTTTCAAATCTGCAAACCTTTTTAAAAATTTATGAACTTTTTTCGAACTCGGGATCTTTCTTCAAATTTGGTGATTTTTTTAAAAAATTCACAAACTTTTTCCAATTTTATGATCTTTTTTCAAATTCAAGTAAATTTATGAATTTCTTTTTAAATTTATGTTCTTTCTGAGGCATATTTTTAAAGTCAATGGTCAATCGGGCCAACGGTCGAACTGGTCCATTGGTCAGCGGTCAACATTTACCAGTCACACCATCACTGACTAGCTCACATGGTCGCACGAGCGTCGGGCTGTTGGGCTCACATGCCCATGCAATTGCTCGCACAAGTGCCGGTTGCCTTGTTGGCACCACAAGCGCTGATCAGAGACTCTCCTTCACCACGAGCGGAGCTTGTTGCTGGCACGGTGCACCGGGCCAAGCTTGTCCTAATCCAGTGCGGTAAGGGCCTCGCTCGTCCAGATCCAGCATAGGGCGCCTCTGTCCGACTGTTGGGCACATTAGTCTCTAGGAGGAGTCACACCATCACTGGCTCACATGCTCGCATGAGCGCTGGGTTGTTGGGCTCACATACCCATGCAATTGCTCGCACGAGTGCCAGTTGCCTTGTTGGCACAAGCACTGATTAGAGACTCTCCTTTACCATGGGCGAAGCTTGTTTGCTGGCCCGGTGTGCCGGGCCAAGCTTGTCCTGATCCAGTGCGGGAATGGCCTCACCCTTTCAGATCCGGCATAGGGCGCCTCTGTCCGACTGTTGGGCGCATTAAGTCGCTAGGCAGAGTGGGCCCAGGCAGCTGGGCCTATGGGAGAGCCATGAAATGGGTTCACCGCTTCACCATCTCACACGTGGCAAGCCTCACCTGCCCTGCTCGGGCGTATCGTGGGGTCCTGGTGTAGCTGGGGCCCACACACCGTGAGCAATGGCATGTAGTGGCTCCCTGAAGAATAGTAGTGCGCGTTTTCATCCTGCGGCGGGCGATGTTGCGACATCGAGCTGCATGTGCATGCTTGATCTGTGGATGGCGTTGGATGTGCCCTTTTGGTTGTCTCATAGGGTTGAAGAGGCACAACTTTGCTTCCCTTGGGACTTGTCTTCTCTCTCTGATGGTTGGCGTGGGCGGCAGATGCATGACAGCCTAAGCATCTATGCACCGGGCAGTGCCTCACAGTGGCAATACTGCGGCGAAGTCAAAATCCTCAGGTCATGATCACGAAAACATGGTAATTGTGTCCTGAGTCTACAATGCTAATATATTTGGTCTTAATTTTTTGTTGTGATTGTAATATGTTTGACTGAATAGGTTGACATGTTAAGCAGAGTGCAAAATCACATGCTTTTACAATTCTCTTTTATATCAAATGATATCGAGGTTAACATGTGAAAAATGATATTGAGGGTCAGAGTATGTATCAACAGAATTTTTATTCTCATATTACGGTAGCCAAACGTGCTTTGCGGTACAGACATACTAGTCGATGGAAGGCAACGTCTTCTGGGAATCTTTCATCCGTTATTTAATTCTATATGAGAAGTCGAGTGAGCCATGTCCCATATTGATCAGATATAGAGAAAAGAAAAAGGAGAGAGAGCTATGGTTAAAAAAGGAAAAGCACTTACTTGCAGAAAGCAACAGCATCCAGAAACATGGTACGTCCAGGTACATACTGACCATACTACTTTGCATGTGCACTCTTTCAGAAACATGCATTCTACAAATAACATGGGCACACAGATTGGTTTGGCAAAAATATTCAACTTCTAAAGATTCAGCTAATACATTATGAAGACCCGTTGCACGTGTATACAAAGATGTGAACAAAATATCAGGATACTAGACGCTTAGCCAAAATATCTGAATAATACTAACTGGTCATATAGCACTCCTACCCCAAAGAACAAACCAAAGGCAATGGCAAAGATGACCTTAGTGCTGCATTCTTTTACAGAGATGATGGAGATGGGAGGTGCTTCAACTGAATCACAATGGTTAATAAGCATAGGGCCACACAGCTTTGGGTTCCCATTAAAACTAGAAGCTTGAAATGTGCTTAGCTGGCCTGTTGTTGGAATAGGTCCTTCTAGGTTGTTGTTAGAAATGTTGAACTCCGAAAGGAAGTGAAGGATCTCCAACGTTGCAGGAATTTCACCAGTCAGATGGTTATTAGACAAATCTAGCCTCTGAAGGATAGTGAGGCTGCCGATCGATTGTGGGATTTCTCCATAGAAGTTGTTGAAACTCAAGTTCAGGTAAAGGAGTGCTTTCAGATGACTAATCTCTTGGGGAATCACACCTGTGAATTTATTGTTGCCGAGATTCAGCACTTTGGGCCAAGCACTACCCATGCGGTACTGAAGTTTACCATTAGCACTGTCCACATAAATTGGTAGATCAAGGAGGCTTGGGTCCAAATAGATGGCAGGCTTGTCTGATTTTAGCATTGGCATCTCCATCAAGGTCATTGGGATTTTCCCAGTAAGACTGTTGTTTGATATGTCCAAACGGAAGAGGTGGTTTAGGGAGTTGATCCATCTTGGCATTGGTCCAGTGAGTCGATTACTGAGTAATACTAGGATCTTCAGATTTCTGAGCTTTGATAACCAAATAGGTATCCTTCCAGTCAACGAACACCATTCCATGGCAAGACATTGAAGATTCTGAAAACCGTCAATGGTTTCATCTTGTGGCATGGCCTCATTCATGAAGTTTCTGCCAATAAGCAGGGTGCTGATGTTCCTGCAGCTCTTAATGGCATGCAAAGCTTTTTTGATATTTGTAAAGGAGTTTTGACTAAGTGATAGGAAGGACAGGTGCTTCAGATTGCCTATTCTTAGTGAGATCTCACCATGGAAATGGTTGTCTGACAGCCGCAGTGCAGTCAAATTGCTGCATGAGTAAATGCTTTCTGGAACTATGCCACTGAGATTATTCCTTATAAGATCTAAGTATTTTAAACTTTGTAGGGAGGAGAAGTTGATATTGCCCAGATCTCCACTGAAGTTGTTGATCTTGAGATCAATGGTTTTGAGATGTGTACAGTTGCTCAGAGTTGATGGCAGCTCTCCAGACATTTTGTTGCTACCCAAATGGAGCTCCTCCAGCCTCCAGAGCTGATCTATGGACTCTGGGATGTTGCCACTGAAACTGTTTCCTCCAAGGTCAAGGGTAAGCAGATTACCGAGTTTGACTATGTGTGCTCCATCAAGTTCTCCTTGTAAAGCATTGTTGGGGAAGGAGAGGTACTCTAGCGAGGTAGCGCAGAAGATTTCAACAGGGAGAGTCCCACTTAGGTTGTTATGGCCAACCTTGAGCACTTTGAGCTTGGAGCAATCACCTAGTGTGGTGGGAATATCACCACTCAATTGGTTGTAACAGAGGTCAAACAAAGACAAAGATGGTGACCCAAGGCAAAGAGAAGACGGTATTTGCCCAGTGAAGCTGTTATTGCTGGCGTTGAGCGTGATCAGATTCTTCATCATCTTCCATGTGGCTGATGGAAATTCTGAGCTGAACTGGTTGCTTGAGATGTTGAGTACCTGCAGAGGCCAGTGAGTAACCAAAGAAGGCAGCTCGGGCAGCGGTCCATTGAGCTGGCAGAAGCTGACATCGAGGACGATGATGCTTCTGGAGGACATGAGCTCTGGTGGAAGGCCACCGGAGAAGGAGTTGTAGGAGAGGTTGACATGTAGCAGGCTGGTGAGGTCGGCAAGGGACGGTGAGATGCGCCCTTCAAGTCCTCTAGATGCCAGGGAGACCTCAGTGACAGCCCCGTCTCCATTGCAGGTGATGCCTTCCCACTCGCAGCAGTCCGTGCTGCTGTCATGCCACGATGTGGCGAGGCCGCCATCTCGGGACAGCCCGGCAAGGAACCGGAGGAGGTTGCACTTCTCCTGCTTGGTGCATGCGGTGGTGGGAGAGGCCAAGATGAGCAGCACGAACAGCTGCAGCACGGCCGTAGGAACGTTGAAGAAACGCATTGGTTAGTGTTTTCTCCTACCCCTTCTTTTTTTGCTGTTGCTTGAGAATGCATATGCAGTGCTGGTACTATTTATCATCTAGCAGTAGCTTTATCCTTTGCATCAGAGCTACTGAACATCATTCATAACACCATGTCTTGTCATGGGTGCCGTGCAGCTTAGGGCCCTTGGCCACGGTCGGCTGGTGCACAAGACTGTAGTACTAGCGTGGGAAAGCTACATCCATGCCCATCAATTATTATTAGCCATAACAAAACGCCATCAACTAGTTTATAAAGCACTCTTCTACTCTCTCTGTAAAGAAATATAAGAGCGTTTGGATCACGAGCGTTTAGATCACTAAACTAGTGATCCAAACGCTCTTATATTTCTTATATTTCTTTACAGAGGAAGTACTTATGTATGGATTAAATAGTTACTGAATAGATTGAGGTTAGGCATTGTATCCAAAATATTCAAGTAACAGGAAATCAATCTGTCATCTACCAGCCCCAAGGTTCATGCTTATTATGTTTACATGGCTGAAAAATATACAGGAGAGCAAGAT
>NC_041391.1:176224094-176261391 GCF_002162155.2 Triticum dicoccoides
GCGGCGCCCGGGTGTGGTTGCTGCTCCGGCCGTGGGCGGCGGCATGGGTAGGTCTTGGTGGTGGCCTACCGGTGTCGTGGCGGCTTCACGATGGCTCCATGGATCTGCCCACGGCAACGGCCGGCTTCTCCGGGGTTGGTTTGTCTGCGTTCGGGCCGTCTCGACCTTCACCCCATCTCCTCGTCGCCCGGGCGCTACTCCCATCAAAGGGCTGGTCCTCTCCCAGCTGCGGTCCACCGCTCGTCTCGCGCCCGATGCCGCAGGACCGAGCTCGTCTCGCGCACGATGCAGCAGGACTGACCTCGTCCCCCTCTCGTTGCTGCAGGACCGAGCTCGTCTCGCGCTTGGGGCAGCAGGATGGGTCGGTGGATGCCAGTTCTGGCCGACCTATTGGGTCTTGACGCTGGGGGTTGCCCAGGGGCGCAAAAGGTGGGACCTTTCCGCTTGTCTCTTTCGTTGGGGTGCGGCGGGTCTCGGGTGAGGTGGTGTCGAGGTCTTGGATGCTGGGGCGGCGGCCCTGGTGGTGGTTGCGCGGTGCTCTTGGGCAGAGCCCGTGCCTTGGTGCTGCCCGGTCACCATGGTCGTATGGGCGGCGTGGTTGCCGGGGTGTGGCGTTCGGTGATGGTGAATGTTGGCCGAGGTGAAAACCTGCTCTATCTTCAGACGGACCGGCGGCGGCGAAGATCGTTCCCTTCTTGAAGGCGTCGTCACGGCTCTCATTGCCCGTCATGCGGCTCCGGGGGGAACTCTGATCCTTGGATCGGGCGGTGGCGGCGCTCCGGCGTCATATGTAGCTTCATATCTTCGGGGCAGTAGTGCTAGGAGTGGTGTTGCTGCGCTCAGCGCCTATGTATCCTGTCCTCGGTGTGTGCGTGTGTTGCGGTGGCGTGGCGTGTGGTTGTACTGGATGCTTGTGGTTTGATGCTTTATATATAAAGCGGGGCGAAAGCCTTTTTCGGTATTTATCGCGTTGCGGCCCAATAGTACATATGCTAGTGGCAGGCTGCCATCGATAGCCTGGCCCCTCGGGTACCCTAGTTTACTGGGAATTTGCTCACCCTACTGTTGGTATACTTGAGTGTGATAGGTACGGACCATACCCAAAGATACCAGTCCACATGGGCTGGATTTCTTTTGATTTGATAAATAATGCAGAATGGTACCAGTTACACCACATGATTTGTTTTCCACGCTTTAATGCAGAAGCAAGTTAGATCCTGGAAATGAGAGTCAAATGGTCGATCAGAGAGGTGTGTATCTTGCGTAGTTTCTTGGTTGAGCCTGATAAAATCAGAGTCAAATGGAAATTTCTTCTTACTTCATTGTTGTTTCTTGCATGATGGGAAGAATTCAGTTAGGTTTCCTCTTCTCAGTTCATGCTTGAGCCGTTTTCCTCCATGCTCGCTTTTGGTAGTTAGTAGAGTACTGGAGGTATTTGTGTTTCAATAGAATCTCCTGAGAAGGTACATACCTAAATGCCTTATCTAATTCATGCTTTGCAGAACATTTTGTGAAGTTGTGTTTCATGTCTATGAGAAGATATTCTGCTTGATATTTGTTCTACTGGAAGATATTCTGCTTGATAATTATACAGATTGGTGGTTGTCTCCACATGAGGTGGCTAGGTTAACGTATTTGAGCATGAAACTTTACAGGAAACTCCCTCTGTAAACTATGATTTTTGTTTTCATTTGAAACTTTAAAATACAATTTTCGAAAATTTTAAAAACAAGGCTCTATGAAGCTCGGGAGCAAGAAATCCACTCGCAAAATCACATGCTTTTACAGTTCTCTTTTATATCAACGATGTCAATGTTAACATGTGAAAAAATGATATTGAGGGTCAGAGAGTGTCAACAGAATTTTATTTTCTCATATATCAGTTATGGTAGCCAAACGTGCTTTGCACGTACACAGATACTAGTCGATGTGAAGACAATGACGTCTTCTGGGAATCTTGCATCCATTGAATCTTTCAAACTCTATGGCTATTTCATTCTATATTAAAAATTCCGGTGAGCCATGTTCCATATTGATAAGATATTGAGAAATGAAAAAAAAAGAGCTATGGGTAAAAAAGTGCTGCATTCTTTTGCAGAGATGATGTGCATGGGAGCTTCTTCGACTGAACTGCAATCTCTAATAAGCAGAGAGCCACACAGCTTTGGGTTCCCGTCAAAACTAGAAGTCTGAAACGTGCTCAGCTGGCCTGTTGTTGGAATAGGTCCTTCTAGGTCGTTGTAGGAAATGTTGAATTGTGAAAGGAAGCGAAGGATCTCCAATGCTGCAGGAATTTCACCCGTCAGATGGTTATTAGACGGATCTAGTTGCTGGAGGTTCGTGAGGTCGCAGATTGATTGTGGGATCACTCCATAAAAGTTGTTGGAACTCAAGTCCAGGAAAAGGAGTGCTTTCAGCTGACCAATCTCTTGTGGAATCACACCTGTGAATTTATTCTTGCCGAGATTCAGCACTTTGGCCCAAGCACTCTCTATCCGGTATTGAAGTGTTGATGATTCCGCAACATAAATAATTAGATCAAGGTCAAGGAGGCTTGGGTCCGAATAGGCGGCGGCCTTATCTGATTTAAACATTGGCATCTGCATCAAGGTGATTGGGATTTCCCCAGTAAGACTGTTGTTAGATACATCCAGCCGAAAGAGGTGGTTTAGGGAGTTGATCCAGCTTGGCATTGGTCCTGTGAGTTGATTGCTGTATAAGTCTAGCATCTTCAGATTTGTGAGCTTTGATAACCAAATAGGTATCCTTCCAGTCAACGAACACTGGTGTATGGCGAGGTGTTGAAGATTCTGGAAACCATGAATGGTTTCATCTTGTGGCATGACTTCATTCATGAAGGTTTTTCCAATAAGCAGGACGCTGATGTTCTTACAGCTCTTAAGCCCATGCAAAGTTTTTGCGATGTTCGTAAAGGAATTTCTAACAAGTGATAGGAAGGACAAGTGCTTCAGATTACCTATTCTCAGGGATATCTCACCATGGAAATTGTTGTACGACAGCCGCAGTGCAGTCAAATTTCTGCATGAATAAATACTTTCTGGAAGCATGCCACTGAGATTATTACTCATGAGATCTAAACTTTTTAGATTCTGTAGGGTGGCGAACTTTACCTTGCCTAGGTCTCCACTGAAGTTGTTGAACTTCAGATCAATGGTTTTGAGATTTGTGCAGTTCCCCAGAGTTGATGGCAGCTCCCCAGACATGTTATTGCTACCCAAATGGAGCTCCTCCAGACTCCTGAGCTGACCTATGGACTCTGGGATGTTGCCACCGAAATGGTTCCCTCCAAGGTCAAGAGTAAGTAGATTACTGAGTTTGATCATGTGTGCTCCATCAAGTTCTCCTTGTAAACCATTGTTGGGTAAGGAGAGGTACTCTAGCGAGGTAGCATGGAAGGTTTCAACAGGGAGAGTTCCACTTAGGTTGTTATGGCCAACCTTGAGCACTTTAAGCTTGGAGCAATCACCGAGTGTGGTGGGAATATCACCACTCAATCGGTTGTAACAGAGATCAAGCAAAGTCAAAGATGGCGACCCAAGGCAAAGAGAAGACGGTATGTGCCCAGTGAAGCTGTTATTGCTGGCATTGAGCACGATCAGATTCTTCGTCATCTTCCATATGGCTGATGGAAATTCTGAGCTGAATTGGTTGCTTGAGATGTTGAGTACCTGCAGAAGCCTGTCGGCTGTAACCAAAGATGGCAGCTCGGGCAGCGGTCCGTTGAGCCGGCTAAAGCTGACGTCGAGGACGATGATGCTTCCAGAGGACATGAGCTCCAGAGGAAGGCCACCAGAGAAGGAGTTGTACGAGAGGTTGACACGCTGCAGGCTGGTGAGGTCGGCCAGGGATGGCGAGATGCGCCCTTCAAGTCCTTTAGATCCCAGGGAGACCTCAGCAACGGCCCCGTCTCCATTGCAGCCGACGCCTTCCCACTCGCAGCAGTCCGTGCCGTTGTCGCGCCACGATGCAGCGAGGCCGCCGTCTTGTGATAGTCCGGCAAGGAACTGAAGGAGGTTGCGCTTCTCCTGCTTGGTGCATGCGGTGGCAGGAGAGGCCAAGAAGAGTAGCAGGAACAGATGCAGCACGACGGGAGGAACGGTGAGGAACCGCATTGGTTGGTGTTTCTTCCCCTTGTTTTGCTATTGCTTGAAGGATGCATGCACTGCTGGTACTCTATATCATCCAACAGGGGCTTTATTGTGTGCATCAGAGTCAATGAACAGTGTACACCACTCATAACATTTTCTCCGTGTTATGTCATGGGTGCAGCTTAAGGCCCTGGGCCACGGTTGGTTGGTGCACAAAAGGCTGCAGTACTACCGTGGGAAAGCTACATCCGTGCCTTCTACTCGCCATCAACTAGTTTATAAAGCTCTCTTCTACTTGTGTATGGATTAAATAGTTACCGATTAGATTGATGTTAGGCATTGTATCCAAAATATTCAAGTAAAGAGAAATCAATCTGTCATCTACCAGCCCCAAGGTTCATGCTTATGTTTACATGGCTGAAAAATATATAGGAGAGCAAGGTTCATTGCTAGTTAGCTCATCTTAACTGACCTATTTATTGCGTTGCAGCCCAATAGTACATATGCTAGTGGCAGGCTGCCATCGATAGCCTGGCCCCTGGGGTACCCTAGTTTTGGGCCAGCTGTGGCTTACTGGGAATTTGTTCACCCTACAGTTGGTATACTTGAGTATGACTAGTAAATATGCCCGTGCGTTGCAACGGGGTAACCAAATTGCTTAGGTTGTGTCTTCTTCGATTTCAACCACCGTCCAACCAGAACCCGATGTGGCATAACAGCATTTGGATTGTACCGCTATGTGCAGTAGTGGCATGGCATGGCATGTAGATTGTGTCTAGCATAAGCCGGAAGCAAGTATCTCAATGTATTTTTCCATCCTCATCTAAAGCAGGGCAGCTCGCAGACATGTCAAAATGGCCTCTATTAGCATTCCCCGATATAAATTGTTAACATAAAAGATTAATTCATTTCCTTTACAACGAACACGGCTGTCCCCCCATTAGCAAAAAATGCTGATAGTACATCAAGGCTTTCATCTACAACGTCCGAGGCCAAAGAATCTGAGCATGTACCTTCGGAAGTAAGCACACTATACGAAACAGAGAAGCAAACAAAAATAGAGTACCCTTCTACTTTGGGAGCTCCAACACCAACAAAAGCTTGCCACAACTGTTATCACAAAAGCTACTGAATGAGCCAAGCAAAAAAATAGAAAGGTTATAGGAAACAGTCTGTACGTCTCCCTCAAAGCCAACAACAATCCTCCATGGACAAGACACTTCATGGTGGATTAACCTTATGTGGAACACAGAACTCATCATGTGAGTCCACGTCGCCTGAATGCCCCTCTTGGCTAGGGTCAACCTTCTCTGGATCATAGAACTCATCATGTGAGTCCGCTAGCACCTTGCTCTCTTACAACAAAGGGAACCTGTTTATAAGAACCCGGATAACCCAAGTACTCCAAAAGTTGTCCTAATTTTTGCATGACAATGGTTTTAAAGTCTGACTACTTATTGGTTGCATGGCAGCATGGACTACTCGTTCTTATAACACACATCTAATATATATTTTCCTTTATTCTGTCAATTTTTTCAGTGAGATTCTATCACACTAACATACAAATCAACACTCGTGGGTCATGCTGAATTAGCTTCCAGATACATACAAAATGTAAGTCGTAAAGACAATGGACATATCAGAATCTATGGAAGTGCATAGAGAAATCTGGGAGATGAGTTTCAGTTTTGTCAAGTTTGTTACTTTGTTTGGTGTTAACAGAGTCGATGGACATGCCAGAAGAAAAAAACAAATAGATACAGCAGGTTGATTTCCTACCAACTTGACAATGGTGTGTCATTTTTTCTGCAGTAGATTAACTCGTGAACAATGCCATCCTTGTAATCGGGGAATAATTTAAGAGAATAGTAAGCAAAGTATTCTGCCATCTCGCATGAATAGTAAGAAAAGTAGTTTAACTCCTGAACATTTTTTTCGTACAGTTTGGAAAATGCTTACTAACCGATATTCCCTCTATTCCTAAATATAAGTCTTTCTACAGATTCCACTACATACATACGGAGCAAAATGAGTGAACCTACACTCTAACATAGTCTATATACATCCGTATGTAGTTTGTATTGAAATCCCTAGAACGACTTATATTTAGAAACAGAGAGAGTAGAAGAGAAATCAATATTCTCACATTGAAGATATGAGGCAAGCACCCACCTACAATCTGTCCATCACCCCATTGGAAGCCAAGCTCCCCTTTTGCTCGGTTCCTCACTGCTGCACGTACCGATTAGTGGGGACATATTTTTTTTGTCCTATCTACTTTGGAAAAGAAGAGGTAAGGACCTACAGTACTGCAAATCTTCATATTTAAACATATTAACAATCCCTTGTTTTTCTTTCAGAAAAGCAATCCCTGGTTTTATTATAATTATAGATTATCTTAAAATCGATTTCTACTTTGTGATTTGTCAAAGCATAAAGAACTGTGTAGAATAAGAGGTCGTATTTCAATGATTTGGATGTTGCATTGACATCAGATAATTACCTACTGCATGTAATAGCTAGTGATCGATGGATGCAAGTTGGTATAACTTTAATGTCAAATGTATAGAAAAATATCCAAAGTCTACTCCTGGTGTTGCTGCAAGGATTAGATGCTGGCATGCTGTGACTGGAACCAGCATAAATTATACAAAATGCACAATTTTAAAATTTATGAACTAATTGAGAATGTTTTTCTCTTCGTGTTGCAGGTAAACAAAAACATATAGATCAAATAAGTTAGATGAACCAGCAGATATTTTATTAGTGAGCTCTATAGATGCAACAATCAGTAACAGACCATCTCCATGAGCTTTGACTCCATGAATAGTACTTAATACAGGAAAAAGGGAAGGCCAATATTGCTCAATTGTTACTGAAATTTAAAGGAAATCAAGTGGCACTACAACATCAGGACATATGTGTAGAACGAAATGCCCATTGATTGCAGTAGAAGACAATTCACTTCATATCCTTTCAGAATAACACATTAACTCTTGGAGCATGTACAACAGAAATGGAACATAAAGCTAACCAAGAATACATATCCATGTGCGCCACTTTCAGAATATATGACATAGTACCTCTGAGATATCTAACTTGTTGTTTCCATGCATTCAAGAAGCACTTAATTACTTTCAGGGATCTTATTACAAATTTAATTTGTTTGATTCAAACTTATGTAGTAGCATGGCATTTTTCTGAGACATCCAAAAAAATATGTTTACATATCAAATAGGCAACACCAGTAATTATTGGTCCAAATAAGGCATGGACAGGTTTGCATCTGCTAAAGAACATTATATTGTTTCTCCTATTCCACAACCTATGACCACATTTAAGCATGGACAGATTCGTGTATATGATAACAGAACAACATGCTCCATGTCATAAATCACAGGCTAGGTGGAAGCGATGCAGATGAGGGTGGATTAGCATACTTGTTAGCAGTTGTGCTTGTCAGCCTAGTGGAGGATGTAGAGGTAGGTGACAGAGCTTCTTCACCTCGGGTGACTGCACCGCCATGTTCTTACATAACATAGTATTCCTACAAATATGCAATTCAGAATAGAAAGGTACAATTATCAGGCTCAGTACCCTATTCAGAACAGAAAAACAAATCTTATTAATTGAAAGGTACCTTGTGCAGATATATAAAAGTTCAGTACCCTGTTCCTCCTTTCCAAATCTACCAGACTGCTTAATTTACAAACAAAGAAACCTGTGCTGCTTGCCATGGAAGAGATGGAGGCGGGAAAACAAAACCTTAGAAAACATGATGGTTGTATAACCCCAGAAATGTCAAGGATTTGGCATGAGTGTCACAGGCGGCCAAGCAAATCTGCTACTTATCAACACACACACGCATGCACAGTACATATTGTCAACCAAAGTAACAACAAATCAGAGACATGTGCCTCATGTTGTCCCCACAGTTCAATGGAATGGATTGTATCTAATCAGGACATCCAATCAGTGGTTTCATCATCACAAAGAACTCACGAACATGTACAACAATGGAGCAGGTACCTTTGTCTGCTTGGAGCTCCTTGTGCGGGTCATGTTGTGGATGCCCTCCATGGAAGGAAGGACCTGCTGCTGCTGCTCCAGCCCGAATCAAATCAAGGTGGTTAGACCCTACAATCCATCCATATACAATCAGGTATTTGCACTGAAGATGCAAATAGTCCACTGTAGACACTGCAGCAGAGAAGAGAGGGAGCTTCACCAATAGAGCAGAAAAATCAAATGGAATCCAACAGAGAGAAGAGAAGAAGGAAGACCTGCAGATGGTGGAGCCCTTAAGGATGATGACCTGCAGATGGTGAGGGAACCCCATCACCATCTGGAAGAAGACGGCTTGAGCTACTGGTCCATGGCGATGTTGGATGTGTGCCTGCGTGAGGGAGAGAAGAGCATCAGGGAAGGGGAGGGAAGAAGGGCAGAACCATGGCATCGACACTCACCAGGGTGGAACATTGACGAGCAGCTCCATGGCGTGGGTCTCCTTGACGAGCAGGTCCGATCCAGGCGCGGATCTTTCCGTCGCCATGGATCTCCCACTCCTCTCCTCTCCTCTCGGGATTCAAGCGGTCGTCGACGGATAAGAGGAGGGGCGGAGCGGATTTTATCCATCGTCGAGGTAGCCACCACCGTCATCATCGCCGTCGGTCACCATGGCCCAGCGGCTAGGTCTTCCAGTGCGAGGAGTGAGGGAGGGAGGGAGGGCGGATCTGACCGCTGCCTGAGCTGTCGCGGGGGGAGGGGCGCCGCGGCCATGAAGGCCCGCCTCCAACTACAAGGAGTGCGCGCCGCCGCGCCGGATCCTTCTGTCTCCCGCGCCCGTCCATCGTCACCCGGCTCCGGCGAGCTCCTGCGTGGGTCGCCGCACCGCCCCACTTTTCTCCCTTCTTCTCAACCTCACCACCCAGTCTCTTCTCTGCCATGGATCCGCCCGGGAAGCCGCGCTCTGGCCTTCCTCGCCCCCCGCGTCGCCACCCACCTCCGGATCCGCCTCCAAGCCCCCGCCGTGCGCGGATCCGCCCCCTGCAAGCTCCAGTCGCGCCGCCCATGTAAAAAGGACCGCGTTTTGAATATACCAAAACATAGGGTCCTTTGTGCAAAATTAAAGCGTTTTTCCAGATCCACTTAAACAGGGACTGCGGGTTGAATTCGAATAAACTGAAGGACTTTTATGCAAAATCGATAGCGACGACGGACGACCAGAAGCACTCCGTGCTTTATTAGTAGGGAAAGATATGTACGGACCGTACCCAAAGATACCAGTCCACATGGTCCGGATTTCTTTTGATTTGATAAATAATGCAGAATGGTTCCAGTTAGGCAGTTACACCACATGATTTGTTTTCCATGCTTTAATGCAGAAGCAAGTTAGATCCTGGAAATGAGAGTCAAATGGTCGATCAGAGAGGTGTGTATCTTCCGTAGTTTCTTGGTTGAGCCTGATAAAATCAGAGTCAAATGGAAATTTCTTCTTACTTCATTGTTGTTTCTTGCACGATGGGAAGAGTTCAGTTAGGTTTCCTCTTCTCAGTTCATGCTTGAGCCGTTTTCCTCCATGCTCGCTTTTGGTGGTTAGTAGAGTACTGGGGGTATTTGTGTTTCAATAAAATCTCCTGAGAAGGTACATACCTAAATGCCTTATCTAATTCATGCTTTGCAGAACATTTTGTGAAGTTGTGTTTCATGTCTATGAGAAGATATTCTGCTTGATATTTGTTCTACTGGAAGATATTCTGCTTGATAATTATACAGATTGGTGGTTGTCTCCACACGAGGTGGCTAGGTTGACGTATTTGAGCATGAAACTTTACAGGAAACTCCCTCCGTAAACTATGATATTTGTTTTCATTTGAAACTTTAAAATACGATTTTCGAAAATTTTAAAAACAAGGCTCTATGAAGCTCGGGAGCAAGAAATCCACTCGCAAAATCACATGCTTTTACAGTCCTCTTTTATATCAACAATGTCAATGTTAACATGTGAAAAAATGATATTGAGGGTCAGAGAGTGTCAACAGAATTTTATTTTCTCATATATCAGTTATGGTAGCCAAACGTGCTTTGCACGTACATAGATACTAGTCGATGTGAAGACAATGGCGTCTTCTGGGAATCTTGCATCCATTGAATCTTCCAAACTCTATGGCCATTTCATTCTATATTAAAAATTCTGGTGAGCCATGTTCCATATTGATAAGATATTGAGAAATGAAAAAAAGAGAGCTATGGGTAAAAAAGGGAAAAACACTTATTTGCAGAAATCAACAGGATCCAGAAACATGGGGCCTGTTTGGATCGCAGCCGTGGGACGCCCTGCCAATTTTTTGGCGTTGACCGCTACCAGGGGCGCTCGTTTGGATTGACGCCCATATGTCGTAGCCATGCCAAAGTTTTGGTAGTTCTTGTTAGATGATAGGCTTGTAGAGGACGTGACAACCTGTAACGTTATTGTGTGCGTGAGTTCTGTTGTAAACCAGGCCGGTGGTTAGGCTAGATTGATCCTTATCTCTCTATCTTGTGTATGTCTTGGAGTAGAGGTCAAGACTAATAACCACCGGCCAATCTCTGTAATCTTATGCTATATAACACGAACACGTCCCTGCCAAGAGGCATACGCTTCCACCAATTCTTTCATGTTAATCAGAGCAGGCCTCGACATCATCCATGGCAAGCTCTTCCACTTCCTTCCCCTCCTCTCCATTTTTGCACGCCGCAACAGAGAAGCTCACGAGAGGGAACGAAGCTCTATGGCGCACCACTGTCCTGTCGGCAATCAGGGGGGCTCGGATGGCGGAGTTCCTCGACGTCGAGCAGGTGGTGCCGCCTCAGACCATTGAGGTCACCAGCGCCGACGGCAAGACCAAGTCCAAAGGTCCCAACCCGGAGTTCTCCACGCGGTGCGCGAGGGATCAGCAGGTATTCTCTTATCTGCTGACCTCGCTCCCGCGTGAGATGGCAATTCAGGTGGCTACGTGCCACACCGCAGCGGAGCTGTGGAACACGGTGCAAGGCATGCTCGCCTCGCACACGCGTGCAAGGACGGTCAACGTCCGGATCGCCCTGGCAAACCTCCAGAAGGGCAACAACAGCATCACAGATTACGTTGGTAAGATTAGAGCTTTGTGTGATGAACTAATGGCTTCAGGGAAGAAGGTTGATGAAGAAGACGTTGTTTCTCACATCCTCGCTGGACTCGATGAGGAGTTCGACCCTGTGGTCTCGGCCATGTGCTCCAGGGTCGAACCAGTCACCGTCCCGGAGCTGTACTCACAGCTGCTGAGCTTCGAGACTCGCATGAGTCTACGCGGCGGATCCTCTCAGTCATCTGCAAACGCCCGACTCGCGGCCGCTTCAACAAGAACAACGGCGGCGGTGGTGACCGCGGCCGGAACTTCCCCAACAAAGAGGCCGGCGGCGGTGGTGACCACGCCCGCGGAAACTTCCCCAAGTCACCCAACCCACCAAACCGTGGGAACGGAGGCAACCATGGCAACGGCGGCGGCGGCGGGAACTACTCCAACAATCCCTCTGCCAAGCCGACCTGTCAAATCTGCGGCAAGATAGGGCACCCGGCATGGAAATGCTGGAAGAGGTATGACTCCTCATACCAAGGAGGAGAGGAGCGCTCGGCAAACATGGCGGCTCCCCAGTACGGAGTCGACCCCAATTGGTACCTGGATAGTGGTGCTACAAACCACATCACAGGTGACCTTGAGAAGCTCACGGTTCGAGACCGATACACCGGAGAGGATCAGATACACATGGCGAGTGGCTCAGGTATGACTATAGCTCATATTGGTCAATCTCATATTTCCACCCCTGAACGTGATCTTCTCCTTAAAGATGTCTTACATGTACCCGAGGCAGACAAGAGTCTTATCTCTGCGAGCCGTCTTTCCATTGACAACGATACATTTGTTGAGATTCACCCTCATTCTTTTTTTGTAAAGGATCGGGGATCGAAGAGAGTTCTGCTGCAAGGCAGGGGTAGGAGAGGATTATACCCTTTCAAACACATGGAACAAGGCGCCAAGAAGCATGTGCTCAGTGCCACCCCCTCCTCGGATAGGTGGCACCGGCGCCTAGGGCATCCTTCATCTTCTATTGTTAGCAAAATAATTAGCCACAATAAGCTTCCATGTGTTAAGTTAGTTGATGAATTTGTTTGTGATTCTTGTCAACGAGGCAAAAGCCATCAGTTGCCCTATCCAAAATCAATAAGTGAATCAAAATTTCCTTTGGAACTTATCTTTTCTGATGTGTGGGGACCAGCAGTTGAATTCGTAGGTAGAAAAAAAATACTATGTGAGCTTCATCGATGATTTCAGTAAGTTCACATGGATCTACCTAATCAAACATAAGTCAGAAGTGTTTCAAAAATTTCATGACTTCCAAAATCTTGTTGAGAGACAATTTGATCGTAAAATCCTTGCTCTCCAAACCGACTGGGGTGGAGAATATGTGAAACTAAATTCCTTCTTTACTAAGGTTGGCATATCTCATCATGTTTCTTGTCCTCACGCACACCAGCAAAATGGGTCAGCAAAACATAAACATCGACATATTGTCGAGGTTGGACTCTCTCTTCTAGCTCAAGCATGCATGCCTCTCAAATTTTGGGATGAGGCCTTCATTGCGGCTACCTATCTCATCAACAGATTACCGAGCAAAGTTATCAATTTTCAAACTCCCCTCGAAAGGTTATGCCACGAGAAACCCAATTACTCATCTCTACGTGTCTTTGGGTGTGCCTGTTGGCCGAACTTACGTCCATATAATACTCATAAACTTCAGTTCCGTTCGAAACAGTGTGCCTTTCTAGGTTATAGTAATCTTCACAAGGGGTTTAAGTGTCTCGACATATCCACAGGACTGGTCTATATCTCCAGAGATGTAGTCTTTGATGAGGCAGTGTTTCCCTTTGCCGCCTTACACCCAAACGCCGGCGCTCGCCTTCGGGCCGAAATCCTTCTTTTGTCTCCGGAGCTTTTAAATCCAACCGATCACAGGGGCGAAAAATGTGCAGATGATCAATTGGCTAATAGTTATCCTGATGCTACTAATGGAAGCAGTAAAAAAATTGTTGCTCTGCCTTGTGATTTTATGCAGAATCAAGTTTGCACTGGCGTTGAACACGAGGACGATCCGGCTGACGGCGCTGATCCTGAGAGATTCGACGCAGGTGGGCCGGCTGCTGCTGGTGCGGATCCCGGGGCTGACCCTCTGACGCCATCAGGTACCAGCCTCCCCGCGCACGACACGCAATCAGAAGAAGCGGCGCGGTCGGGCGGGGCCTCGCGCGGGGCCGGTCTGCAGTTGTCGCCATGCAACAGCTGGAGCGAGTCGGCTGGCTGCGGGACACCCGACGCGCGACATCATGATGAGATCGACAGCGTCCTACGGGGCCCCGGCCAAGTGTCGCCTCCTCATAGGGCGTCCTCCTCTGCCCCACACGCGGCGGATCCGAGGGCGGGGGACAGCGCATCTACCGGAGGGGATTCGCCTGGGAATTCACCTGAGACAGTACGAGGTGGATCTCCTGTGCATGCTGCTGGATCTTCTGCGGCGACAAATCAACCCAGTACTATAACCACACGGGTGACTCGGTCACAACGAGGTATTACAAAACCATTGGTACCCAAAGATGGGACGGTCAGGTATAACAAGAACTTTAAGTTTACGGGTTTTGCTGCTACTGGTGAGCCAGAAAATGTGCTAGAAGCTTTACGCAGTGAAAAATGGAAGAATGCTATGAATAGTGAATTTAATGCACTAATGAAAAATCAAACCTGACATCTAGTTCCTTATAAGCCAGGGAGGAATATTATAGATTGCAAGTGGGTGTATAAAATTAAAAAGAAAGCTGATGGAACAATAGATAGGTACAAGGCTAGGTTAGTAGCTAAAGGGTTTAAACAACGCTACGGCATTGATTATGAGGACACTTTTAGTCCAGTTGTGAAAGCTGCTATTATTAGACTTGTTCTATCATTGATGTTTCCAGGGGATGAAGTCTTCGCCAATTGGATGTACAGAATGCGTTCTTACACGGCGTTCTCGAGGAAGAGGTCTATATGAGACAGCCACCTGGTTTTGAGGATGGCTCCAAACCACATCATGTGTGTAAATTGGACAAGGCTTTATATGGTCTGAAACAAGCACCGAGAGCATGGTACTCAAGGTTGAGCTTGAAGCTGCAACAGCTTGGTTTTCGTCCATCAAAAGGAGATACTTCACTGATCATCTTCAGGAAAGGAAAGGTGATCATGTTTATGTTGATTTATGTTGATGACATCATTGTAGCTAGTTCATCACAAGAAGCCACTTCAGCACTATTAAAGAATTTAAAAAGTGACCTTGCACTCAAAGATTTGGGAGAGCTCCATTACTTCCTAGGTATAGAAGTAAAGAAGATAGGACGTGGCATCTTGCTCACACAAGAAAAGTATGCCTTAGACATACTAAAGCGTGTGGAAATGAAGGATTGTAAACCATCAAGCACACCTATGTCAACCACTGGAAAACTATCACTATATGAAGGAAAATTGTTAAGTCCAGAAGAGGGAACCAGATATCGAAGCATAGTTGGAGCACTTCAATACCTAACACTGACAAGACCTGATATATCCTTTTCTGTCAACAAGGTCTGTCAGTTTTTGCATGCACCTACCTCTTCTCATTGGACAGTTGTAAAAAGAATATTGAGGTATATTCAAGGTAGTGCTGGAATTGGACTAACAATTTGCAAATCTCCCTCAACAACAGTGAGTGCCTTTTCTGATGTAGACTGAGCAGGATGCCCAGATGACAGGAGGTCAACAGGGGGTTTTGCTGTTTTTCTTGGATCTAATCTAATATCTTGGACTGCCAAGAAACAGGCTACTGTCTCGCGATCTAGTATAGAAGCAGAATATAAGTCTCTGGCAAATGCAACAGCTGAGGTAATGTGGGTTGAAACATTACTTGATGAGTTGGGCATTTATAGACCACATGTGTCATATCTGTGGTGTGACAACCTTGGAGCAACATATCTTTCTGCAAATCCTGTGTTTCATGCAAGGACTAAACACATAGAGATTGATTTTCATTTTGTTCGAGAAAGAGTTGCTCGCAGGTTACTAGAGATAAAGTTTATTCCAACAGGAGATCAAGTTGCTGATGGTTTCACTAAACCACTTCAAGTCCGGCAACTCCAAGCCTTCAAGAACAATCTAAACCTTGACATGTTGAGATTGAGGGAGGATGTTAGATGATAGGCTTGTAGAGGACGTGACAACCTGTAACGTTATTGTGTGCGTGAGTTCTGTTGTAAACCAGGCCGGTGGTTAGGATAGATTGATCCTTATCTCTCTATCTTGTGTATGTCTTGGAGTAGAGGTCAAGACTAATAACCACCGGCCAATCTCTGTAATCTTATGCTATATAACACGAACACGTCCCTGCCAAGAGGCATACGCTTCCACCAATTCTTTCAGTTCTGTTCTGTTCCTACGCCCATGCGTTGGCGAGATCTTGGCGGTGAAATTGCTCGCCGACTTTTTGGCGTGGCCGATTTTGGCGGGGCTGACGGGGGCGCAATCCAAACAGCCCCATGATATGTCCAGGTACATACTGACCAAACTACTTTACATGTTCAACCTTTCAGAAACATGCATTCTGCGAACAACATGCTCATACAGCTTGGTTTGCCAACAATATTCAACTTCTTAAGATTCAACTAGTACATTATTAAGACCCATTGCACGTAAATACAAAGATGTGAACATATCTGGATACTGGATCAGATTACAGTGAAGTGGGCTTAGCCGCTTAGCCAAAATATTTGAATAATACTAACTAGTCATATAGCACTGCTACCCAAAAGAACACACAAAATGCAATCACAAAGATGACCTTATCGATGCATTTTTTTGCAGATGTAATGTAGACGGGGCCTGCTTCAACCGAACCGCAATGGTTTATAAGCACAGAGCCGCACAGCTTTGGGTTCCCATTAAAACTAGAAGCTTGAAATGTGCTCAGCTGGCCTTTTGTTGGAATAGGTCCTTCTAGGTTGTTGTTTGATATGTTGAACTCCGAAAGGAAGTGAAGGTTCTCCAATGCCGCAGGGATTGCACCTGTCAGATGATTATTAGACAGATCTAGCCCCTGCAGGTTTGTGAGGCTGCAGATCGATTGTGGGATCTCTCCATAAAATTTGTTGGAACTCAAGTTCAGGTAAAGGAGTGCTTTCAGCTGACCAATCTCTCGTGGGATCATGCCTGTGAAATTATTTTTACCGAGATTCAGCTCTTTGGCCGAAGCACTGCCTATGTGGTATTGAAGTCGTGATGGAGCCGCACCATAAATAAGTACACCTAGATCAAGGAGACTTGGTTCCGAATACATGCTGGAATTAGCTGATTTTAACAGTGGCATCTGCGTCAAGGTGATTGGGATTTCACCAGTAAGACTGTTGTTAGATACATTCAACTGAAAGAGGTGGTGTAGGGAGTTGATCCAGCTTGGCATCGGTCCTGTGAGTTGATTGCTGTATAAGCCTAGTATCTTCAGCTTTGTGAGCTTTGATAACCAGACAGGTATCTTTCCAGACAGATACATTCATGAAGTTTCTGCCGATAAGCAGGATGCTGATGTTCCTACAGTTCTTAAGGGCATGCAAAGTTTTTGTGATGTTCGTGAAGGAGTTTCTAACAAGTGATAGGAAGGACAGGTGCTTCAGATTGCCTATTCTAAGGGAGATCTCACCATGGAAACGGTTGGCCGACAACCGCAGTGCAGTCAAATTGCTGCATGAGTAAATACTTTCTGGAAGTATGCCACTTAGATTATTCGTCATGAGATCTAAACTTTTTAGATTCTGCAGGGTGGCGAAGTTTACCTTGCCTAGATCTCCACTGAAGTTGTTGATCTTCATATCAATGTTTTTGAGATTTTTGCAGTTGCTCAGAGTTGATGGCAGCTCCCCAGACATGTTATTGTTACCCAAATGGAGCTTGTCCAGCCTCCTGAGCTGACCTATGGACTCTGGGATATTGCCACAGAAATTGTTCACTCTGGGATTACTGAGTTTGACCATCTGTGCTCCATCAAGCTCTCCTTGTAGACAATTGATGGGGAAGGAGAGGTACTCTAGCGAGGTAGGCTGGAACATTTCATGATTTCAACAGGGAGAGTCCCACTTAGGTTGTTATAGCCAACCTTTTGAGCACTTTGAGCTTGGAGCAGTCACCGAGTGCGGTGGGAATATCACCACTCAATCGGTTGTAACAGAGGTCAAGCAAAGCCAAAGATGGCGACCAAGGCAAAGAGAAGATGGTATGTGCCCAGTGAAGCTGTTGTTGCTGGCGTTGAGCACGATCAGATTCTTCGTCTTCTTCCATATGGCTGATAGAAATTCTGAGCTGAATTGGTTGCTTGAGATGTTGAGTACCTGCAGAGGCCTGTCGGCTGTAACCAAAGATGGCAGCTCGGGCAGCGGTCCGTTGAGCCGGCTGAAGCTGACGTCGAGGACGATGATGCTTCCAGAGGACATGAGCTCCAGAGGAAGGCCACCAGAGAAGGAGTTGTACGAGAGGTTGACACGCTGCAGGCTGGTGAGGTCGGCCAGGGATGGCGAGATGCGCCCTTCAAGTCCTTTAGATCCCAGGGAGACCTCAGCAACGGCCCCGTCTCCATTGCAGCCGACGCCTTCCCACTCGCAGCAGTCCGTGCCGTTGTCGCGCCACGATGCAGCGAGGCCGCCGTCTTGTGATAGTCCGGCAAGGAACTGAAGGAGGTTGCGCTTCTCCTGCTCGGTGCATGCGGTGGCAGGAGAGGCCAAGATGAGCAGCACAAACAGCTGCAGCACGACTGGAGGAACGGTGAGGAACCGCATTGGTTGGTGTTTCTTCCCCTTGTTTTGCTGTTGCTTGAAGGATGCATGCACTGCTGGTACTCTATATCATCCAACAGTGGCCATATAGGTGGTGGCATAGGGGTGGCATGAGTAGTGGCAGGCTGCCATTGATATAGCCTGGCTCCTGCCACCTTGCGGTACCAACCCAGTTTTGGGCCCGCTGAGGCTTACTGGGAATTTGCCTGCTTGACGCTGAGGTCTTGCTATACTTGAGTGTGGTATGGATATACTAGTTCACATGGGCTGGATTTCTTTTGATAAAGATAAAGAATGCAGATTGGTACCAGTAACCAGGAAGCATGGTTTGTTTTCCATGCTTTAATGCAGAATCAAGTTAGATTCTGGAAATCAGGGTCAAATGGTCGATCAGAGGTGTGTGTATCTTGCCTATGTTTTGAAATTTCTTCTTATTTCACCGTTGCTTATTGCATGACGAGAAGTGTTCGGTAGGTATTCTCTTCTCAATTCATGCTTGAGACTGGTAAAATATTCTGGTTTTCCTTTGTGCTCGCTGTTGGTAGTTAGTAGAGTACTGGAGGCTTTCGTGTTTCAATTGAATCTCCTGAGAAGGTACATACTGCCTAACTTGCCTTATCCAACTCATGCTTTCCGGAAAATTTTGAAAAGTTGTGTTTCATGTCTATGGGGAGATATTCTGCTTGATATTTATCATTGGGGGCTCATTTCCTTCCAACTCTAACGAATACATATCTATTATATCCGTTTGAAACAGGTTGTGTTTACAGTACTTGTGCTCTTTGTAGCTAGCGGAGAAAATATTCATTATATCAGTTTGAAAACACTATCATGGTTGGTATTTTAATTTATTTTCGAAAATGAGGATAGACAGATTGGTCGCTGCCTCCATATGAGATAACTAGATTGACGTAAGACGATGCATGGGGGTTCCTGCTTTCACTACTCGACAGCTCGAGTTTACCTGTTGAATAGCTGTTATTGATTGATTCTTTTTCTAAGGGCGTCGTAATTATATTTCATTTCTTGTTACTTTGCTTGATGCATACATCGTGAATGAAGACCCTGACAAAAACCCTCGAACACGCACGTATGCCTGGAATGAACAACTGAAGACTTCTTTTCATGGAAAGTTGACTCTACGGCAGAGCGAGTGACTTGACTTTGGTCATCGGGGTCAAGTCTTGTACGACAGAAGCAGACCATGCACCAGGACCACCTGTGAGTCTTGAAACTGCCTCTCTTTTTTTTATGTGAAGACACGGTTAGTACAAGAAGTTGTTGAAGTGAGTGTCAAGTGTTACGAAGTGGTTGTGTTTACAGTACCCGTGCTCTTTGTAGCTAGTGAACAATATATCAGAGTTTGTAAACTGTTTCATGGCTGTGGTTTTTCTTAGATTTCCTGTTAGTTCCTTACAGATCATATTTTTGTGACATTTCCCTGGGTGCAGGTCCTGGAACAAAGCAGTCAAAAGCACATGTGCATCATTCATTAATAATGTACTTCAGATGATGCACAGAGTGGCCATGGTGTATTCCCCCTCTTCTCCTGTGGTAAAGAAGCTGTGAGCTTCAACTTCCTATGGCTCCTTTTTTTGCTTTTTTTATTACAGAAAAGCAGCAATGTAAAACTGCCTCCATATGATAGGTAGATGTATTGATTGATTGTTGTCTCTGCGACTTGTTCATGGAGGGTTGAACAAGTGCTCATCAAAGGCATAGCGAGCAACTCTGACTTTATCTTGGCAGCAACCATACACCAAGTATGAACTTGGGTGACGGACTTCGGTCATCGTGGTTTGGAATCCGTGAATTTCCCCAGATCCTTGTACAGATTTTGTAGAATTTAGTCATCGCGGTCCAAGTAGAATATGTCTCAAGTCTTCTACGTCTGAGGCCAAGCATGCACCAGGACCAGTTGGAAACTGCTGCTAGTTTACTTTTTCCATTTCCATCATTACTTCATCTTGACTATCTAGTTCCGTTGTGAGCCTTGAAACTTACTTTTTTTTTTCTTTTGGCGCTTAGACTTGGGACTGTTTGCTGGACCTGAGTCTGTTTTCTTTTCTCTTCTTCTGGACAGGGCTGGCTATCCTTTCCGAGCCAAACAATGGACTGAATCATAAGGTGGCAGCCATGCATTAGTGAGAATTTAATCCTGTGGTGCTGATGGTTTAGGTTTCTATCATCCGAGACGCGGCTGATATCACGAAGATGACTGAGTGAAGGGGAACCTGCAGGCGCATAAGGATGAACAGCGACGATGTGTAAGCAGATGATCCACGACTGATAGCAAAATGCGTCTTGTTAGCGCCACTCCCAAATTACCAAAATACGTTGACGTCATCACTGACCGGTCGCTAAGTTTAGCCGTCATTGTAGTTTGTTAAGACCAACTGATTTGCTTATCGACCGGTCAGTGATATTATTTATGCGGCCATTTAAATTCCAATTTACCGCCTTGTGCTCCCCTAACCTGTCGCCGCCGACCCCCTCGTCGAGTAGTCTCCACCATCTTCGGCTGCCCACCGACACTCCTCTCCCTCTGTTCCCATCTTCCTATTCTCCCTTCCTTCATCGATTCGTCGCCAGGTTGAGGCTAGCCTCACCGATGCCCGTGCAGCTACCCGGGGTCACCACGTCATCTCGACGCAGTCGCTCCCCTTCAAAAATGCAAGTGTCGTCCTGGACACCCCCGTGACCACTTGCCGCCACCTCGCCTTCCCCCTCCCGTCATGCGCATGGTTGATCCAATGGGAGGGGCCAAGGTAGAACATTTTACTCCCCCCGCTCATTTTTACTCCGCGTTTTAGATTTGTGTCAAGTCAAACATTACAAACTTTGACCAAATATATATTAAAATGCATCAACATCTACAATACCAAATATATATATACTATGAAACTACATTTCATAATGAATCTAACCAGAATTGTGCTGTGGTCAATATAATCAAAGGTGAGGTGCTGAAAACTAAGCTGTGTGGCTTGCTGTCTGTTGTGTTTTGCAAAAATAGACATTGGCCATGGCAAGTTAGAGAGTTGTCCAGCAAGACCTTTTTGGTCAGGTTTCCACCCTGGAAAGTGCTGAAGACCTAATTGAATTTCCAGCTTTTGATCTTCCTAAAGAAGGGGTGAATGTAAATGTGTCTGAATGGAAAGGGGCATGTGATCCATTTGGGGAACTGGTTGAAGCCTGGGTCCTAATTGAGGGCATGCCACCCAAATGGTGTACCTTCAAGGTGTTTTGCCAAATTGCTTCAACGTTTGGTGTTCTTACTGATGTGGACTGCAATGACATGTTCAAAACATTTTTTGAGAATGTGAGGGTTAAAATTGCTTGTAGAGATCCAGCCAAAATCCCTTTTGAAAGGCTGATAGAGATGAAGAAAAAGTTGTTCTTTCTTGGATTCACTATGGAAGGATATGAGCAAACTGGTGGTCTGGATTCTGTTGTTAGTGATGAAGAAGATGATGAGGAGGGGATTGATGAAGATAATGATAATATACATGGGAGCAAGACTGATGGTGGTCAAGATGACCTCCTGTCCAATGATGAAAATGCTATTGATGACTTGGATAGAGCTAACTTGAGCTCAAATGGAAATGCTAATGCTGGTAGACACAAAAAAGCTTCTGATGCTGTTGATCACCATGCTAGTTGGTCAGACATCGAACATGAGAACTTCATCATGGAATGTGCTGTGGTGGAGGCTAAATCTAAAGGAAAATTAAAACAGGATGATTCAACTAGAGGTGAAGTTGAGATTGGAGCTTGTGCTTCATCTGTAGTGAAAGGGAAAGGGGAGGCGATGCTGACTTGGCCAGTTGAGTCCTAGGATGGGCCTTCTATAATGGGTGATGTTGCTTCTTATGAGGTTGTGGATCCTCATACTACCTTCAAGGACAAAACTGTTCTAGATAATTTGGCTGTTTGTGATAATGATGAAAAGCTAACTGGAGGGGATAGTGTGGGCTACTGTAATCTGCTACTGAAATCAATTGATTGCTCTGATTCTGAAGATGAGAAGAATGCTTAAGAGGACATGATAACCTTACCTGTAGATGCTGTTGAAATGATCAAATCTTCTGGTTTAAAGAGGTCTTTGCTTTCCTCAGTTGATGAGGTGATGGGAGTTGGGAAGAGCAAACATACCAAACCTAAGTGGGGGCCTATCCTAGCTCAGAAGCCACAGACCAGAGGGCATGGCAATGTGAACATCATGTAAAAAGCTTCTGAGTATAAGAGGAAAAAGAACTTGGAAGTGCCTCACACTTACAAAGGTAACTCATTTGCTCTCCTTGATCCTGATCTACTTGCTAGTCATACTGAGAAGATAAAATTGAAAATGGGTAATGATGTGTGTTCTAAACATGAGATTATTGATGATTTGATTGCTGATGAAAAGGAAAAATGTCTGTTATTTGCTAATAATAACCTTGAAACTGTGTTACCTTCTAATTTAGATGTTAATGATGTAGAAGTTGGGTTCACTCCAGCAGGGGCTTCTTTTCATCAATCAGCGGGCACTGCTGATTGTTTAGAGAATTCCCCAACTGTCCTGACCAAGGTTAAGCCTTGTGGCTTGTCACATCCCTTCAAAATAGCTTAGATCATGATAGGTCTCATTTGGAATATTAGAGGTCTTGGACAACCAGGAAAAATACAGTGTGTGTGTGATACTATTGCTAAGGCTAATCCTGATTTTATTGGGTTTCAAGAAACTAAGAAAGAGCTTATATCTGAGGGTTTCCTCGGGGCTTTAGACAAACAGAACCACTTTACCTGGCATTTTTTACCTGCTCTAAATACTGCTGGTGGTATTTTGGTAGGCTTTAGAAATGACGTGTTTGACGTTATTGGCTTTACTAACAAAAGATTTGGTGCGGTTTCTACCATTAAAAACAAATATGATAGTTTCATTTGGCATTTAGTTGTGGTTTATGGCTCGGCTTATCCTGAATTCAAGGTGGATTTTGTTGCTGAATTGCATGATATCTTGGAGGCTCCCTCTTACCCTGTTTTGGTGTGTGGTGACTTTAATCTTGTTAAGCAGCAAACTGATAAAAGTAGTGGTAATATTAATCCCCATTTTACCTTTCTCTTCAATGACTGGGTTAATAGATGGGCTCTGTTGGAAATCCCCATCTCCAACAGGTCCTTCACTTGGTCCAGTAATCAAAGTAATCCTATTTTTGCAATTCTTGATAGGGTGTTCACTTTTGTGGATTGGGATGCTCATTTTCCTTTATCATCTTTAATTGCCCTACCTAGGGTGGGAAGTCATCACACCCCCCTAGTTTTAGACTCTAGGGCTAGGAAAGTTACTAGCCCTAAGATGTTTAGGTTTGAAAAATGGTGGTTAGCTTAACCTGGGTTCTCCCAACTTGTTCATGAGGTGTGGGTTAACAATCGTGATGCTAGATCTTCTATTGAAAACTGGATGTGTAAGGCTAGAGTACTTAGGAAAGTCATTAAAGGCTGGAGCATTAATATAGAGGCTGCTATGAAGAAGAAGAAAAAAAATCCCTCCTTATGGAGTTTGACATTTTAGATGTGAAGTCAGAACAAAATCATCTTTCAGCTGGTGAGTTTGAGAGAATGAATCTGATTAAGAAAGAATTAGATGATATCTGGAAGAAGGAGGAGACTGCCTTGTGGCAGAGATCCAGAGATAGAAAGATTCTGGAAGGGGATCGTAATAATGCTTATTTTATGGCCTTGGCAAACCATAGACACAGGAAAAATCACCTATCTGAACTAAATGGTCCTGATGGCCCTGTTACTACTACTGATGGATGTTTAGATATTGCTACTAACTTCTATAAGAAATTGTTTTCTTTTGAACAAAAACCTGACATTCATATAGAGGATGATTTTTGGGATGAGTGTGACATGATCACAGAAGACGATAGGAGAATACTTGAGAAACCGTTTTCTGAGGAGGAGATCAAACAGGCAATTATGAGTTCTTATGCTAGAGGGGCCCCTGGTCCTGATGGCCTGTCGTTTATTTTCTATCTAACTTTTCGGGATTTAATTAAGAATGACTTCATGTGGTTAGCGAAGGACTTTGAGAATGGCAATCTAGATGTTTCCAGATTAAATTTTGCGATTATTACCCTTACACGTAAGGTTAGCAATGCTAAAGATATGATTTTTTTAGACCTATCAGCCTTGGGAATTATTTTGTTAAGATCTTTTCAAAAGAAATGAATACTAGGGCTTCCCCTATCCATGATAAAATTATTTCCCAAAATCAAACTGCGTTTATTAAAGGGAGGTTTATACTGGAAAGTGTTGTCATGGCTCATGATGTGATCCATAGAACTGGCTCTAGTGGCCTGGTGTTAAAGTTGGATTATGAAAAAGCCTATGATAAGGTGAATTGGGATTTCCTTGTGGAAATGCTTAAATCTAGAGGATTTGGTGATAAGTGGATAGGTTGGGTCTGTAGTTGTCTTCATCATGGGACAATTGCTGTTAAAATTAATGATACTATAGGACCACATTTTGTGGGTGGGAAAGGGCTTAAACAGGGTGACCCTTCTTCCCCTCTACTCTTTAACTTGGTGGCTGATGTATTTTCTAAAATGTCGAAGAAGGCTATTAGTCATAATTTGATTAAGGGGCTTCTGCCTCATGTGGTGCCTGGTGGTGTGGTCAGCCTGCAGTATGCTGGTGATACCCTGCTCTTCTTGGATGCTTCTATTAAAAATGCCAGAAACCTAAAATGGATTTTAGATTGCTTTGAAAAACTGTCTGGTTTATGCATTAAATTTCATAAAAGTGACCTGCACACCATCAATATTGATGAGGAGACTGCTAATGAGTTTGACCAAATTTTCTGTTGTCAAATTGGGGATTTCCCATTCAAATATCTTGGTGTCCCCTTGCATTTCAAAAAACTTAGGAGAGAGAGGATATCCAACCTATTATTGATAGAATTATCAGGAATATTGCTGGGTGCTTGGGGAGAAATCTGTCACATAGAGGAAAATTGATCCTACTTACTACTTGTATTGCTAGTATTCCTTCTTACTTAATGTCCATGATGAAGTTCCCTAAATGGGCAATTGATGCCATCACCTCTCAAATATCCCACTTTTTCTGGGGCAATGATGGTGATAATCATAAGTATCATTTAGCCAAATGGGGGTTGATCTCTCAAAGGAAAGAGTGGGGTGGTTTGGGTGTCCCTAATCTTAGGGAATTTAATATGTCACTACTTGCTGCTTGGAGTAAACGGTTCTTTGATGATAGAGATAGTGACTAGAAAAAACTGCTTAGATTCAAATACAATGTGGACAAACCAAATATCCTTTGGTCCAGAACTTGGGTGGGCTCTCCTTTCTGGAAGAGCATCACCTGGGCTTTTTCTACTGCAAGAATTTTTTATAAGTGGATCCCTGGGGATGGGAGGAATATTTCCTTTTGGCATGAAACTTGGGAAGGTGACTTCTCACTCAAAACTAGATTTTGGGATCTGTTTGATATCTTTCAGCAACAAGATGCCTCTGTGGCCCAGGTTTGGGGCGGGGAGGACCTACAGTTGACCTTTAGAAGATGTGTAAATGAGGTTACTCTGCGGTCCTGGAATGAGATGCTCAATGTGATTAGAAGTGTTACTTTTACCAAATATGGCTGATAAGCCTGTGTGGACTTTAGAATGTAAAGGGGTTTATTTAGTGAAATCTCTTTATAGAATGATTAACTTTGGGGGAGTGGTTTCTATCTGGAGAAATTTTATTTGGAAAATTAAAGTCCCACCTAATATCCATGTGTTTCTTTGGTTAATCGTGCATAACAAGAGTCTAACTAGGGATAATCTGTCTAAACGTCAACATGTGGAGGATTTGACTTGTGTCTTCTGTGGTGAATCTGAAAGTATACATCATCTTTTTTTTATTGTGTGGTGGCCCGACAAGTATGGCTTGTGATATCTGATTGTTCTAAGATGCCTGTTGATGTCTACTACACAACCTTCTTCTTGTAGACGTTGTTGGGCCTCCAAGTGCAGAGGTTTGTAGGACAGTAGCAAATTTCCCTCAAGTGGGTGACCTAAGGTTTATCAATCCGTGGGAGGCGTAGGATGAAGATGGTCTCTCTCAAGCAACCCTGCAACCAAATAACAAAGAGTCTCTTGTGTCCCCAACACACCCAATACAATGGTAAATTATATAGGTGCACTAGTTCGGCAAAGAGATGGTGATACAAGTGCAATATGGATGGTAGATAAAGGTATTTGTAATCTGAAATTATAAAAACAGCAAGGTAACAAGTGGTAAAAGTGAGCGTAAATGGTATCGCAATGGTAGGAAACAAGGCCTAAGGTTCATACTTTCACTAGTGCAAGTTCTCTTAACAATAATAACATAACTGGATCATATAACTATCCCTCAACATGCAACAAAGAGTCACTCCAAAGTCACTAATAGCGGAGAACAAACAAAGAGATTATGGTAGGGTACGAAACCACCTCAAAGTTATCCTTTTTGATCTATCTATTCAAGAGTCCGTAGTAAAATAACATGAAGCTATTCTTTCTGTTCGATCTATCATAGAGTTCATACTAGAATAACACCTATCAACCAAAACCCTAATGTCACCTAGATACTCCATTGTCACCTCAAGTATCCGTGGGCATGATTATACGATATGCATCACACAATCTCAATTTCATCTATTTAACCAACACAAAGTACTTCAAAGAGTGCCCCAAAGTTTCTACCGGAGAGTCCAGATGAAAACGTGTGCCAACCCCTATGCATAAATTCACAAGGTCACCGAACCCGCAAGTTGATCACCAAAACATACATCAAGTGGATCACATGAATATCCCATTGTCACCACAGATAAGCACGGCAAGACATACATCAAGTGTTCTCAAATCCTTAAAGACTCAATCCGATAAGATAACTTCAAAGGGAAAACTCAATCCATTACAAGAGAGTAGAGGGGGAGAAACATCATAAGATCCAACTATAATAGCAAAGCTCGCGATACATCAAGATCGTGCCAAATCAAGAACACGAGAGAGAGAGAGAGAGAGATCGAACACATATCTACTGGTACATACCCTCAGCCCCGAGGGTGAACTACTCCCTCCTCGTCATGGCGATCACCGGGATGATGAACAGGGTCTCGATTGGTTTTTGGTGGCTACAGAGGCTTGCGGCGGTGGAACTCCTGATCTATCTTGTCTCCGATGGTTTTAGGGTATATGGGAATATATAGGCGAAAGAAGTCGGTCAGGGGACGCTCGAGGGGCCCACGAGACAGGGGGGCGCGCCCAGTAGGGGGGGGGGGGGTGCCCCCACCCTCGTGGACACCTCGAAGCTTCCTTGACTTAAACTCCAAGTCTCCTGGATCACGTTCGTTTCAAAAATCATGCTCCCGAAGGTTTCATTCCGTTTGGACTCCGTTTGATATTCCTTTTCTTCGAAACACTGAAATAGGCAAGAAAACAGCAATATGTGCTGGGCCTCCGGTTAATAGGTTAGTCCCAAAAATAATATAAAAGTGTATAATAAAGCCCATAAACATTCAAAACAGATGATTAAATAGCATGAATGCTTCATAAATTATAGATACGTTGGAGATGTATCACCTGTACCTGAATCGTTTGAGTCCTTCATTCCTTTCTGGAAGAAGAAAAAAAATTCTATGATGCAATTAACTTGATCTCTGCTGCTACCTTATGGAGCTTATGGTTGCTTCAGAATGAATTTGTGTTTCAGGGGCGAAGACGACGAAGTATCAAATGTGTGCTGGACCTGGTGGGGAGACATATCTGCCAATGGAAAATCCTATGTGTGGACTCCCAAGCTGTGCTACTCCTCCAATGCTTGAAGCTGCTCGACCATCATCGCTGGGAGTTGCTTAGGATTGCTTGGCGTGTGGCTGGTCCTGGGGGGATGGCATAATTTCTTTGCGTTGCTTTGCTTTTTCATCCATGGCCCGAGTCTCAGTTCTGTTTATGTCCGGATGTTTAGTGCACTTTTCGGTCTGTAATAATCTGCTACAGCTACTTTCTGGCTGGAGCCGAGAGCTGTTAAATGGTCTGTGTTGTGGGTTGCCTTTGCTTTTTCAATAAAAAGTTGGGGCATGGGGGCAACCCCTTTCATTTCAAAAAAAAATCTAACCATATTGGTTTCCATTGTGAATGTTGATACTCTTTTCTGTAAGTTTGGTCAAAGTAGAGATGCTTTGACTTCCGACAAAAGTTATATGTAGACTAAAAAGGACCGGAGGGAGTATGTTTCATGTTTGATGACCAAGCCGAATAGACCACGTTACACCGAGATGAAGAGCAACGAGGATGTGTGTCGATAACTTGGCTCTAATGGGAAGACCATGTGCTGAACGGTTAATGTTGTAATATAATCCATTTGTTACTAAATATAAGTCTTTTTGCAGGTTCCAATATAGACTACATACGGGGTAAAAAGAGTGAATCTATACTCTAAAATGTCTATATGCATCCGTATGTAGTTCATATTGAAATTTCTAAAATGACTTATATTTAGGAACGCGGGACGGAGGACGGGCTGCTATGAGCTGGTGCAGGAGACGGTGCAGGAGCAGGTGCGGGAGCTGGTGCAGGAGCAGGTGCTGGTGCAATGCTAGTGGAGTTGCTCCGAAGAAGTCGACAAGGGGAAAGTCCGCTGCATTTTTATTAGGATTTTGCCTGCTCCAACTGACGACGGCCGGAACCAAGACACCATACGAATTTGCAATCGCCTGTTTTGTGGCAGCTATCGCTGTTGCGACTATCTCAGTTGATTTCTTCTCAACTGCAATCTCAATCTACTTGTCGATGTTTTCTTCAGTTACCTCTGTCTTTCCTTTCTCTCCTCCATGGTCTCACGATAGTACTTCTTCCACGTGGCGCCGTCTCCGACACCATGCACACGTCCATACGATGGTCGAGTGTCCACCGGGAGTTGTTTCAATATGTTCAACGCCCGGTTGAATGGGGTTTCCCACTTGGGCCTCCCCAATGCCTCAGACAGCGAGTCGCTTTTGGCCGCAATCCTGTGTTGCTCTCTCTGCAAAATGAACAAGGATCGTTTACAAATATGACTAAACATGCAGTCGAATTGATTAGAAACTAAAATTACCATCAGTCTCACACTACTAGGAAAAGGGCTATAGATAGGATTGATACTAATGGCGCACCTGTTGGTGATGTGCCATTAGTGTGGAAGACACTAATGGCGCACCAGAAACAGGGTGCGCCACTAGTTTTTTTTTCCATTTTTCCATACATACTAATGGCGCATCAGGTCGAAGTGCGCCATTACTAGTTCTAACTAGTAATGACGCACTACCACGTGGTGCGCCATTAGTAAGCTTCCCCCTCACTCCACCTGTTCCCCTCCCTCCCTTCCTCCCCACTCGACCTAATTTACCCCCTCTGCCCCAACTGTACGCCGTCGCCGCCGCCCCCTCCGTCCCCTCCGTCCCCTGCCGCCGCCGCCCCGACCCCCGCCGGAATCCACCCCCGCCACCGACCCCGACCCCTCCGGCGACCGGCCGCACCCGCCCAGGTACCTCTCCTCCTTCCTCCTTCCTCCCTCTCCACCCTTCCTCCCCATTCCCTCCCTCCCTTCCCTTCCGCCGCGCCCTCCGCCTCCCCACTGTCCTAGCACCCACGGCGACGACACGAGGCCTCGCGCCCCCGCACCACCGCAGCCCCATCGTCTCCGCTCCGGCTTCAGGCCTCCTCCCCTCTCCAGATGGAGCGCTGCCCGACCTCCGCCCGGCCGCTGCAGCCGCAGCCTGCTCCCGCCCCGGCCCCAACCCCAGGTGCGGTGCCGATCCACCCGCCAACTCACTAGCCTGCTCACGCACGCGCCGCGCCGCCCTCTCTAGCTAGATGAAGCACACATTTGTCTCAGCTCATGTCTCTAGCCTGATATCTTCTGCTTTGCAAAGAAAAATGAGAGGAGATTATAGAGGCGACAGAACATTTACATGTGCATGGGTTAAATCACCTAACAGAGACAGAGACATATGACCTTGACATGGTTACTGATATGATAATTGGTCCTGGCATATGACCTTGACCTTGACATTGTGCATTAGCTCTAAATTTCTCTCTTTCACGGTGAGACAAGGGACCGGTTTGCATCCACACTAGCTTGGAATATATTTTTGCTGTTGATGAGCTGAACAATGACAGACACACTTGATTGCACATTTTGTTCTTGGAAAATGAAGTATTGATTGAACATTTTGGCGTTGAGAACTTGGGATGGATGTTCAATAGTTTGTTAGTAGCTTGTCGGAAGTGATTCATCTAGGTGAAGATCTCTCTATTTTACTTGAAGCAGTAAGATCTATTAGATTTCACAATCCAGCGCAACAACTGTAAACTGAGCCTAAGGCCCCCTAACCAAAATTTGGTTATCTTCATTTGCGCTAACCAGTTTTTTTGGCTACTGTTCTATAGTAGGAGTAGATTACAGTTTGTCTGAGCATAGCACGGTTCAGGAACAGAGATAGAAAAATGTCCGACTTTCTTTTGATTGGAGATCTTTTTTTCTTTATGTTTTTAGACACTGTATAGATGCATGCGCTATCATTTTGGATTTTCTTAGCCTCCCATTTGATATGTTCTACGGCCGCGCTCTCGCCGGAGTGGGCCGCCGAAGCTCCCCTCGGGATGCGGGTCCACGTCCCCATCTTTCACCGGCGATGATTGAACAGTGAAATGATATTTGGAAAGCGAGTTAGTGTGCTTGACACACCGACTGTGGACTGTAGCCG
Organism: Triticum dicoccoides; assembly: GCF_002162155.2. NCBI lineage: Eukaryota > Viridiplantae > Streptophyta > Magnoliopsida > Poales > Poaceae > Triticum > Triticum dicoccoides. The sequence continues at coordinate 176,254,875 of NC_041391.1, forward strand.
ATGCACCTTCTCGCATAATCCATAGGCGTACTATACACCGATGGTGCTCCAGGATATTTTGTACTGTATCTCACACGGTTGGTGATAATAAACTATGTGGGATCTACTTGATTTTTCATCTTGATTTGAATTACATAATGGGGTCACAACTGCAAAGGATGGTGTTTGAATTTCTAGAACTTCTATCTATAGTGAACATGCAACTATAGGTGCGTCGTCAAAAAATTTGGAATTATTCTGGGTTCGTTTGGACATTTTTATATAGTAACTTGGTTTTCTAGGCATTTCAGGTGCACAATTAAAAATAAACCACATGCACATGCTCCGGTGCACCAAAATGGGTTGTAAAATGATATATGTGTCCATGGGTTGATGCTTACGTCCCGTTCAAGAAATGGGGATGAATTTCAAACACCATGGCATTGTGGCTCTCCGGCAAATGTTGAGGTGCTTGCTTTTGTAATTCTAGTAAATAGAAAACTCGTCTGAAATTCATGAACCTTGGCATGCTATCATGGAACGGCATCAAGATGCTGGATTAAAAAAATATTGTCCCATTTGGGCCAGGTTATGGTAGAAGCTTCTCGCAAACCAGAGCTTCTCTCGCAACAAGAATGATGGTTTCCGTAGGGAACGTGCCACCTTGGGGACGAAACGATATCTGTTGCCTCTTCTTACTTTCAAAATTTTTCTCATGTCAACATAGAACAACAGGAGTGTTGTGCATTTTTTGGGATTTTTCGGGGTTCGCATGGACATTTTTATACATTAACTGAGTTTTCTATGCACTCATGTGCATAATTCAAATTTGAACTTTATGCACATGCTCGAGTGCATATAAACGGGTTGAAAAACCAAATGTGTGTCTTTGGTTGCAACCTTAGGTCCCATGCAAGAAATGGGAATGAATGTCAAACACCTTTGCCACCGTCGCTCGGCCGCTAACATTGAGATATATGGTTTTAAAATTCTAGTAAATCGAAAACTCGTCTGAAATTCATAAAACTTGACATGCTATCATGGAACGCAAGCAACATGCAGTGGTAAAAATATTGTCCCATTTGGAGCAGGTTGGGATATAAGCTTCTCACAAACCAGAGCTTCTCGCAACAAGCCTCATGGTTATGGTAGAGAACGTTTCACCTTTCTGGACGAAACGATATCCGTTGCCTCTTCTTGATTTACATTTTTGCTGTATTGTCAACATAGAACAACAGGAGTGTTGTGTTAAATTTTGAAATTTATCGGGGTTTGTTTGGACATTTTTATGCATTAATTGCCCTTTCAATGCATTTATGTGCATTATTCAAATTTGAACTACATGCACATGCTCTAATGCATATAAATTGATTGAATATTCAAATCTGTCTCCTTGGTTGCATGCTTAGGTCCCATGCAAGGAATGAGAATGAATGTCAAACACCATGCAACCGTCATTCGGACACAAACATTGAGATACCTAATTTTTAAATTCTAGTAAATCCAAAACTTGTCTATATTCATGAAACATGGCATGCTATCATGGAGCGGCATCAACATGCCATCGTAAAAAATTGTCCCATTTGGGGCAGGTTTCGCTATAAGCTTCTCACAAACCAGAGCTTCTCACAACAAGCCTGATGGTTTCGGTACGGAACATTTCCCCTTTCTGGACGAAACGATAGTCGTTGCCTCTTCTTGATTTCAATTTTTTCTCTAGTGTCAACATAGAACAACATGAGTGTTGTGTTAAATTTTGGAGTTTTTGGGCTTCGTTAGCACATTCTTATGCATTAATTGAGTTTCAATGCATTTATGTGCATACTTCAAATTTGAACTACATGAACATGCTCTAATACATATAAATTGGTTGAAAATTCAAATATGTGTCCTTGGTTGCATGCTTACATCCCATGCAAGAAATAGGAATGAATGTCAAACACCCTGCCATCGTCACTCGGCCACAAACATTGAGATACCTAGTTTTTAAACTCTAGTAAATCCAAAACTCATTTGAAATTCATGAAACCTGGCATGCTATCATGGAATGGCACCCGACATGCCGTGGTAACTTTTTTGTCCCATTTGGGGCAGGTTTGGGTATAAGCTTCTCACAAACCAGAGCTTCTCACAACAAGCATGATGGTTTCGGTAGGGAACGTTTCACCTTTCTGGACGAAATGATAGCCTTTGCCTCTTCTTGGTTTCAATTTTTCTCTAGTGTCAACATAGACCAACATGAGTGTTGTGTTAAATTTTGGAATTTTTTGGGGTTCGTTAGCACATTTCTTATGCATTAATTGAGTTTTTAATGCATTTATGTGCATAATTCAAATTTGAACTACATGCACAGGCTGTAATGCATATAAATTGGTTGAAAATTCAAATATGTGTCCTTGGTTGCATGCTTAGGTCCCATGCATGAAATGGGAATGAATCTCAAACACCCTGCCACCGTCACTCGACCGCAAATTGAGATACCTGGTTTTTAAATTCTAGTAAATCCAAAACTCGTCTGAAATTCATGAAACCTGGCATGCTATCATGGAATGGCACCCGACATGCCGTGGTAATTTTTTTGTCCCATTTGGGGCAGGTTTGGGTATAAGCTTCTCACAAACGAGAGCTTCTCACAACAAGCTTGGTGGTTTCGGTAGGGAACGTGCTACCTTTGGGGACGAAACGATACCCGTTGCCTATTATTGCTTTCAAAATTTTTGTTGTGTCAACATAGAACAACAGGAGTGTTGTGTTAAATTTTGGAATTTTTCGGGGTTCGTTTGGACATTTTTATATATCAACTTGGTTTTCTAGGCATTTTATGTGCATAATTCAAATTTGAACTACATGCACATGCTCTAATGCATATAAATTGGTTGAAAAATCAAATTTGTGTCCTTGGGTGCATGCTTAGGTCCCATGCAAGAAATGGGAATGAATTTCAAACACTAGGGCACTATTGACTACCGGCAAAATGTTGAGATACTTTTTTTTTAAATTCTAGTAAATCCAAAACTTGTCTAAAATTCATGAAACTTGGCATGCTATCATGGAATGGCACCCGACATGCTCTGGTAATTTTCGTGTGCATTTTGAGAGAAGGCGCACTTGAATAACAGTCAACAAATGCATTTTGAAATAACTAGTGGCCACTCTAACACCGCAAACGTTTTAGATAAAACACCCGTATGTACACTAATAGCTTCCCCAGTAGGCCAAGGAAAATGTGCCGAGCAGGATTTGTGCAGCACTTCATTGCAAACGTTTTAGATAGAACACCTGTATGCAAAGTGAGAGCTATGGTCTTTCATACTAAGCCAAGGGAAAATTCAATGTGCAGGATTTGTGCATCTCTTCAACGCAAACGGTTAAGATTGAATAAGGTATGCAAAGCGAGACTTCGGTGTTAAGCCAAGAGAAAATTCGGCAAGCAGGATTTCTACCTCCCTTCAATGCAAATGGTTTTTTTGGATGACCCATGTTCAACCACGTACAAACAATTTGGTAAGATTTGCATCTGTCATATTGGGTATATTGCCATTTGTCAAACTAGAAAGATTAACATTTTTTGATCTAGTAACATTGCCATTTGTCAATCCTTGTAACACTGCGATTTGTCAAAATATGCAGCTAAAAATCACTAGCACTATCTAATTTTTGCAACTAAAATTCAGTAATTAAGCATAGATTTCATTCATAGATTAAGCAATCATGCTTAATTTATACAAACGGTTCAACTTTACAGCTAAACCGACCAAAATTTCGCCCAATTGTTGCCAACCACGTACTGAAATAGGTAGTTCAACTATATATAGTAGCTAATTTTAAGTACGTTGTATAGTTCCACCACATCTATAGTCAGATGAACTAAACAAAATAGCCCCTAAATACTACTACTACTATGGAGGGGCTTTGTACTACTTTCGGCAGCCTCTCCTCTGCCGAGCACGCTCAATAAGAGTTAGAGGAGGAGGAGCCTACCGATGAGATGGACAACTGCAATACGGCTCCTGCCGCTGCTGCACCTTCAGCGGTGCTCACCTCGAACACCCTCTGCCGCTCCAGACGACCCCTCTTGAAGCGGCGGGACTGCTCATAGATCTCTTGATTCCTCGCCTCTGCATCGGCGTGTGCCGCGGCCACGGCGGTGGTAAGGCTCTTTGCGTGCTTGACAAGGCGCTCCTCCTCCTCCCACAGGAACTCGATGTAGTGCGCAAGGTCGCTACCGCACGTGCGGGCCTCCACCTCCGCCTCCCTCCTGCTGGCGGCGGTGGCAGAGCGGGTGATGATCTCGGCGATCAACAATGGGCTGGCAGCCATGACGGAGGACGATGGGGTGGCGGCATGACCACCACCTCCCACCTTCGAGCCGCGGTGGCAGAGCGGGTGATGGCCATGGTGGCCGGCAGGTGGGTGGCGGCCATGATGGCCTCCTCCCGCCTTCGAGCTGCGGCGGTGGAGCGGGCGATGGCCCTGGCTTTCGATGGAGCTGTGGTGGCAGCGGCGGTCGGCAACAGCTGCCGACGGGCACCGGTGGCCGAGCGTGTGTTGCGTGTTCCACGCACACCCAACTGGGACACCACGCACACTACACTACGGCGGGGACTGTGCCGCCACCGTGGTGTAGCCTCCCAACTGGAGTTGTGCTCTGATGAAGGCTGAGTGGTTGAGTGACGATGAAGGTCTGGTGCCATTGCTGATTTTGGGAGAACCAGACGAGATAAGCTACAGGGAGGGAGGGGAAAATGCGATGCAGGACTCGCCGGTCGTGAGGGTTTATATAGTAGGCTGATAAGCATTGGGATTTTGGGGGATTTCACTGAGTCGAGCGAGAAGCTTGCCCGGGAACCTGCGTGGTTCCGCGGGAACGGGCTCAGCACCATTTGGCCACAAGAACGCCCCTGTGCACTGCTCAAGCTTGCGCTCAAATCGTATGCGGTAGTGGGGTGACAAGGCGTGCGAGAGAAGGACGAAAGGAGACGTACACATACATTTAATTAAAAAATGTTTGCGATTTAATTAACTACTATATGCCCATCCTGGTTTATAAGTAGGTTTTAATTAATAAAATATGAATGCATGTCGCTAATGATTATATCGTCGGATTCGTATTTGAACATAGTTCCAGTTATATAATTTTTGTAACATGCATTAACATTTTGTTGGTTAAATTTGAGGTTATATTCCAGCAAGCGTTTGCCCACAACACACACGGCGCCGGCCTCTGCTCGCGTCCCTCGGCAAGCTCTGCTCGCCGTTAGGCGCAGCATCATGCTATGGTCGCCGTTAGGCGCCACGGTGCGCTCTGCTCGCGTCAGTCGGCGCGCTCGGGTTGTGGACAAATTTTCCTTGCATGTTCAACTACTATATGCATATATATGGTTGCTCGCCGTTGAGGTGACCGTGGAGCACTCTACTTGCATCCCTCCATGCGTGCTCTGCCAGCGGTTGGGCCTGCGCACGATCACATCGGGGGCCCCATATGCATGCGGTTGCCCCACGCGCGTTGCCACGTGATGCAGTTACATGTGGCATGACGGAGTTACACGCTGCAAACATGCCGATCGATATTCCAGGCCGCCCGGCCTCCCGTTTAATTCCCGCGGCCATTATAACCTTAGTCTCTTCAACCTTTCGATCGCGCCTCACAACACAACAAGCACACCCACGATGACACATAGAGAGGGGATGTCTAGCGGCGCTCCAATGGAGTTCGGTGAGCATAAAGTGGAGACCCACGCAAGGGAGACGGATCCCTCGGTGGTGTACACCATCAACCCGGCCGTGGTGAACGACTACATCAACACCATTGAGCAACTGCTTGCTGGACACAAGTACAAGGTGGTCGGCATCGACCTCCAGTACACAGCCGGTCTTCCCGGCAAAGATCAGAAGGTTGTCGTCGCCCAGTTGTGCGTGCACCATCATGTCCTCATCTACCACTACTGCATGGCCACAGAGCCTTGCATCCGTTTTGCCAGGTTTGTCAACAGCACCAACTACAAGTTCGCTACAGTGGAAACCACCGACGATGTAAAAGCGCTCAGGGTGACGGCCTTGGCCTGCAAGAACCTTGTCGAAATTTGTCTGCACTATAGGGTCTGGGGCAGCACGAAGAAGGACTCCCTGTTTGAACTCGCCTCGGCCATCATCAACCCCTACTACGAAAAGATGAAGCAGGATGCCCAGAGAACAAGTCCCGTATCCTGGCACAGGGCCTGGATGCGGCAACTGGATGAACCTCACCTCAGGTTCGCGGCCAAGAGCGTGTACACATGCTACGAGATGCACAGGCGGTTCGTTGACATGAGTAAGTGCCTCGTTACCCAAATCGACGAGCCCGGATCGAGCCACAAGCAGTAGATGATGATCAGATGATCGTTTATGCTAGTTAATCATGCATGTAATATATAGTTTACTTTCGTGTGTGGAAACGACATGTGTGTAGCAGCCACCTATGTAATTATGCATGTAATAATTTACTTTGGTGTGTGCAAATGCCATGGTTATAGTAGCCACCTATGTAAGTGGATGTTTA
>NC_041391.1:176261831-176274833 GCF_002162155.2 Triticum dicoccoides
TATGCAATCCCATCGCACAACACACACGTCTTATTAGCAGCAATCATCTATGTTATTATCGGTCTTCGCACACATTTCTGATTACAGACCTATTTGCCACGTATCACACACATTCTTGTTATATTGAACCATTTATGTTCTCTTGTCTCAACACAAACAGTTCATTTGCGTGAACCGCATGCCGTATATCAAACACACCTTGATCTGGCTGACCGTTTCTTTTGTGTTGCCTAATCACAAACATTTCATCCTAGTGAACTGTATGTTGTTTATCGCACACACCTTCATCTGGCTGCCCGCTTATTTTGTTGCTCCTCATCGCAAATGGTTAATTGCATCAAACCATATGCCCTACATCACACATGGAACTAAAATCTAAACCGTGTTTGATGCATCCATCATCGCAAACTTTCTGCACCTTTTTGACGGGGTTTTTACACCACCATTTGCGATTAATGCATTGCACATAGTTTTGTCAAAGGGTCTCTGGTCATAGTGTCGCGTTAGCAGCATCCTGCATTAGTGTTAGCCGGAAGTAACAGGCGTATGATGCTACGAAGCTCTTCAAAGTTGTTTTTGGAACGGAGGTCCGGATAGAATAATTCGCTTTTTGCTACGAATTTAAGCAAAGGCCTTCCAAATAGCGATATTTGGAAGGCTCTTGCTGAACTTCGTACCAAAAAACTAACTATCCTATCCGGGACTCCATTCCAAAACAACTTGGAGAGCTTTGTACCATTATGCGCCCGTTACTTCCGGCTAATGATGAAGCCATGGTTTTCTCGAATCCTTTGACACTAGACAATGTGACATATAGAAGGGTAGATGAGCTCAGGAAAAATATGGACCATCTTTTGCACATCCAGAATGGCGCCATTTTGTTTAATCCCTTAAAGGTTAAGAGAATCTGTTATGATTCTGAATCCTGTTCCTAGCCAAACATTTAAAAAATGTTACATATTTGCATAGAATCTGTTATCGATTTTAACGATGACTGGCCCGCATCCTCGTCGTCGACCCGTTCACGACAATGTCCTGCTTCAGAGGCGCCATGTCCGGGACTGGGCTCCGCCGAGATGGCACTGGGAGGTGCTACCTTCAGGGGCGCGCATCTTGGTGAGGAACCCAGGTCCCGTTGTCGACCCGGAGCTTCTTTGGTGGCGGGCACGTGGGCCAAATTCGGTGCGGAGGCTAGCGTCCCCCGCGGAGGTGGTACATCACCGTGTGAACGAGGAGGATGAGCACATCCGTTGCTACATGGTTGCGTTGGACGTCAGGTTCTCCAATACATGGCAGGTTCTTCAGGGATCTCACTGCAGCTATGATCTTGTGGTGGTTCATTCTCTTTGGGTGTCCACCGCGATTCAACTAGATTATTCGATAGTATTCGATCTGCATTAGCTAGTGATGTATTCGAGATATTCGAGATGATGTATTCTATATTATTCGATAATATTTGAGACGATGTATTCAATATTATATTCGATGATGCATATTATCTACTATGATTCAGTTTTATCTTTCGAGATGCATATCTATTATCTACTGTTATTCGAGATGCATATAAATTATCTACTATTATTCGAGATGCGTACTAAATTGTTTTATATTTCTTCTGGATTAGTTAAATAAAAGCTATGGCGGACAATACCGGCACAGAAGGAGAAGAGGCCATGTTCGAGATCATACACTCCCTGAGCCAGCCAGATGAGAATGAAGAAGATGACGGCTCACAATATCTGAACAATACCGGGGAGGGTAATATGATATCAATGAAGACGAGCGAAGGTATGAAGTACAAAACTATAATGATTTTTAAATAACAAACACCGGCGAGGTATATTTATATAACCAGGCATCTGGTGATCATCATATGTATATATATATTAACAAATTGATCTTTCTTCTTTCAGCCCTCCGGATCGAGCAAATCTTCTACAGGCAGCAGGACAGTGCAAGGCCCGGCCAAAAAGTTGAAGGATAGCGTAAAGTACAACATCGATGCCATCATATATAATGGTGAACCACTCAAGCCTAAGAAGAATGCGGGCAAGTTCATTCGTCAGTGCAGAGTTCTCGTGAAGGACCAAATCCCGATCTCCATTCAAGAATGGAAGAAGCCAGCAAAGGAACGTCCAGATCTTACTTTTGTCGACCAAAGAGATAAAGATCGGCTTTGGGAATCTCTCATGTCACATTTCATGCTACCAGATCATTTCATAACCGCATCTGTGGAGAAAGTCAAGAACGCTGCTCTTAGGAAGATGGAGATGGCGTTCAACAACCACAAGAAAACTGAATGGAACAAGTATGTCGAAGGAGGAAAGAAGACTCTAGAATTCAAGGGAACACTTGAGAAGGCAAGAGATCACTGGGACGCTTTCGTGAAATTCAAGGAATCAGAAGTAGCTCAAGAATGCAAGAATAAACAAGATCAATGCCGCAAAAGAGATATGGAAACATAAGCTGGGGCCAGGTGGCTACGAGGTGGCCTGGCCTAAGTGGGATCTCGCCGAGCAACAGATGGTGGATGCAGGGGTCACTCCAGTTACATTGAGCTGCCCCCCCAGGGTTAGGACTTGGTTCTATGCGCATGGGGGGATGTTGGACCCAAAGACAGGCGAGGTTTTGGAGTGGGCAAGTCTTAGAGAATCCACCGACAATTGACTTGGTGCAATAGAAGAGGCACGAATAGGGGTGTTCACGCCCAAAAGAGAGAACGATGATCTTACGCGCACCCTGAAGAACCCTGAACACCCGGGAAGAACACGAGGCAAAGGCGTTGTTCCATGGTTTGAGGGGTTTGCGGACTGGAATGCCGACTACTGAAGTCGTGCGAGAAGGAAGATGGCGGAGGAGAAGAAGAGGAAGTTGGAAGAGGAGCAGAGGAAGCAGGAAGCAGACCACCTTCAAGGCCTAGAATCAGCGTACGCGGAGTTGGCACTCGCTTTCCAGCGGCAGTAGCAGCAGATCGACTCACTTAGCCAGGAAAGGGGGTCTCAGCAGTGGCAGTAACTAGCGGATCCAACATTGGATGGCACTGTCCCATCCATGCCGAGAAGCAGCATGGGTTCCGCCCCGGGCAATGAGGCACTGCTAGATAGATACCCTGTGGATGACATCATGGATAACACTAATTGTGAGCTACACTTTAAAATGAAGAACATATCCATGAAGGTGGCGGACGACATTGCTTATACAAATCCCCCTGAAGCAACCTTCCATTGAACTCTGATTTCCAGCTGGCTATGCTCGTACCGCAGTTGATGAAGTGGTGTCACAATATTCAGGGCTAGAGCTTGACATTCCTGGAGGTGACGACGAGCGCACACTAGGAGAGGCCATACATCGTATCATTCTATAGAGAAAGGATTGCATCATATCTCCAAGGTAACCGACACCACATCAGCAGGCTCCTCCTCCAAGTCCGCTACCGTGTCAGCAATCAACTCCAGCTCCCCCAAGTCAGCCACTGCCTGTGCAAACTTCTGCTCCTCCAAGTCTGCGAACGCATGAGCCCACTCCTGCTCCTCCAAGTCCAGCACCGCGTGAGCCCACTCCTTCTCCTCCAAGTCCATCACCGTGTCAGCCCAGTCCTCCTCCTCCAAGTCAGGCACCACGTCAGCCGTCTCCGCCGCCTAGGCAATAGCAGAAGAGAGCCGCCGCAGCTCCGGTAGCTAGCAGTACAAGTACAGGAGGCAAGAGATACCAATTTGGTCCAAGCCTCAAGCCTATTCCTTGTTGGCCTTACGACCTGACTGAGGGGGAAACCAAAGCTGAAGTGCAAGCCCAACTGAGGGCCCATTTTGGACAGAAACCGCCACCGACGCCAAAGGAGATTGTACCTGAGCATGTTGTTGACCACTCTATTCGTATGGCTAAAGCACAAGCTCCCAAGCATGTTGAGACTATGAGCGCCAAATCAAGAAGTCATAGCAAGAACAAAAAAGGAGTCGAGCTCGAGCTCAAGCCAAGTAGCTGCCAAAAAAGCGAGAAAATTGTTCCCCAGCTGGGAGAACAGGCGGTGCAATCGATCCCCCCGCTCATTGTACCACAAACACATGTGAGTACCGGCGCCGATCAGCTGGTAATAACCGACGCTCATAGAAGGATGGGTGCAGAGGCCAGTGTCACTGTATATCAACTCCTAGAGCTTGAGCCCATAGATATGATTAAAGAAGATGAAGTAAAACGGAAATATGCCCGCGGCCAACCTATGGTCATGCCTGAGGAGGTCAAGAAGCTCTCAGCGAGATTGTATGAATTGCATGAATGGTACATAAAAGAAACCAATACTATCGATTGAGAGTCCCTCATGGTGAAAGTCAGGTCAGAGCATTACTTCCATGAAAAAGATTTGTGGGTTGAGTTTCTAGAAATGTTTCTGTTATTCAATCAACACACACTCGACAAATCTATTGTCAGTTGCTATTGTTTGTAAGTGATTTCTTTCTGTAATTCAATTAAGTCTCTAGCTAGCAGTACAGCTCGTTGATCATTACCTATAATTATCCTCACTATATTATTTTCTGTGGTATTATGCAGAACGAAGATGTATGAAATGAAAAAAGCTGGACGCTATTGCATTGGGTTCATTGACCCCAATATCATTAATTAAGAGACATGGACACATGAATATGATCGACCATAAACATAGAAAAGCTTGCTAGAGTCCTTGAAGCACCTAAATACCTGTCCAGATATACTACTTCCTTACAACTTTGGGTGACTCACACTGTCTTGTACTACAAGTTCTTTTTTTGCTTACTAGCCAGATGTTAATAAGTGTATAGGGTTTAATTAGGGTAGTTGATGAGTTATGCACATGCCCGCTTAATTTATACATGCAAATGTGTGTGCATGCAGTTTCCACTGGATCTTGTTAATTCAAGTTGACAAGGGAAAAGTTGAAGTACTGGACTCACTACTTAAAGAAACTACTGACTACCAAATCGTGAAGGGGATGGTCGACAGGTAATTCAATCATTATCGAATTATATGTCGACCTATTTAAGTTCGTCTTTTCCTGATATCAACAAATTAATAACTCCTTTATTCATTTTATTAGCCGGCGGGCAGGGCTTGGGAAAAGTTCATCAAACAGGTTGATGGCCAATGGAAACAAAAGCTGACATGGCGTCGACCCAAGGTAATTAAGTAGTACTAGCTAGCTAGCTAACATCTCTTTAATTCTAGTTTCAATACCATTATCATGCTTGATTAATTAATTATTATATGATTGGTTATATTATCGTAAAGGCTCTGAAGTAGGCGCCGGGGACTGATTTATGTGCATACTACGTTTGCGAGAACATTCTCATTATGGCGTCCGAAAGGAGCAGAAATGATAGACAACAATGGGTACATTTGCCAGAACACTATTCACAATTTTTACATCATTATCTAATATATACACACACAACTAATACATGCATATCGATCTACTTCTTTAAAGATGAAGGACATGCGACATAAGCTCCTACCGGAGAATCGCGTACGAGCGATTCAAGAGGAAATAGCGGGATTTTTGCTCGACCAGGTCATAGATCCCAAAGGAGAATTCCATTACCCGCTACCATAGTAATGCCTCCATGTAATGATCTGCAAATTGTAGGAGAAATTGTATATACCAACTTGTATATATATATATATATATATATATATATATATATATATATATATATATATATATATGCATAACGTGTACAATATGTAGTAGTGTAAAAATATGTTTCAAATGAAAAATAATTAAATGGAAAACACAAAATTAAAAGGAAAAATAAATCATAAAACCAAAAACCCCTAAACCTTTTAGTCCCGGTTGGTGTTACCAACTGGGACTAAAGGTCTCCCAGCCCCTGGCGCGGGCTCGTGCCACGAGTGGGCCTTTAGTGCCAGTTCATTCTGAACCGGGACTAAAGGGTGGCCTTTAGTCCACACCCTTTAGTGTCGGTTCCAGAACAGGCATTAAAGGGCCTTACAAATTGGGACTATAGCCTGTTTCTGCACTAGTGGTGGTGGGAGCCGTGGTGCTTGTGGGCAGATCTCACGGCTCGAGTGTTTAATGTTTGCCATCACGCATGTGGGATGGTGGTCAGCGTGCGACAGCCGGTGGCGGTGGTGCGGTGGGTTGGTTTACTCCGTCTCATGGATGAAGAGGACGTGATGGGGTGAAAACTCTTTCTGACCCTACCATGTGATAACCCACAAGTATAGGGGATCGCAACAGTTTTCAAGGGTAGAGTATTCAACCCAAATTTATTGATTCGACACAAGGGGAGCCAAAGAATATTCTCAAGTATTAGCAGTTGAGTTGTCAATTCAACCACACCTGGATAACTTAGTATCTACAACAAAGTATTTAGTAGCAAAGTAGTATGATAGTAATGGTAACAGTGGCAAAAGTAACGATAGCAGTTTTGTAGTAATTATAACAGTAGCAACGGAAAAGTAAATAAGCAAAGCGCAATATGTGAAAAGCTCGTAGGCATTGGATCAGCGATGGATAATTATGTCGGATGTAATTCATCATGTAATAGTTATAACATAGGGTGACACAGAACTAGCTCCAGTTCATCAATGTAATGTAGGCATGTATTCCGAATATAGTCATACGTGGTTATGGAAAAGAACTTGCATGACATCTTTTGTCCTACCCTCCCGTGGCAGCGGGGTCCTAATAGAAACTAAGGTATATTAAGGCCTCCTTTTAATAGAGTACCGGACCAAAGCATTAACACATAGTGAATACATGAACTCCTCAAACTACGGTTATCACCGAGAAGTATCCCGATTATTGTCACTTCGGGGTTGTCGGATCATAACACATAATAGGTGACTATAGACTTGCAAGATAGGATCAAGAACTCACATATATTCATGAAAACATAATAGGTTCAGATCTGAAATCATGGCACACGGGCCCTAGTGACAAGCATTAAGCATAACAAAGTCATAGCAACATCAATCTTAGAACATAGTGGATACTAGGGATCAAATCCTAACAAAACTAACTTGATTACATGGTAAATATCATCCAACCCATCACCGCCTAGCAAGCCTATGATGGAATTACTCACGCACAGCGGTGAGCATGATGAAATTGGTGATGGAGGATGGTTGATGATGACGATAGCGACGAATCCCCCTCTCCGGAGCCCCGAATGGACTCTAGATCAGCCCCCCCGAGAGGTTTTAGGGCTTGGCGGCAACTCCGTATCGTAAAACGCGATGAAACTTCCTCTCTGATTATTTTCTCCATGAAACGGAATATATGGAGTTGGAGTTGAGGTCGGTGGAGCATCAGCGGGGCCACGAGACAAGGGGTGTCGTGGTTCTAAGGCTGACAGTAGAAAGGGGGGGGGGGTAGGTATGGAGAGGCAAGATCTCAGCTATGGTGAAGGTGTACACATGAGATTTATGAGTTCAGGCCCTTCTCAGAGGAAGTAATAGCCCTATGTTTTGGTGTCCGGAGATGGTCGACTGGATTATATGTGTGTGATGTTACAGGAGGTGCGAACCCTTGTCCCAGAGGAGGGGGGTGGCTTATATAGAGTGCGCCAGGACCCCAGCCATCCTCCATTACAAGGGGCTTAATGTACATAAAGTAGGGGCGTTATTGATAACGCCAGTCTTAAGTGCTATTAATGACCTTAAAGACTACAGAGTGAACGCCTGACCGTTGCAATGCTGAGTGACTCCTGATCTTCGGTAGGTCGAGTGATTCCTTGTATGGTTGAGTGACAACAAGTAGGAGGGGTATCCGAGTGATATGATTAGTCGAGTGGATAGCACTCGACACCTTTGACTAGGGGTTCTTCGTTGCCTCTTAGACTTCTTACCTTCTAGGGTAGTGACCTTGGGTAGGACATATAGGTCAGGCCTATGACCCTATCCCAGGTCTATATCCTCATCAGTAGCCCCCAAATGGATTATGGTTTGAGTCGAAAGTAGGTTGAAGTTGAACTTGTTCTAAACTTTGCACCTCGCGAGTGTTTTTTGCAGGAAGGAAGACTCACGTTGGTACTTCAGCATTGATTCAGTCGCCTTGATCCATTCAGAAAGTTGTCGACTGAACTTGTAGCATCATCTGCCGAGTGCTGTCTTGGGGTGCAGAATCTTTGGCGCGATTGATCGTAGTGTATCCCGGATTTCATGGGATACGAAATTTTGGGGAAGCACGCGGGACGGGGCACGCTGAAGTAAGCGGGGTGGATAAACAGTAGTGCTTCGATTTCCACGCCACCTTTTTTGCCACATACGTTACATGCGACTGTTGTGGGATTTGACAGGATCGCCTGGTCCCACGCGTCATCCACTCGGAAGCAGCCCTTTATAAGGCGACGGGGCCGAGGCCTCTGCACTGTGCACGCTTGCTTCTCTTTCTTCTTCCTCTGCTTCTCCACCACATCCAGTTCTTCTGCTATTGATGCTGCTTCTCGGCCGCCATGGTGAAGGACAAGACGGCGACGCTGGAGCGTGCGAAGAAGGCGACGGGGGCGGCGAAAGGCAAGAAGCAGAACTACGGGTCGTCATCGCGCGCGGGGTTGCCGCCAGGCTGGATCCAGGGCGATTGGATCCGGTCTTCGCTCCGGCAAGAAGATCTGGACAAACTGGCGGAGTCCAGGCTGATTGCCAAGGGTGCAGCAAGGCTGCCTGAGGGGGAGATGGAGCCGCAGCCTCGACCGGGTGAGTGTGTACTGCTCGCCACCCACGTCGACCGGTTTTTTTGCTCCCTCCACACCCCTTCTTCCGGAGCTTCCTGAACTTCTTCAGTGCCCAACTCCACCATTTTTCTCCCAATACCATCACGTACCTTGCCGCGTTCATGTCGATGTGTGAAAACTTTTTGGGGTGTCGACCGCACTGGGCCTTTTCAAACATATCTTCACCATCCGTTCCCAGTCGGTGAAGAAAGCGAAAACGAGTGACTCGAAGACCCATGTCATCCAGATGTGTGGGGGTTTCGGTATCCAAAAGAGGCATAGGAGTTCTTTCCCTGCTATGACTCTCCCTGAATCGGTTAGGTGTTGGTAGTCGACCTGGTTCTACTGCCAGGATGTTCCAACTCCAGGTCAGTCGACTGGCCTTCCCCACTTCACTTTCGACCATGTCTAGACCCATTCTCCACTGAAGGTGACTGCTGCTAAGAACGTGGAGACGAAGATGTTGGTTGAGAAAGTGGTCCAACTAATTAACGAGTGTGTCACTGGCCTGGACCTTCTGGAAGTATTCCTCAGTCGATGCATCCAGCCTCTTCAGGCCCGTGACCATCCCATGTGGCTATACTCCGGGTCCGTCGACACCGCTCGGGTTCATCCAGAGGAAGTGCCACCCAAGACTGTGGCCGTGTGGTTGAAGGGCATCACAGGCAATCAGGACAACCCAGAGGAGCTAGGCGAGCCATCCCCTTCAGTGACGACAATCAACCCGACAAGGCATGATCTTTATTTCGACTGTCTTTGCATACATACTTCGTCTGTGCTTGATCTCGACTGACTTTTACTCGACTTTTTGTCTTGTAGGTTTTCGTTGACATGTATTCGATGCCCAACGGTGAACAAACTCTGGAGCAGAACCAGGAGGGAGAGGCCAGCGCAGAGGAGAGTGGTGAATGGGAATCTTCGGATGAAGACGAGGAGGAGGAGAGCGAGGAGTCAGATGATGAGGAAGAAGTCGACTCGCCGCCGCGCTCTGAACGTTGATCTAAGCAACACCATGACCCGGTGGGCGGGCATAGAAAGAACGTGGCTCCAAGTACCCACACACAGAAGCGCACTCGGAGATCGACTCTGGAGCCGACAGAGAAGGTCGCCAAGCAGCCCAAGGTTGCTCCTCCAAAGACTCGGAACACTTTGCCGCGGATCAAGATGGACGTCTCTATTGCTTCGGGGTGAGTATCTTGCTTGCATTTATGTAGGCGACTGAAGTTTTTGTTCTGACCAACTAGATCATGTATCTTTCTAGCCCCACCTCTGCTGCCACTAACATGGACATCGACAAGGCCCCAGGAGACAAGGAGACCGACGATGCAGCTACTTCCCGAGCTGGTAAGTCCGTTCGACCAGAGTTCAATTAGTCGATTGGATTGTCAATCTACTGAATTTCCAATATTTTTCTCTCTCTACAGTTCCGCAAGAGGTCGTCGTGCTTCCCAATGATGAAGAAGAGGAAGTGCCTCTACAGGAGAGGAGGAGGAGAGGTGGAGGCTCGAGCAGGAGAAAACTGGAAGTTCAAGTCCCTCAGTCGACGCCGGTGCTAGAGGCGGTGGTCGAGCATTTCGGAGATCCGGTTCGGACCAACGTCACATTTGCCAGCCCGCTGACGACTGATCGTCCGTCGGGGTCGACTGCTCCGGTTACTGCCGCTCCAGTGCAACTCCACTCGTCTGACCCAGTAGCTGCTTTGGCTCCCTTGGAGCCATCACTCTTCGTTGCATATCAGACCCCAGATGATTCGCCAAGTGCTGCCAGGGAGGCTCTTCGCGAGGTGAACCTTGTCATGGAGCAGGTGAAGTTGATGCACGAGGCTAGTCAGGTGGCTTATAACGCGAGCACCGCCCTGCAGACCAATGTTCAGGTTAGCAAACTCCGACTGAACTTTTTGAATGATGTTTTATATCCGATCACCCACTGGGGTCTGCCTGTGTTTAGAGTTTAGGAAATCCTCCACTTCACTCGACTCGTGCTGAGTCTTAATAATCTGTGAGGACTAGTGGGGGCACGCCGAGTGCACCCACTAGGTGTAGTCCCCGAGACCACGATCGACTACTGGCAGTCGACTGAGGTCTTAGAATCTTCTCTCTCTTTTTTGACTCGCGCTGGGCATACCCTGCTGAGTGTTGATCTGAACCAGTGGGGGGACGCTAAGTGCACCCACTGGGTGTAATCCCCGAGACTATTGTTGAATATTTGATTCGGCAGTAGTCTTAGAGTAACTTTTCACTATCATTGTCTCTTATGTCTGTCGAATGACATATCTTTCTCGCTGACTGCAGAGGTCTTGTGATCCTGGAGCTCGACTTTCCGAGTTAAAGAAGAAGCATATCAGCGTTGAACTTGATCTTGAAGTCGCAAAGAAGAACCTCAAGACTGCTCAAGAAGAGACGACCATCATGGGAGGTAACCAATCGACTCTTGCCCACTTAGTAGCTCGCATCTTCCACTGCTTTTTCTTTCAGTCTCTTTGAACCGAGTGACTTCACACAAGCAGATGTGCGTAGTGAAAACCGTCAACTTCAGGCTCGTCTGAAGAATGTTGTTTCTTTAGAGAGAGTGAAGGAAGCTTTGGTGAAGAAGGACCAAGATCTTGCTACTGCTCAGAAGGAAGCACGTGAGAAGACAACGCTTGCAGACAAGAAGCTGGCTTCAGTCGGCAAGTTGGAAGAGGAGAACGCGAAGTTGAAGACCGCCATCTCGGAAGCCAATCGGGAAGTCGAGCAACTGAAGAAGGACAAGGAGAACCTGACCACTGAAGTTGGAGGCCTCAAAGCCAAGACAGGCAAGTTAGAGTCCTATCTGGGACAACTTGCCGCGAAACTAGTTCTGAAGCTTGAAGGTACCGCCGCTCGACTGGTTAATTGTCGTCGATTGAAGTATGTTGTAATATTGTCGACTCACTATTTTTCGTGATGGGACAGAACATTGTCTGGATTTTGAAGCTAAAACTGGGCAGGTCGAGACAGGTCTCGACCCCATCAATTGTCCTATGAAGGATGGCATTGTGATGAACTTGTTGCGGTTGGAATCACTCTTGGACGGCGCCGTTGCCTATCTGGCTCGACTGAAGGCTGCGATGACCCAGGTGGATGCTGAACTCTGGCCTCAGGCGGAACTTTCTCAAGACCTTGAGTCGCTGATGACTCGACTCGACCAGATTCCTGGTCGAGTGCAGGAGTGGAAGAAGTCATCCGCTCACTGTGGCGCTGACGTTGCCTTGTCACTGGTTCGAGTGCACTGCAAGGATGCCAGGGAATACAAGTTGGCGGCTCTCAAGGTTGTGAATACTAAGAAGCACACTTTCTAGTCCTTCATGGACACCTTCCTTGAGGCTGCCACTCGCATTGCGGATAACATTGACCTTGAAAGCTTCTGCGATCCAGCCAGCCCTTCTCCCGCTGAGTGATCAAAAAAACGTTATGCTTCACCCTTATTTGCCTCGGGATGCCGAGTGAATTTGTAATCGTTGACACTCCTTCGGGCCTGACGCCCGAGTACTTTATTTCGTGATTAGAAACCTTTGGATTTATGTGAACTTGGCTTATCTTTGAATATGTTGTGTTTGTCTTTGAGCGGGACTTGCTCTTCACTCGGATTAGTGTTTGTACTCTCGATGCAGCTTGAGGAAGAGGCCGCAGTCGACCCATTGGACGAGCCTTGAGCGGTATTGATCAGCTTATCAGCGAGGCACTTGGAAATGGTCTTGACATTCCTGGAAGCAGTTTGGCTTGGCCCTAGCTATTGGATGAACCTTTGGCGGCATTGATCAGCTCATCAGCGAGGCATTCCGCAATGGTCTTAACGTCCCTGAAAGCAGCTAGCTGTTGGATGGGCCTTTGGCGGCATTGATCAGCTCATCATCAAGGCATTCAACAATGGTCTTGACATCCCCGAAAGCAGCTAGCTGTTGGATGAGACTTTGGCAGCATTGATCAGCTTATCAGCGAGGCATTCAGGAATGGTCTTGACATCCTTGAAAGCAGCTTACGCAGGCGTCAGTTTGCCTCGGTAGTGCGTACAATCTCATCGTTCTTCTTGACGGTGCAGCCCCAGGGGGAGGGGTCGTGGTCGACCCATACCCCTCGGCTGGGTTTTTCAAATTTAGGCGAGTACTGGGCTGCAGCTAAGCCTCCGAGTGAGAGGATTGCTCGCCACTCGGTAGGATTTTTTATACTTAGGCGAGTACTGGACTGCAGCTAAGCCTCCGAGTGAGAGGATTGCTCGCCACTCGATAGGATTTTTTATACTTAGGCGAGTACTAGACTGCAGCTAAGCCTCCGAGTGA
>NC_041391.1:176275486-176333733 GCF_002162155.2 Triticum dicoccoides
ACTGGAGCTAAGCCTCCGATTGAGAGGATTGTTCGCCACTCGGTAGGATTTTTAACACTTAGGCGAGTACTGGACTGCAGCTAAGCCCCCGAGTGAGAGGTTGGCTCACCACTCGGTAGGATTTTTTAACACTTAGGTGAGTACTGGACTGCAGCGAAGCCTCCGAGTGAGAGGATGGCTTACCACTCGGTAGGATATTTTAACAGTTAGGCGAAATGGATTTGCAGCTAAGCCCCCGAGTGAGAGGCTGGCTCACCACTCGGTAGGATTTTTTAACACTTAGGTGAAACGGATTTGCAGCTAAGCCCCTGAGTGAGAGGCTGGCTCACCACTCGGTAGGATTTTTTAACACTTAGGCGAAACGGATTCGCAGCTAAGCCCCCGAGTGAGAGGCTGGCTCACCACTCGGTAGGATTTTTATTTTCAACTTAGGCGAAATGGATTCGCAGCTAAGGTACCCACTGGGGGATTTTAGAACATGTCAAAAAATGAAAAACAATCATTCAGAAGACTGTAAAATCATGTCTTTGATAATCAAACTAAAGGTATTTCTTATTACATCTCAACAGTCTGAATGCTTAAAAGTAAAAGGGGCGAAGCAGTTCCGCATTCCAGGTGTGTGGCTCATCTTTATTGTACTCGATGTTGAAAAGATGATATGCTCCATTGTGGAGCACTTTAGTGATGATGAAGGGGCCCTCCCAAGCAGGAGTGAGCTTGTGTGATTTCTCGAAGAACCAAGTCTCCTTCCTGAAATGCTGGACTCGACCCCTTATGTTTCTGGCATGGAATCGACGCAGGTCTTGTTGATAATGGTCGACCAGATCAAGGCCATCTCTCTTTCTTCTTCCAGGAGATCGACTACATCTTGCTGAGCCTGTTCTGCTTCTGCTTCCGAGAAGAGCTCGACTCGGGGCGCATTATGGAGCAGATCACTCGGGAGTACGGCTTCATCTCCATAGACTAAGAAGAATGGAGTTCTTCCAGTCGATCGATTAGGATTTGTCCTTAATCCCCAAAGTACTGATGGAAGTTCATCGCCCCAGGCACCTACTGCATGCTTGAGGTCACGCATCAATCGGGGTTTCAGTCCTTTGAGAATCAATCCATATGCTCTTTCAGCCTGCCCATTCGACTGAGGATGGGCGACTGAAGCGTAATCGACCCTCATGCCTTGGGAAGCACAAAAGGCCCTGGACTCATTAGAATCAAAGTACGACCCATTATCCGTGATGATGCTGTGCGGAACACCACATCTGAATATTAATTCTCTGATGAAATTCACAGTCGTACTCGCTTCAAGGTTCTTAATGGGCTTGGCTTCGATCCATTTGGTAAATTTGTCGACTGCTACCAGCTCATGGGTCAATCCACTCCTGTCGGTCCTCAAAGGTCCAACCATGTCTAATCCCCAGACAACGAAAGGCCAGACGAGTGGAATAGTCTTTAGAGCTGATGCAGGCTTATGGGACATGTTGGAGTAAAACTAACAACCTTCACATTTGTCTACTATTTCTTTCGATCTCATTGGCATGAGGCCAATAAAATCCGGCTCGGTATGCTTTGACCATGATGGTCCGAGAGGACGCATGGTGACCACAGGTCCCCGAGTGAATATCATTGAGGATATTCGGCCTTCTTCGGGTGTGATGCATTTTGGGCTGACTCCACTTACACTTTCTTTGAACAACTGTCCTCTTATCATTGTAAAGGCTTTGGATCGTCGGACGATCTGTCGAGCCTCTTCTTCATCCTCTGGAAGTTCTTTCCTAAGAATTTATGCAATGTATGGTACTGTCCAGTCGGGAGTGATGACCAAAACCTCCATGATCAAGTTGACCACGGCTGGGACTTCGACTTCAGTCGGATCTGTGGCGCTCTTAGGCTGTGGGGGCTCTTCAGTGAAGGGATCCTCCTGAACTGAAGGCGAGTGAATATGTTCCAAAAACACATTGCTAGGGATGGTCTCTCTCTTGGATCCTATCTTTGCCAATTCATCTGCAGCTTGATTTTTCAGTCGGGGTATATGGTGAAGCTCCAACCCCTCAAACTTCTTTTCCAGCTTTCTTACTGCATTGCAATAACCAGTCATGGCTGGGCTCCTGACATCCCATTCTTTCATCACTTGATTAACCACCAAATCCGAGTCACCGTAGACCATAAGGCGACGGATGCCGAGTGAAATGGCCATACACAACTCGTACAAAAGTTCTTCATATTCAGCTTCATTGTTGGAAGAGTCAAAATGAATTTGGAGAACATAGTTAAGCTTGTCCCCACGGGGGGATACCAACACTACCCCCACACCAGAACCGTTCAGCATCTTGGAGCCATCGAAGAACATGGTCCAATGCTCTGAGTGAACTTGAGTCGGTAGTTGCTGCTCAATCCACTCGGCAAGGAAATCTGTGATTTCTTGGGACTTGGTAGCTTTCTTTGCCTCAAACTTGATATCCAATGGAAGGAGTTCAGTCGCCCATTTTGCTACTCGACCAGTTGCATCTCTATTGTTCAGAATTTCAGATAATGGTGCGTCATTGACGACTGTAATGGAGTGATAAGAGAGATAGTGTGCAACCTTCTTCATGGTCATGTAGATTCCATAGACAAGCTTCTGATTATGTGGATATGTTGCTTGGATGGAGTCAAAACTTCAGAGAGATAATATACTGGGCTTTGAACTTTGTAAGCCTTTCCTTCTTCTTCCCGCTTGACCGTGAGTACTGTACTGACAAGTTGTCCAGTGGCTGCAATATAAAGTAGTAAAGGCTCTTTGCTGATTGGTGCAGCAAGCACTGGCTGGGTGGAAAGCAGGGCTTTGAGCTCTGCAAATGCTGCGTCAGCTTCCTCAGTCCACTCGAACTTATCAGATTTCTTCATCAATCGGTAAAGAGGTAAGGACTTTTCACCGAGACGAGAAATGAATTGACTCAAGGCGGCCAAACAACCAGTAAGCTTCTGAACGTCATGCACACGCACAGGGCGTTTCATTTGGAGGATGGTATCAAGTTTTTCTGGATTTGCGTCGATCCCTCGTTCAGAAACGAGGAAACCGAGTAACTTTCCACCTTGAACTCCGAATGTGCACTTTGACGGATTAAGCTTGATATCACACCTTCTTAGGTTGGCAAAGATTTCTACGAGGTCAGTCAGTAGGTTGGAACCTTTACGTGACTTGACCATAATGTCATCCATGTATGCTTCCACATTCTGACTGATTTGAGTGAGCAGGCACTTCTGAATCATCCTCATGAATGTGGCTCCAGCATTTTTAAGACCAAATGGCATGGTGACATAGCAAAAGCACCCAAATGGGATGATGAAAGCCGTTTTTATTTCATCGGGACCATACAGTCGGATCTGATGATACCTGGAATATGCATCTAAAAAAGACAAGCGCTCGCACCCCGCAGTCAAGTCAACAATTTCATCGATGTGGGGGAGAGGGAAATGATCTTTCGGGCAGGCCCGATTGATATGCTTGAAATCGATGCACATACGGAGTGAATCGTCCTTCTTAGGGATCATGACCACATTGGCAAGCCACTCAGAGTGGTAGATCCCTCGGATGAACTTTGTTGCTAGGAGCCGAGCCACTTCCTCACCAATTGCCTTTCTTTTCTGCATGGCGGACCGCCGAAGATGCTCTTTGACGGGTTTTATCTTGGGATCGACGTGCAAACAGTGCTTAGCCAGTACCCTGGGTATACCCGGCATGTCAGAAGGTTTCCATGCGAAGATGTCCCAGTTCTCACGGAGGAACTAGATGAGCGCTTCTTCCTATTTGCTGTCGGTGCGGCATTGGGATCGGTCGGGTCAATATGAGTCGGTTTCGTTTCACCGGACAACTGAAATGCAGAATATGTGGCAGGTCTCTTAGTTCGGAGTAAATTGCTCGGATCTGCATTCTTCTGATATTCTTGAAATTCCACTGCTGCCATTTGCACATCGACAATTTTGGAACCCTTCTTGAAGCATTCCTCCGCCTTTTGCCGATTGCCAGTAACTGTGATCACACCTCTGGGACCAGGCATCTTCAACTTGAGGTACACGTAACATGGTCGAGCCATAAAACGTGCGTAGGCAGGCCTACCCAGAATGGCATGATAAGCACTCTGGAAATCCACAACTTCAAATGTCAACTTTTCCTTATGGTAATTCTTGGAATCACCGAAAACCACGTCAAGGGCGATCTGGCCGAGTGATTCAGCTTTCTTTCCAGGGATAACACCATGTAAACTCATATTTCTCTCACTAAGTTTGGACATCAGAATGCCCATCCCCTTCAAGGTTTCAGCATAAAGGATATTCAGGCCGCTACCACCATCCATTAGCACTTTGGTCAGTCGAGTGCCTTCGACCACTGGGTCGACCACCAATGCTTGCCTCCCGGGGGTGGCTATACGCGCAGGGTGATCAGACTGGTCAAACATGATGGCTGTTTGGGACCATTTCAGGTATGTAGTCGCCATTGCCGGGGCGGCCATATTCACTTCTCTGTTGATAACTTTCAATTGACTCTTGCTCTCAACATCAGCAAAAATCATCAGGGTGGAATTGACTTTGGGATAACCATCGTCTTCTTCTTCATCCTTGTCTCTGTCCGACTCTTTTCCCTTTTCATTGGGTTGATTCACTCGGAACTGCTGGATCAGGAGTTGACACTGTCGAGTGGTGTGTTTAGGATAAATCAGATTACCCTCTTCATCCTTCTTCGTGTGAATGTGACACAGCAAATCCAACACATCATTTCCTGCTTAGTCCTTTACCTTCTTAGGGGTCCAGGGTCCCTTAGGTTTTCCTTTAAACTTTCCTTGAGCCACTGCCGCAATTTCCCCGGGTGCCGCGGGCTCGGCCTTTCGTTTTTGTTTCCGATTGGAATTGATTCCGCCGGCATCCTGGCCGACTAGTTTGCCCTTTCTGCTGCGGAGTCGGTCTTCTTCTTCTCCGTTCACGTACCGGGTGGATATCTCCATCATCCGAGTCAGAGTCATATCCCCAGTCTGACTGAACTTCAGGAACAGTTCTCGGTATTTAATGCCTTCTTTGAAGGCACACACTGCTTGATGTTCAGATACATTCTCCACTGTGTGATGCAAAGTGGTCCACCTCTGGATGAAATCCCTTAGAGTCTCACTCGGTTTCTGCATGCAATGCTGCATTTCTGTCAACCGCGCTGGCCGCTTGCAAGTGCCCTCAAAAGTTCTGACGAACACTCGAGCAAGTTCTTCCCAACTGTATATAATGTTCGGGGCTAATTGAGTCAACCACGCTCTGGCTGATCCTTCCAACATCAGAGGGAGATGCTTCATTGCCACTTCATCATTCCCGCCACCAATCTGCAAAGCCACTCGGTAGTCTTCAAGCCAAGTTTCAGGCTTGGACTCCCCAGTGAACTTGCTGACTCTAGTTGCCAACCTAAAGTTGGGGGGAATCACTGCGGCCCTGATGGCTCTGCTGAAACACTCTGGACCTGAAACATGAACCCTATTGCCAGTCGGGCGATCTCTGCCAATGTCTTCCCTCTGCGCTCTGTTCCGGTCGAGTAAACCCTGAACGAGAATAGATCTTGCATCAAAGCCTGGCTTCCTTGGGTCGACTGGTGCTCTACATTCACCGCTGTGAAGGCGTCTGTCATTGTACTGCTGAGGCACATATGATGTACTCCTCGGAGGAGGTGTGGGCATCCGACGGCGGTTGTCGTGGTCGAGTCGGTGATCGTACTGCCCACGGCCCTCACGCCGTAGGGGCGATCTTGGACTATGGGCCAACTGGACAGTATCCGCAACCACGGATCTGCTATGAATCCTATCCTGCGATTGAGACACCGTTGAGTTCAGCTCTCCTGCTGCCCGGAGTAAGGCCCGGATCTGCATCAAACCTCTACCAGCCTCTGACTGGGAAGGTTGAATTGACTGTGCTATTCGGGCTGCAGCTGTGAGATTTTGAATCGGAGTTACGTATACCTTAGGTGGAGGTGGGAAAGGCTGTCGTCGATTGGACTCGTGAATCCGTTCCCGAGCACGCTCGTCAAGAGCGCGCCGGAGGTTTTCCAGTCGAGTGTGCTTAGCCAAATTAGCCAAACGCACCGCTTCCAAGGCCCGATCATCGGGGGTTTCTCCAACGATGGGTGTGTGGAGTGCATCCATGTTGCGGTGACGAAGTTCTTCCCTCTACTATGAAGAGAGGGGTTCGGGATGGTACTCCTCGTGGACGCGCGACGGATCGCTGCCCCCGTCCTCGCCGTCTTCACGGCGGAAACCAGGTGGACTATGTGGTCCGTCGACCATCAAGACTTCAGCCGCAGGATCGCTGCTATCGCACTCGGATGTGGTCTCGATGGAGCCAGTCGACAGATCGAACAGGCTGTAGAGAGTTTCATCGGGCTCAATTGCCGCAACTTGATGGGTGGCCGAATGTCAAGCCACAACGTGTTTTACCCACCGCTGAAGCCGCGACCGACCGGATCGCTTGCGGTGGTGAACAGCGGAGGGAGACGACATCATTGGAGCTGACTGATACTGAGTTGACGGCTGCCAGAGAAGGACACCGCGAATGCACACGCAAAAGTGCGTCGCCCCTCGGACGGGGAGTGCCTTGACGTCAAGGGGAGCTTCTTGAAGCCAAGAGGAGTCATCGGCGATGAAAACGAGTGCGCCGAGACGGATCTCGCGCCCCTTAGCCAAATCACCACCGGAAACCATGATGATGGGGATCGGAAAAATTTCAACTTCACCAACAAGTTGCTAAGACACCTGCCCCACGGTGGGCGCCAACTGTCGTGGTTTTAAGGGTGACAGTAGAAAGGGGGGGGTAGGTATGGAGAGGCAAGATCTCAGCTATGGTGAAGGTGTACACACGAGATTTACGAGTTCAGGCCCTTCTCGGAGGAAGTAATAGCCCTACGTCTCGGTGCTTGGAGGCGGTCGACTGGATTATTTGTGTGTGATGTTACAGGGGGTGTCAACCCTTGTCCCAGAGGAGGGGGGTGGCTTATATAGAGTGCCACAGGACCCCAGCCATCCTCCATTACAAGGGGCTTAATGTACATAAAGTAGGTGCATTACTGATAACACCAGTGTTAAGAGCTATTAATGACCTTAAAGACTACGGAGTGAACGCCTGACCGTTGCAATGCTGAGTGACTCCTGATCTTCGGTAGGTCGAGTGATTCCTTGTATGGTCGAGTGACAACAAGTAGGAGGGGTATCTGAGTGGTATGATTAGTCGAGTGGATTGCACTCGACACCTTTGACTGGGGGTTCTTCGTTGCCTCTTGGACTTCTTACCTTCTAGGGTAGTGACCTTGGGTAGGACGTATAGGTCAGGCCTATGACCCAATCCCAGGTCTGTATCCTCATCAGGGGACGCGCCCAGGGGGAGGGGGCGCTCCCCCCACCATCGTGGACAGGGTGTGGGCCCCCTAGCCTTGATTCTTTCGCCAATATTTTTTATATTTTCCAAAAGTTATCTCCGTAGATTTGTAGGTCATTTCGAGAACTTTTATTTCTGCACAAATAACACCATGGCAGTTCTGCTAAAAACAACGTCAGTCCGGGTTAGTTTCATTCAAATCATGCAAGTTAGAGTCCAAAACAAGGGCAAAAGTGTTTGGAAAAGTAGATACCTCAGAGACGTATCAACTCCCCCAAGCTTAAACCTTTGCTTGTCCTCAAGCAATTCAGTTGATAAACTGAAAGTGATAAAGGAAAACTTTTACAAACTATATTTGCGCTTGTTGTTGTAAATATGTAAAGCCAGCATTCAAGTTTTCAGCAAAGATTATGAACTAACCATATTCACAATAACACTTAGGTCTCATATTTACTCATATCAATGGCATAATCAGCTAGCGAGCAATAATAATAAAACTTAGATGACAACACTTTCTCAAAATAATCATAATATGATATAACAAGATGGTATCTCACTAGCCTTTCTGAGACCGCAAAACATAAATGCAGAGCACCTTTAAAGATCAAGGACTGACTAAACATTGTAATTCATGGTAAAAGAGATTCAGTCAAGTCATACCCGATATAAACTAATAGTAATGCATGCAAATGACAGTGTGCTCTCCAGTAGGTGCTTTTTAATAAGAGGATGATGACTCAACATAGAAGTAAATAGATAGGCCATTCGCAGAGGGAAGCAGGGATTTGTAGAGGTGCCAGGGCTCGATTTTGAAATAAAGATAAAAAACATTTTGAGCAGTATACTTCCACTGTCAACATAACAACTATGAGATCTCGATATCTTCCATGCTACATACATTATAGGCGGTTCCCAAACAGAATGGTAAAGTTTATACTCCCCCACCACCAACAAACATCAATCCATGGCTTGCTCGAAACAACGAGTTCCTCCAACTAACAACAATCCTGGGGGAGTTTTGTTTAATTATTTTGATTTGCTTTGATCTTTTTGATCATGGGACTGGGCATCCCAGTTACCAGCCATTTTCTCATGAATGAGGAGCGGAGTCCACTCCCCTTGAGAATAACCCACCTAGCATGGATGGTACAGACAACCCTAGTTGATACATGAGCTGCTCGAGCATACAAAACAGAATTTCATTTGAAGGTTTGGAGTTTGCATATACAAATTTACTTGGAACGGTAGGTAAATATCGCATATAGGAAGGTATGGTGGACTTATATGGAATAACTTTTGGGGTTTATGGAGTTTGGATGCACAAGCAGTATTCCCGCTTAGTACAAGTGAAGGCTAGCAAAAGACTGGGAAGCGGCCAACTGAGAGAGCGACAACAGTCATGAACATGCATTAAAATTAATCAACACCGAGTGCAAGCATGAGTAGATATAATCCACCATGAACATAAATATCGTGAAGGCTATGTTGGTTTTTGTTTCAACTACATGTGTGAACATGTGCCAAGTCGAGTCACTCAATTCATTCAAAGGAGGATACCACCCTATCATACCACATCACAACCATTTTAATAACATGTTGGCACACAAGGTAAACCATTATAAGCTCCTAGCTAATTAAGGATGGCATAAGCAACTATAATCTCTAATTTTCATTGCAAACATGTTTATTCATAATAGGTTGAATCAGGAATGATGAACTCATCATATTTACAAAAACAAGAGAGGTCGAGTTCATACCAGCTTCTCTCATCCCAATCATTTCATCATATATCATCATTATTGCCTTTCACTTGCACGACCAAACGATGTGTATAATAATAAGAGTGCACGTGCATTGGACTAAGCTGGAATCTGCAAGCATTCAACTCAAGAGAGAAGATAAAGTAATATGGGCTCTTCGTTAAAGTAAATCAATTATGCATATGAGAGCCACTTAGACATTTTCATTATGGTCTTCTACTCTTGACCCCCAAAGGAAAGAAAAGAAATAAAACTATTTACATGGGAAAGCTCCCAACAAGCAAAAAGAAGAATGAGAAATATTTTTGGGTTTTCTTTTTAATTACCACTACAAGCATGGAAATTAAACTAACTTTTTTTTCTTAAAGTTTATCAAACACACAAGAAGAGAGCGGGAAAAAGAAATTAAACTAGCATGGGTAGTAAAATGAAAGAGTATGAGCATCGACAACTAGAATAATGCGTGAACATGAATGTAAAGTCGGTGAGGAATACATACTCCCCCAAGCTTAGGCTTTTGGCCTAAGTTGGTCTATGGCCATGGGTAGCCTGGCTGATATTCGTAGTTGTAACTGGGGTCGTACTGAGATGCATCAGTCATTGCCTCCTGAGCTGCAGCCTGGCGGCGGGCTGCCTCCGCTCTCCTCTCGTACTCGTTTGCCTCCTCTCTGGTGACAACAAATCTTGTTTTTGCCTGATAGTCAAAGAGGTTAGGAGCAGGGAGAGTAATATGGACAGCACGATGTCTGTCAAAGATTAGTCGATATTGGAGAAATTGTTCATTCCACTCAAGAAAATGATGACTAACCATGGCATTATGATCTAAATAAGCGGGAGGCAACTGCGTATCATTTTCATGTATTGGTATATCAAGATAATTAGCCACACAGGTTGCATAAATTCCTCCAAAAAAGTCTCCAGCTAAACCATTATGATGCAACCTACGTGCAACAATTGCCCCCAAGTTGTATTGTTTATCACCTAATACAACACTCTTGAGAACACAAAGATCAGGAACACACATGTGACATGCTTCATCTTTACCATTAATGCATCTACCAATGAAGAGAGCAAAATAATATATAGCAGGAAAATGAATGCTCCCTATGGTAGCTTGTGCTATTTCTCTAGATTCTCCCACAGTGATACTAGCAAGAAAGTCTTTATATTCAGATTTACTAGGTTCATTAACATTTCCCCACTGCGGGAGTTTTCAAGCAGTAGTAAAATCTTCTAAGTCCATGGTATATGATTTATAATAAATATCAAACAGGACACTTTGAGAATTGCGCGAGGATGTAAATTTAAACCTTTTCACGAATGAATCAGTTAAGTACTGGTATTGCGGGCACTTATCTTGCATGAATTCCTCAAGGTCAACATTACGCACATATGCATCGAATTCATCCTTGATACCCGCTGCAACCATAAACGGCTCTGACGGCCATTCACAAGGCCGTACGTCAGCTTCCCTTGGTGGTTCGTCGTCCAGCTCACGTATCACGAGCATGTGTCCTTTCTTCCTTGAAGAACCACCTTGATACATTTTCCTAAACATATTTCTTTTTCTGCAATATTTTTGAAATTTTTAGTAAATTCAAAATAAAAGTGAATCAAACTAAACAAGATTGATAGCAACTACTCCCATAAGTGCCTACAGCCTATATCATGCATTAGAATTACTTGGGACCTCATAAATTTAACATGCAAGCTCAAGAACAAGGTCACCGAGGCAGCAAGAATTTGCAATGAATAAAGCACTAGAACAAAAACTAATTGGATCATTGGAGGAGTCACATACCAAGCAACAATGTCCCAAAGCAGTTTTGTGAATGGAGCTTTGAGCAAGGAGATCAAAAATCGCAGCAGAATGAGCTAGAACTCGTGTTTGAGCTGGATGGGGATTTTTTTGGGAGGAAGATGGAGTGTGTGGGTGCCGGAATAAGTGGAGGGGAGCCACCATGGGCCCACGAGGCAGGGGGCACGCCCTGGACCCTCGTGGCCAGGTGCTGGCTCCCCCTGATCTGTTCTCAGTGCCAAATATTCTCAAATATTCCAGAAAAAATCATATTAAATTGGCATGGCATTTGGAGAACTTTTATTTTCGGGATATTTTTTATTGCATGGATAATTCAGAAAACAGACAAAATATACTATTTCTACTTTATTTATTCTAAGTAACATAAAGTAAAGAGAGGGTACAGAAGGTTGTGCCTTCTAGTTTCATCCATATCATGATCATCAAAAGGAATCCAATAACAAGGTTGATCAAGTCTTCTTAACAAACTCATTCTGAATAATATGGAACAGGAGAAATTTCAAATTGACACTAGGTTACCTCAACGAAGATATGAACATCCCCAATAATAAGAATATCATACTTTTTCTTTGCAGTAGAAAGAGGAAATTCAAAACCTCCAAATATAATTGATGGAATTTTCCCAATAGATTTTATGCTGTGAACTTGAGGTTGTTTCCTCGGAAAGTGTACCGTATGCTCATTTCCATTAACATGAAAGGTGGCATTGCCTTTGTTGCAATCAATAACAGCACCTGCAGTATTTAAAAATGGTCTACCAAGGATAATCGACATACAGTCGTCCTCAGGGATATCAAGAATGACAAAGTCTGTTAAGATAGTAACATTCGCAACAACAACAGGCACGTCCTCACAAATGCCGACAGGTATAGCGGTTGATTTATCAGCCATTTGCAAGGATATCTCAGTAGGTGTCAACTTACTTAATTCAAGTCTACGATATAAGGAAAGAGGCATAATACTAACACCGGCTCCTAAATCACATAAGGCAGTTTTAACATAATTTCTTTTTATGGAGCATGGTATAGTAGGTACTCCGGGATCACCAAGTTTCTTAGGTATTCCACCCTTAGAATTATAGTTGGCAAGCATGGTGGAGATTTCAGCTTTGGGTATTTTCCTTTTATTTGTAATGATATCTTTCATATATTTAGCATAAGGGTTTGTTTTAAGCATATCAGTTAAGCGCATGCGTAAGAAAATAGGTCTAATCATTTCAGCAAAGCGCTCAAAGTCCTGATCATCCTTTTTCTTGTATGGTTTAGGAGGAAAAGGCATTGGTTTCTAAACCCATGGTTCTCTTTCCCTAACATGCTTCCTAGCAACAAAGTCTCTCTTATCATAACGTTGATTTCTTGATTGTGGGTTATCAAGATCAACAGCAGGTTGAAATTCAATATCGTTGTTATTACTAGGTTAAGCATCTTCATGAACATCATTATTAGTATTATCATTAGGTTCAAATTCATCTCCTGATTGTGTTTCAGCATCAGAGATAGAAGTATCATTAGGATTCTCAGGTGTTTCTACAATAGGTTCACTAGGAGCATGCAAAGTCCTATCATTTTTCTTTTTGTTCTTTTTAGAAGAACTAGGAGCATCTAGGTTATTTTTCTGAGAATGTTGTTCAATTATCTTAGGGTGGCCTTCAGGATACAAAGGTTCCTGAGTCATTTTACCAGTTCTAGTATCCACTCTAACAGCAAAATCATGTTTATTATTTAATTCATCAAGCAATTCATTTTGAGCCTTAAGTACTTGTTCGGCTTGAGTAGTGACCATAGAAACATGTTTACTAGTGAGTTTAAGTTCACCCTTAACTCTAGACATATAATCACTCAAGCATCCAATCATATAAGCATTATTTTTCAGTTGTCTACTAACATAATCATTGAAATGTGCTTATTTTTCCATAAAATCATCGAATTCATCTAAGCACCGGCTGGAAAATTTAGTAGACGGAATTTCAACTTTACCATATCTATAAAGAGAGTTTACTTTCACTACCTGTGTCGGGTTATCAAGACAATGTGTTTCTTCAATAGGCGGTATATTAAGACCATGTATTTCTTCAATAGGAGGTAAATTCTTAACATCTTCAACTTTAATACCTTTTTCTTTCATTGATTTCTTTGCCTCTTGCATATCTTCAGGACTAAGAAATATAACACCCCTCTTCTTCGGAGTTGGTTTAGGAATAGGCTCAAGAGTTGGCTCAATTGGCTCAGGGATTGGCTCAGGAAGAGTCCAATTATTTTCATTAGTCAACATATTATTCAATAACAATCCAGCTTGGTCGACTGTTCTTTCCCTGAAAACACAACCAGCACAACTATCCAAGTGGTCCTTGGAAGCATCGGTTAATCCGTTATAAAAGATATCAAGTATTTCATTTTTCTTAAGGCGATGATCAGGCAAAGCATTAAGTAATCGGAGAAGCC
Source organism: Triticum dicoccoides (assembly GCF_002162155.2). Lineage (NCBI taxonomy): Eukaryota > Viridiplantae > Streptophyta > Magnoliopsida > Poales > Poaceae > Triticum > Triticum dicoccoides. The sequence continues at coordinate 176,288,881 of NC_041391.1, forward strand.
TCCCCCAAGCTTGTGGGAGACTCTCTTCTTCGATTTGCTCAAAATTATATATTTCCCGCAAGGCAGCTTGTTTCTTATGAGCAGGGAAATATTTAGCAGAGAAGTAATAGATCATATCCTGGAGACTACGCACACAACCAGGATCAAGAGAATTGAACCATGTCTTAGAATCACCCTTTAATGAGAAAGGAAATATTTTAAGGATATAATAATAGCGAGATTTCTCATCATTAGTAAACAGGGTGGCTATATCATTTAACTTAGTAAGATGTGCCACTACAGTTTCAGATTTAGTGCAATAAAAAGGATCAGATTCATCTAAAGTAATAATCTCAGGATCAACAGAGAATTCATAATCCTTATCAGTAACAAAGATAGGTGAGGTGGCAAAAGCAGGGTCATGTTTCATTCTAGCATTTAGAGTCTTTTGTTTCAGCTTAGCTAATAATTTCTTAAGATCTGATCTATCATTGCAAGCAAGAAAATCTCTAGCAGTTTCTTCATCCATAACATAACCCTTAGGAACAACAGGCAATTCATATTTAGGGGGAGAACCTTCATCATCACTATCATCAATGATTTCATATGCAATAATTTCATTCTCTCTAGCCCTAGCAAGTTGTTCATCAAGAAATTCACCCAATGGCACAGTAGTATCAAGCACAGAAGTAGTTTCATCATCAGTATCATGCATAGCAGAAGTGGCATCATCAATAACATGCGACATATCAGAATTCATAGCAGTAGCAGGTTTAGGTGTCGCAAGCTTACTCAAAACGGAAGGAGAGTCTAGTGCAGAGCTAGATGGCAGTTCCTTACCTCCCCTCGTAGTTGAGGGATAAATTTTAGTTCTTTGATCTTTCAAGTTCTTCATACTGATCAGCAGATATAAATCCCAAGTAACTCAAAGAATAGAGCTATGTTGCCCGGCAACGGCGCCAGAAAATAGTCTTGATAACCCACAAGTATAGGGGATCGCAACAGTTTTCGAGGGTAGAGTATTCAACCCAAATTTATTGATTCGACACAAGGGGAGCCAAAGAATATTCTCAAGTATTAGCAGTTGAGTTGTCAATTCAACCACACCTGGATAACTTAGTATCTACAGCAAAGTATTTAGTAGCAAAGTAGTATGATAGTAATGGTAATAGTGGCAAAAGTAACGATAGCAGTTTTGTAGTAACTGTAATAGTAGCAACAAAAAAGTAATTAAGCAAAGCACAATATGTGAAAAGCTAGTAGGCATTGGATCAGTGATGGATAATTATGTCGGATGCAATTCATCATGTAATAGTTATAACATAGGGTGACACAGAACTAGCTCCACTTCATCAATGTAATGTAGGCATGTATTCCGCATATAGTCATACGTGCTTATGGAAAAGAACTTGCATGGCATCTTTTGTCCTACCCTCCCGTGGCAGCGGGGTCCTAATGGAAACTAAGGGATATTAAGGCCTCCTTTTAATAGAGTACCGGACCAAAGCATTAACACATAGTGAATACATGAACTCCTCAAACTATGGTCATCACCGAGAAGTATTCCGATTATTGTCACTTCGGGGTTGTTGGATCATAACACATAATAGGTGACTATAGACTTGCAAGATAGGATCAAGAACTCACATATATTCATGAAAACATAATAGGTTCAGATCTAAAATCATGGCACTTGGGCCCTAGTGACAAGCATTAAGCATAGCAAAGTCATAGCAACATCAATCTCAGAACATATTAGATACTAGGGATCAAACCCTAACAAAACTAACTTGATTACATGGTAAATCTCATCCAACCTATCACCGTCCAGCAAGCCTATGATGGAATTACTCACGCACGGTGGTGAGCATTATGAAATTGGTGATCGAGGATGGTTGATGATGACGACGACGATAAATCCCCCTCTTCGGAGCCCCGAGCGGACTCCAGATCAGCCCTCCCGAGAGGTTTTAGGGCTTGGCGGCGTCTCCGTATCATAAAACGCGATGAAACTTCATCTCTGATTTTTTTCTTCGTGAAACGGAATATATGGAGTTGGAGTTGAGGTCGGTGGAGCATCAGGGGGCCCACGAGACAGGGGGGCGCGCCCCCACCCTCGTGGACAGGGTGTGGGCCCCCTGGCCTTGATTCTTTCACCAATATTTTTTATATTTTCCAAAAGTTATCTCCGTGGATTTGCAGGTCATTCCGAGAACTTTTGTTTCTGCACAAAAATAACACCATGGCAGTTCTGCTGAAAACAGCGTCAGTCCGGGTTAGTTTCATTCAAATCATGCAAGTTAGAGTCCAAAACAAGGGCAAAAGTGTTTGGAAAAGTAGATACGTCGGAGACGTATCGCCATGTCGAAGGTGGCGACACCAATGGGTGTCATCTCCTTCCTGAAGGTGTCGGCGTCATTGTGGTTCCGCTTCGTCCTCCATGTTGCTCTAGGCGAAACCCTGGTCCCTAGATCGGGGGATGGCAACACTTCAGTGTCCTATCCTTCCTGAAGGCATTACCTTGGAGCACCTGATTCGTCATGCACGATTTCTCTTCGTGGTGACTTGATCACGGTGGAGGGCCACGGAGAATTTTCAAGTGGTGCCCTATTTTCCTATGTGTAGATTGCTTGGAGTAGTAGAGGGTCTTATAGGTGTTCTTATTACCTTTGTATCATTCTTCGTTACTTTATCTATAAAGCGAGGGTGTGAACCTTTTTCGGTAACATCAAAGTGTATGGGCAATTCATATATTTGTATGAAATGCATGTCCATATGCATGCGATGACATATGAAAATGCATGTTTTATAGGGGGCTAAGAGAAGTGGTCTTCAGGTGCAATGAACTCAGACAGAGGGAGTACATCATGACCTCTGTCATCCATTGATCAAGTCCACCTCTCACCCATTTCCTCAGACAAGAGCACAACGCTCTGCCAGTGCGTCATGGGATCCTGTGCCGACATGATGAAGAGAAGAGATTTCCAGAAAGGATGAACACAAGGGAGGAGGCAAGGCTTTGATTCCACATGCGGGACCGAAAAGTGTTGGGTAACGCAGCAAAAAATAAAAAAATTCCGACCTATGCACCAACCTAGGACCACTATGGAGACTGCATATAGGGTTTTTTCTTTTCGTTACCAACTCTTAGCGCAGCGGAAGTAGAGTCGATGACGATCAGTGGTGCAAATCCCTGCAGCTAGGATTTACAACCTACCAACCGCGAGGATGTATACCCTCATCCACCCCATGGATAGCCCTCCGGGAGGCAGCCGGATAGTCCCTCAGACGGTGTCACAGATAGCCCTTCGGGAGGACCCTCAAAACTCGGATGGTCAGTCAGACAGCCCTTTGGGAGGACTGACAAAACTCGGACCGTCACTTGGACATCCCTTTGGGAGGCACTCTTATAACAGCCCCTCGGTCAAAAGGATCGAACTACGACTTCTCTACGAGGATGCACACATACGGTGTCATCTATCCGACAGGGCATCACCGTCCAGAACTAGTTCCCACCGGAACCCAGACAGCCTTTTGGCTCTATGAAACTATTTCGCTAGGAGGGAGAAGAAGCCAGATCATTGCATGGCATGTGTATGTGAGAAGGGATGAAGGTTTGGGCAGCCCCTCACCTCCTTATATAGGAAAACCAAGGGGTAGGATAGGTATTCAAAAATACCAAAAATGCCCATGAAGGAAAAACTTTCCAAGGGCAAAAGGGGGAAGCCAAAGGACAAGTGGATCTCCAAGGAGGAGCTCCACATGTGGCCGGCCACACCCCAAGAGGGCCCCCTAAGGGGGCTCTCATCCATGTTGGGGAACGTAGTGATTAAAAAATATTCCTACGATCATGCAAGATCTATCTAGGAGATGCATAGCAACGAGATGGGAGAGTGTGTCCACATGCGCTCGTAGACCGAAAGCAGAAGCGTTTAGTAACACGGTTGATGTAGTCGAACGTCTTCACGATCCAACCGTCCAAGTACCAAACGTACGGCACCTCCGTGTTCAGTACACGTTCAACATGATGACGTCCCTCGAGCTCTTGATCTAGTAGAGGGTCGAGGGAGAGTTCCATCAACACGACGGCGTGGTGACGGTGTTGATGAAGTTACCGGCGTAGGGCTTCGCCTAAGCACTACAACGATATGATCGAGGTGTTAAGCTGTGGAGGGGGGCACTGCACACGGCTAAGAGATTGTTTGTTGTGATTTGGGGTGCCCCCCTGCCCCCGTATATAAAGGAGTGAGGGATTAGGCCGGCGGCTAGGAGGGGCGCGCCTATAGGGGGAGTCCAACTAGGATTCCCAATCCTAGTTGGAGTCCCCTTCCTTTTCCCAAAAGGGGAGAGAGGGAAGGAGTAGGAGAGGGATAAGGAAAGAGGGGGGCACCGCCCCTCCCTAAACCTTCCAATATATCAATCTTTATGTCTCGACCATTTCAAGACTCCTCGTCATGTCTGTGATCTCATCCGGGACTCCGAACAAACTTCGGTCATCAAAAACACATAACTCTAAATACAAATCATCATCGAACGTTAAGCGTGCGGACCATACGGGTTCGAGAACTATGTAGACATGATTGAGACATGTCTCCAATCAATAACCAATAGCGGAACCTCGATGCTCATATTGGCTCCTACATATTCTATGAAGATCTTTATCGGTCAAACCGCACAACAACATACGGTGTTCCCTTTGTCATCAGTATGTTACTTGCCCGAGATTTGATCGTCGGTATCATCGCACCTAGTTCAATGTCGTTACCGGCAAGTCTCTTTACTTGTTCTGTATGCTTCATCCCGCAACTAACTCATTACTCACATTGCTTTGCAAGGCTTATAGTGATGAGCATTAGCGAGAGGGCCCAGAGATACCTCTCCGAAACATGGAGTGACAAATCCTAATCTCGATCTATGCCAACCCAACAAACACCTTCGGAGACACCTGTAGAGCATCTTTATAACACCCAGTTACGTTGTGACGGTTGATAGCACACAAGGTGTTCCTCCGGTATTCGGGGGTTGCATAATCTCATAGTCTGAGGAACATGTATAAGTCATGAAGAAAGAGGTAGCAATGAAACTGTAACAATCATAATGTTAAGCTAACGGATGGGTCTTGTCCATCACAACATTCTCTAATGATGTGATCTCGTTTATCAAATGATAACACATATCTATGGTTAGGAAACATAACCATCTTTGATTAACAAGCTAGTCAAGTAGAGGCATACTAGGGACACTATGTTTTGTCTATGTATTCACACATGTACTACGTTTCTGGTTAATAAAATTCTAGCATGAATAATAAACATTTACCATGATATAAGGAAATATAAATAACAACTTTATTATTGCCTCTAGGGCATATTTCCTTTAATCTCCCACTTGCACTAGAGTTAATAATCTAGATTACAAAGTAATGATTCTAACACCCATGGAGTCTAGGTGTCGATCATGTTTTGCTCGTGGAAGAGGCTTAGTCAACGGGTCTATAACATTCAGATCCACATGTATTTTTCAAATCTCTATGTATCCCTTCGCGACTAGATGCTGGATGAAATTGAAGCGTCTCTTGATGTGTTTGGCCCTCTTGTGAAATCTGGATTCCTTTGCCAAGGTAATTGCACCAGTATTGTCACAAAAGATTTTCATTAGACCCAATGCACTAGGTATAACACCTAGATCGGATATGAACTCCTTCATCCAGACTCCTTCATTTGCTGCTTCTGAAGCAACTATGTATTCCGCTTCACACGTAGATCCCGCCACGATGCTCTGCTTGGAACTGCACCAACTGACAGCTCCACCATTCAATATAAATACATATCCGGATTGCGACTTAGAGTCATGCGGATCAGTGTTAAAGCTTGCATCGACGTAACCATTTACAACGAGCTCTTTGTCACCTCCATAAAAGAGAAACATAATGGTCCTTTTCAGGTATTTCGGGATGTTCTTGAATGTTGTCCAGTGCTCCACCCCTGGATTACTTTGCTACCTCCCTACTATACTTATAGCAAGGCACACATCAAGTCTGGTACGTAGCATTGCATACATGATAGAACCTATGGCTGAAGCATAGGGAATGACTTTTATTTTCTCTCTATCTTCTGCAGTGGTGAGACATTGAGTCTGACTCAACTTCACACCTTGTAACACATGCAAGAACCCTTTCTTTGACTGATCCATTTTGAACTTCTTCAAAACTTTATCAAGGTATGTGCTTTGTGAAAGTCCAATTAAGCGTCTTAATCTATCTCTATAGATCTTGATTCCCAATATGTAAGCAGATTCACCGAGGTCTTTCATTGAAAAAAATCTTATTCAAGTATCCTTTTATGCTATCCAGAAATTTTGTATTATTTCCAATCAATAATATGTCATCCACATATAATATTAGAAATGCTACAGATCTCCCACTCACTTTCTTGTAAATACAGGCTTCTCCAAACATCTGTATAAAACCATGTGCTTTGATCACACTATCAAAGCGCATATTCCAACTCCAAGAGGCTTGCACCAGTCCATAAATGGATCGTTGGAGCTTGCACACTTTGCTAGCACCTTTTGGATTGACAAAACCTTCTAGTTGCATCCTATACAACTCTTCTTTAAGAAATCCATTAAGGAATGCAGTTTTGACTCCATTTGCCAAATTTCATAATCATAAAATGGAGCAATTGCTAACATGATTCAGATAGACTTAAGAATCGCTACGGGTGAGAAGGTCTCATCGTAGGCAACTCCTTGAACTTGTCAAAAACCTTTCGCAAAAAGTCAAGCTTTGTAGATAGTAACATTACCGTCAGCATCAGTCTTCTTCTTGAAGATCCATTTATTTTCTATGGCTTGCCAATCATTAGGCAAGTCCACCAAAGTCCACACTTTGTTATCATACATGGATCCCATCTCAGATTTCATGGCCTCAAGCCATTTCGCGGAATCTGGGCTCATCATCGCTTCCTCATAGTTCGTAGGTTCATCATGGTCTAGTAATGTGACTTCCAGAACAGGATTACCATAGCACTCTGGTGTGGACCTTACTCTGGATGACCTACGAGGTTTGGTAGTAACTTGATCTGAAGTTTCATGATCATCATCATTAGCTTCCTCACTAATTGGTGTAGGAATCACTGGAACTGATTTCTGTGATGAACTACTTTCCAATTCGGGAGAAGGTACTATTACCTCATCAAGTTCTACTTTCCTCCCACTCACTTCTTTCGAGAGAAACTCCTTCTCTAGAAAGGATCCATTTTTAGCAACGAATATCTTGCCTTCGGATCTGTCATAAAAGGTCTACCCAACAGCTTCCTTTGGGTATCCTATGAAGACACACTTCTACGATTTGGGTTCGAGCTTATCAGGTTGAACCTTTTTCACATAAGCATCACAACCCCAAACTTTAAGAAACGACAATGTCAAATTTTGGGTACCGAAAACCCTTGATAGGTTCGAACTCTGGGGTGTGTGCGGAGATCTCAACCTACCCATCCTGCCAACTCGTGATCCTCACAGCCTAGCGCGTCGAGCTCAAAGGGACAGAGAGAAACAACAGTTTATCCTGGTTCGGGCCACCTTGCGGTGTAATACCCTACTCCAGCTTTGTGGTGGATTGCCTCGAGGGGCTGAGGATGAACTAATACAGTGCATGAACAGACTCAGGAGGTCAGGTGTTCTGGAGCTCGAGAGAGATCGTGCGGTGGTCGAGTGGGAATGGATCCGATCGTCCCGCCCCCTTCTATGGTGGTGGCTAAGTCCTATTTATAGTAGCCTTGGTCCTCTTACCAAATGTTGGCGGGAAGGGATCCCACAACGGCCAAATTTGAAGGGGGACAAGAAGTACACCCTATCCTGACTAAAGTGGTCTTCACCTGCAAAAGCCTCTGGTTGTGACGCTGCGGTGGGCTCGGCGATGACCTCGGTCCTGCGGTCCTGGCGGTCTTGGTCTTGTTGCACCAGAATGGAAACCTTTGGTTGATTCCTCGGGACTCCGCGTCTGCTGCTTGCCTCCTTTGTACCAAAGAGGAAACTGGTACTCTGCGCCCGCTGGCACCCGCCTGGCGCCCTCCTGGCCTTGGTCGTCATGGCTCATGTCAACTGAGCCTCGTGAGGTGCACCTTGCATAGAAGTCTCTGCTCCTCGGGAGCCCTCCTGAGGAGGTCGATCCCCTTGGAGGTCTTGGCGTTGTCCTCCTCGCAAGGGTTGGCCCCTCGCGAGGGTCTTGAGTTGTTGATGCTAGAACCGGGCTGTACCATGCTGTCAATGGAGCCACGTAGTGGGCCACAGGCAGGCAAGTCTGGGTAGCCTCGTATCTAGAACACCGACAGTAGCCCCCGGGCCCAAGGCACACTCGGACTTGGCTTCTAGGCGAAGCCAAGGGGCAAGTGCGGAGAGCCGCGAGCCCTAACCACCTGTAGACTTGAACGACGTGTGTTGATTGATGGGACGTGGGTGTCTCCACTTCCCCACGCTACCTTGGCAACCATTCGACTTGACGGGTCGGTCATGCAGAAGATCATCATTACGTGAGGTCATGGAGACCGGCGGTTGGCCTCCCTCCAGCTATAAATGGGGGGAGGGGTATAGAGCCCCCCTCAATCATCTCTTCCTCCATCTTCTCGCTGCTCGTCCCCTTTCTTTCTCCATCTTGCGGTTGCTTCCATGGCGCCGATTAGGAGGTTTTTTGCGGCCAAAAATGGAAAGGCCCCTCAGGAGGGGCCTGATCCACTCCCGTCGAAGAAGCGGTTCTACCATCCGGGCAGCACGAGGCAGGAGGTGACCAGGCCATGGCAATCAAGGCCTCCGCCCGGCTTCCCCCTTCCTCTGTATGCCCGTGCATAGGACGGTGACGTGCGCCGTCGAGCAATCCTAGGTGGCAGTGGACGAGCTGTTGCTGTCCTGCCTACTGAGCCACGGACCCATGCCGAGGATAGTTTGCACGAGTTTGTGGTGTGGGCAGTGATGCCACCCGCCTCCTGGATCCGGCTCCCAAGGTTCTTCGCTGACAAGATGCCACCGAGGGGGCCACTTCAGCTAGGGCTGCAGCACGCCGGCTGCTGCAGCCTGGCCACCGGGGCTGAGGTTGAGGTGGTGCCCCCTGGCGACGTCTTCATGACCTGCGGATGGGGCGAGGTTGCCCGAGCCTGCCTCGGGATCCACTTCGAGTATGACGGTGCCTCCACCTTGTTATTCAAGGTATTTGATGAGGAGGGCCGGCGGCTTGAGTGCTGCCCCGGGGGAGGCAGCCCGCAAGATGCGGCCATGGGCGCCGGACCTGCTTCCGTCCCCATCGGCGCCTCCTCTAGCAGCAGCGACGACTCTTGGGAATCCAGCGATTCTCCTGAGCCCAGCGAATCTCCGGAGTCGAGCGATGACAGCTACGCGCCGCCAAGCTCCCGCCGCGGCCGGAGTGCGGCAGCAGCTGCCGCTCGGCATCGTCGGTGATGCGCGCTGGCCTAGTTGGAGCTTTTCTTCTTTTGTTTCCCTGTGCGGAATTAGGAATAGCCCCGCGGGGGCATGTAAGGATCAAAATGCTTTAATTCCAACGTTGTTCTTTTGGTCTTTATGATGAAATCGTGTATCCCAATCTGGCATGGTTCCCCCCTTTCCTTCCCTTAGGTAGCGTAGCGCTCTACACCGACGGGGCCCAGTCTCCAGGCAGGCTTCAGCCCTCGCTAGTATGTCAGGTCGTGATGTCGTGGTCAAGGCTAGGAAGTGAGCGGCCCGAGGTCCGGTGAGAGCTCATGAGGAGCGATGCTGATGAGGTCCCCTTTGGTGTGCAAGCAGCTGCCCAAGAAACGGAAAGGGGGGGGGGACTGCCGAAGTGGGACTGTGAGACTCGAGTGAACAGGTTGTGAGACTCATGCTGTCGTGTGAGTGACTTATCTTTTAGCAGACTCGTTGCGATTCCCCTGGGTGGTGTCCATTCATGCCTATGCGGTAGCGTCTGTAGGTGGGGCCCGAGACGCTCACCCCCTTTCCTCTCTTGCCTAGGTGCTCTACGTCCTCGGGTCTCGGACCTCGAGCAGGCTCAGCCGCCGCTGGTATGCCAGGTCACGATGTCATGGTCAAGGCCAGGGGGTGAGGGCTGGAGAACCAGTAGGGGCTCCTGATGTGCAATGCTCAGAAGCCCCCCTTTAAACGTGCAAGCGACTCACGGGGCAAGGTGGTGACCGACGGGGCCCGCCGTAGCTAGGCCTCAGGTGAACCTGCGTGTTAGCTGGCACAAGAGATTTCGACTCCCTATGGTGTTGAATGCCTATCCTTGAACCTTTCGCGGGAAGATGAAGGCACCAAGGACCTGGTGAGGTGGCGTGCATGAGGCGGGCCATGAGCCAGAGCTCGATTCTTGGGTTTTCAGCGTTGTTGGGATGGACCCAAGCACAAGCACCGTGCCAGCGTGGGTAGTTTCCGTTGCAGGACAAGCATAGGACGAGTTGGCAATGTAAGGGGACCGCAAGGAGGATAGGACCCAAAGCAAGCAAGTGATGGTAATAAAACAGCTCATGAGAGATGGTTAGGAAGTTCTGACGAATGCAAGAAGGATACATGTCGCAGGGACAGGCCCACGCGACTTGGGGATAATGCAGCCCGAGGGGCGCCCCAAACTAAATGAACTAAAAATATGTCACCTGGCACTGTTGCTGAAGAGATGTTGGGGTAGCAGAAGATGCGCGTTGCTGAAGTCGTTCCTCATGAGCCGCCTTGGCCCTGAGCCTCGGGAGGCTCCGGGGGCCTAGGGGGCTCCTGAGGATCCATCCAATCTCTGCCAGGATCGGCTGGTGCCTAGCCTCCCAAGCCGCTAGAAAGTCCCGCATGTGGTGCTGAAATGCAATAGCCATGCTCGGCAGGCCGAAGGGCATGCAAACGTAGCTGTGAAGGGACCCTCGCATCGGCCGACACGGGACGGCCAAAAGAGCTACCGAGACGCAGCCCTGTTGAGCCCTATGATGTCGTAGAACTCCTTACCCTCTCCAGGGCAAGGAGCCGCGCCCGGAGGTTGGCGGCGATCGCCCTGCAGAACACTTTCTTCCTGAATCTCCTTAACTGCCTTGCTGATGAACTCTTGAGCGCCTGGCGCCTCACGCCATGTGCCTTCTCCTGGGAAGTGTGCGCTGAAGCATGCCTCCACATGGTGCCCGAGCACCTCCCTCGTGACGTTGGCCAGGTCTGAGGCCCTCCAGAGGAGAGCCCCCAAGCCCAGTTTGAGAGGGGCACCGGGCGCGCCTTCCTATGTGATAGGTGGGGGCGCCCCATCCAGGGACGCAAGGCTCAGCGTGGCACTGTCGGGTGATGCCTTCTCGTGAGATCCCTGGCCCAATTGCAGCTTCTTCGTCTTGGGGGCAACCTCAGGAGGGAGGACATCGTCCTCGTCTTCAGGATTCTCAACTGCTGCAGCTTGGTAGGCACGCTCGAGAGGGCACACCGCGTCCTTTTCCTCGCAGGCGACCATGATGATGCCGCTGCTCCCTGGCATCTTGAGGATATTGTAGCCCTGGTGCGTCGCCGCCATGAATTTTGACAGTGTTGGGTACCCGAGGATGGCGTTGTATGGCAGACGAATATCGGTGATGTCGAAGTCGATGAGCTCGATGTGGTAGTTGTCGCGCTTGTCGAAGGTGACAGGGAGGCGGACCTGCCCTATCGGATGCGTGGAGCCGTCGGTCACTCCTGAGAAGGGCTTGGTAGGCTGAAGCTGCTGGTATGGCACTTGGATCCTGTTGAATGTCTAGACAGAGAGAACATTGAGCCCTGCTCCGCCATCAATGAGGGTCATGGTGACGAGCATGTTGTTGATGATGGGCGAGCAGAGCATCGGGAGTACGCGGAGCTATGGCCGTGCACTTGAGCTGGCTGGAGGAGTTGAAGGTGATGGCGTACTTGGACCACCTGAGCAGGCATGTCGTCTCAAGCTTGGGGAGCGCTGCGTTCACCTCGTGCGTAAACTTCTTGAAGACGCGGTGAGAGGCTGGGGCTTGGGAGCCGCCCAAGATGTAGGCGATGCCACGAGGCTCCTGGAAGCCCCCAGCTCCCTCGTCCTGGTGGTGATCTTCATTCCTTCTTGGTGGTGGAGGCAACGGAGGAAGACTGGTGTTGCCCTGAGGCCAATCCTCGCGAGGCTGGTCCCTCCAGGCTCCCTCGCGAGGCTGGCCCTGCCAGCGGTCCTCCCGAGGCTGGTCACACCACTCCTGGCGATGGTCATGGCCATCCTAGTGTCCTCCACCTCGGCCACCTCCATGACCGTAGCCTCGATCTTTCCGCTCGGGGCATCGACAAAGGCGCCCGTCATGGAGGGCTTTGAGCTCCTGGCAGTCGTTGTTGTTGTGGCTGTGCATGTTGTGGAAGACGCAGAACAGTCAGATGCCCTTGGATGACTCAGGGTGATCGCAGCCGCACTTCATCTCCGGCTCGGCTGCAAGCACAGCTGGCCCCTTGCGCTTTAGATCCTTGACCTTGGCCTTCTTGTCATCTGGGTCAGCATCAGGGAGCTCGAGGAGGGAGAGGCGTCCCTCCTCAGCCCTCGCACATTTGTTCGCCATGTTGAACATCTCTAGGGCTGTGCAGAGGTCTTCATGAATGGCAAGCTCCTCCTTCATCTTGATATCGCGGACTCCATCAGTGAACACTGAGATGATGGCCTCGTCCGACACCTTGGGGATCTTGAGACGAACGTTGTTGAAGGGCTGGATGTACTGCTGCAGGGTCTCTCCTGGCTGCTGCTTGATGCATTGGAGATCACCCACGGCCGGCGGGCGGTCGCGAGTGTTGAAAATATGCCCTAGAGGCAATAATCAAATGGTAATTATTATATTTCCTTGTTCATGATAATTGTCTATTGTTCATGCTATAATTGTGTTATCCGGAAATCGTAATACATGTGTGATTACATAGACCACAACATGTCCCTAGTGAGCCTCTAGTTGACTAGCTCGTTGATCAACAGATAGTAATGGTTTCCTGACTATGGACATTGGATGTCATTGATAACGGGATCACATCATTAGGAGAATGATGTGATGGACAAGACCCAATCCTAAGCATAGCACAAGATCGTGTAGTTCGTTTGCTAGAGCTTTTCCAATGTCAAGTATCATTTCCTTAGACCATGAGATCGTGTAACTCCCGGATGCCGTAGGAGTGCTTTGGGTGTACCAAACGTCACAACGTAACTGGGTGACTTTAAAGTTATACTACAGGTATCCCCGAAAGTATCTGTTGGGTTGACACGGATCAATACTGGGATTTGTCACTCCGTATGACGGAGAGGTATCTCTGGGCCCACTCGGTAATGCATCATCATAATGAGCTCAATGTGAACAAGTGTTTGGTCATGGGATCATGCTTTACGGTACGAGTAAAGTGACTTGCCGGTAACGAGATTGAACGAGGTATCGGGATACCGATGATCGAATCTTGAGCAAGTAACGTACCGATTGACAAAGGGAATTGTATACGGGATTACCTGAATCCTCGACATCGTGGTTCATTTGATGAGATCATCATGGAACATGTGGGAGCCAACATGGGTATCCAGATCCCGCTGTTGGTTATTGGCTGGAGAGCTATCTCGGTCATGTCTGCATGATTCCCGAACCCGTAGGGTCTACACACTTAAGGTTTGGTGACGCTAGGGTTGTAGAGATATTAGTATGCAGTAACCCGAAAGTTGTTCGGAGTCCCGGATGAGATCCCGGACGTCACGAGGTGTTCCGGAATGGTCCGGAGGTGAAGATTTGTATATAGGAAGTCCAGTTTCAGCCACCGGGAAAGTTTCGGGGTCACCGGTATTGTACCGGGACCACCGGAAGGGTCCCGGGGGTCCACCGGGTGGGGCCACCTATCCCGGAGGGCCACATGGGCTGAAGTGGGAAGGGAACCAGCCCCAGGTGGGCTGGTGCTCCCCCTTGGGCCTCCCCCTGCGCCTAGGGTTGGAAATCCTAGGGGTGGGGGGTGCCCCACTTGACTTGGGGGGCAAGTCCCCCCCTTGGCCCTCCCCCTTGAGATTAGATCTCTAGGGGGCCGGCACCCCCAGGGCCCCTATATAAAGAGGGGGGAGGGAGGGCAGCCGCACCCTAGTCCCTGGGGCCTCCCTCTCCCCCCGTAACACCTCTCCCTCTCGCTGAGCTTGGCGAAGCCCCTGCCGAGATCGCCGCTACTTCCGCCACCACGCCGTCGTGCTGCTGGATCTCCATCAACCTCTCCTTCCCCTTGCTGGATCAAGAAGGAGGAGACGTCTTCCCCAACCGTACGTGTGTTAAACGCGGAGCTGCCGTCCGTTCGGCACTAGGATCTTCGGTGATTTGGATCACGACGAGTACGACTCCCTCAACCCGTTCTCTTGAACGCTTCCGCTCGCGATCTACAAGGGTATGTAGATGCACTCCTCTCTCTCGTTTCTAGATGACTCCATAGATTGATCTTGGTGAAGCGTAGAAATTTTTTATTTTCTGCAACGTTCCCCAACAGTGGTATCAGAGCTAGGTCTACGCGTAGTTTCTATGCACGAGTAGAACACAATCTTGTTTCGGCGGCATTGTGGGATGAAGCGGCCAGGACCGACCTTACACGTACGCTTACGTGAGACAGGTTCCACCGACTGACATGCACTAGTTGCATAAGGTGGCTAGCGGGTGACTGTCTCTCCCACTTTAGTCGGATCGGATTCGATGAAAAGGGTCCTTATGAAGGGTAAATAGAAATTGGCATATCACGTTGTGGTTTTACGTAGGTAAGAAACGTTCTTGCTAGAACCCTATTGCAGCCACGTAAAAACATGCAACAACAATTGGAGGACGTCTAACTTGTTTTTGCAGCATATGCCTTGTGATGTGATATGGCCAAAAAGGGTTGTGATGAATGATATATATGTGATGTATGAGATTGATCATGTTCTTGTAATAGGAATCACGACTTGCATGTCAATGAGTATGACAACCGGCAGGACCCATAGGAGTTGTCTTAATTATTGTATGACATGCGTGTCAATGAATAAACGCCATGTAATTACTTTAATTTATTGCTAAACCATTAGCCATAGTAGTAGAAGTAATAGTTGGCGAACAACTTCATGGAGACACGATGATGGAGATCATGATGATGGAAATCATGGTGTCATGCCGATGACGAAGATGATCATGGCGCCCCGAAGATGGAGATCAAAGGAGCAATATGATATTGGCCATATCATGTCACTATTTGATTGCATGTGATGTTTATCATGTTTTTGCATCTTATTTGCTTAGAACGATGGTAGTAAATAAGACGATCCCTCATAATAATTTCAAGAAAGTGTTCCCCCTAACTGTGCGCCGTTGCAAAAGTTCGTTGTTTCGAAGCACCACGTGATGATCGGGTGTGATAGATTCCAACGTCCACATACAACGGGTGTAAGACAGATTTACACATGCAAAACACTTAGGTTGACTAGACGAGCCTAGCATGTACAGACATGGCCTCGGAACACAAGAGACCGAAAGGTCGAACATGAGTCGTATGGAAGATACGATCAACATGGAGATGTTCGCCGATGATGACTAGTCCATCTCACGTGATGATCGGACATGATCTAGTTGAGTCGGATCATGTATCACTTAGATGACTAGAGGGATGTCTAATCTGAGTGGGAGTTCATTAAATAATTTGATTAGATGAACTGAATTATCATGAACTTAGTCTAAAAACCTTTGCAAAATGTCTTTTAGATCAAATGGCCCACGCTCATGTCAACCTCAACTTCAACGCGTTCCTAGAGAAAACCAAGCTGAAAGATGATGGCAACAACTATACGGACTGGGTCCGGAACCTGAGGATCATCCTCATAGCTGCCAAGAAAGCATATGTCCTAGAAGCACCGCTAGGTGAAGCACCCATCCCAGAGAACCAAGACGTTATGAACGCTTGGCAGTCACATGTTGATGATTACTCCCTCGTTCAGTGCGGCATGCTTTACAGCTTAGAACCAGGGATCCAAAAGCATTTTGAGCAACATGGAGCATATGAGATGTTCGAAGAGCTGAAAATGGTTTTCCAACCTCATGCCCGGGTCGAGAGATATGAAGTCTCCGACAAGTTCTACAGTTGTAAGATGGAGGAAAATAGTTCTGTCAGTGAGCACATACTCAAAATGTCTGGGTTGCACAACCGCTTGTCCCAGCTGGACATTAACCTCCCGGACAAGGTGGTCATTGACAGAATCCTTCAGTCGCTCCCACCTAGCTACAAAATCTTTGTGATGAACTACAATATGCAGGGGATGGTGAAAACTATTCCTGAAGTATTTTCATTGCTGAAATCAGCTGAGGTGGAAATCAAAAAGGAACATCAAGTGTTGATGGTCAATAAAAGCACTAGTTTCAAGAAAGGCAAGGGTAAGAAGAACTTCAAGAAGGACGGCAAGGGAGTTGCCGCGCCCAGTAAGCCAGTTGCCGGGAAGAAGCCAAAGAATGGACCCAAACCTGAGACTGAGTGCTTTTATTGCAAGGGAAGCGGACACTAGAAGCGGAACTGCCCCAAATACTTAGTGGACAAAAAGGCCGGCAACACTAAAGGTATATGTGATATACATGTAATTGATGTGTACCTTACCAGTACTCGTAGTAGCTCCTGGGTATTTGATACCGGTGCGGTTGCTCATATTTGTAACTCAAAACAGGAGCTGCGGAATAAGTGGAGACTGGCGAAGGACGAGGTGACGATGCGCGTCGGGAATGGTTCCAAGGTCGATGTGATCGTCGTCGGCACACTACCTCTACATTTACCTACGGGATTAGTTTTAAACCTCAATAATTGTTATTTAGTGCCAGCTTTGAGCATGAACATTGTATCTGGATCTCGTTTAATATGAGATGGCTACTCATTTAAATCCGAGAATAATGGTTGTTCTATTTATATGAGAGATATGTTTTATGGTCATGCCCCGCTGGTCAATGGTTTATTCTTAATGAATCTCGAACGTGATGTTACACATATTCATAGTGTGAATACAAAAAGATGTAAGATTGATAATGATAGTCCCACATATATGTGGCATTGCCGCCTTGGTCACATTGGTGTCAAACACATGAAGAATCTCCATACAGATGGACTTTTGGAGTCTCTTGATTTCGAATCATTTGACACGTGCGGACCATGCCTCATGGGTAAAATGACCAAGACTCCGTTCTCCGGAACAATGGAGCGAGCAACCAACTTATTGGAAATTATACATCCTGATGTGTGTGGTCCAATGAGAGTTGAGGCTCGCGGTGGCTATCGTTATGTTCTCACTCTCACTGATGACTTAAGTAGATATGGGTATGTCTACTTGATGAAACACAAGTCTGAGACCTTTGAAAAGTTCAAGGAATTTTAGAATGAAGTAGAGAATCAACGTGACCGAAAAATAAAGTTCTTGCGATCAGATCATGGAGGAGAATATTTAAGTCACGAATTTGGTATGCACTTAAGGAAATGTGGAATCGTTTCACAACTCACGCCGCCTGGAACACCTCAGCGTACCGGTGTGTCCGAGCATCGTAATCGCACTCTATTGGATATGGTGCGATCTATGATGTCACTCACCGATTTACCGCTATCATTTTGGGGATACACTCTAGAGACAACTACATTCACTTTAAATAGGGCACCGTCTAAATCCGTTGAGACAACACCGTATGAACTATGGTTTGGGAAGAAACCTAAGCTGTCATTTCTAAAAGTTTGGGAATGCGATGCTTATGTCAAGAAACTTCAGCCTAAAAAGCTCGAACCCAAGTCTGAAAAATGCGTCTTCATAGGATACCCTAAGGAAACCATTGGGTATACCTTCTACCTCAGATCCGAAGGCAAGATATTTGTTGCCAAGAACGGGTCCTTTCTGGAGAAAGAGTTTCTCTCGAAAGAAGTAAGTGGGAGGAAAGTGGAACTTGATGAGGTACTACCTCTTGAACCGGTAAGTAGCGCAGCTCAGGAAGATGTTCATGTGGTGCCTGCACCGACTAGAGAGGAAATTAATGATGATGATCAAGGTACTTCGGATCAAGTTACTACTGAACTTCATAGGTCCACAAGGACACGTTCCACACCAGAGTGGTATGGCAACCCTGTCCTGGAAATCATGTTGTTAGACAACAGCGGACCTTCGAACTATGAAGAAGCAATGGCGGGCCCAGATTTCAACAAATGACTTGAAGCCATGCAATCCGAGATAGGATCCATGTATGAAAACAAAGTGTGGACTTTGACAGACTTGCCCGATAATCGGCGAGCGATAGAAAACAAATGGATCTTTAAGAAGAAGACAGACGCGGATGGTAATGTTACAATCTATAAAGCTCGACTTGTCGCTAAGGGTTATCGACAAGTTCAAGGGGTTGACTACGATGAGACTTTTTCTCCCGTAGCGAAGCTAAAGTCCGTCTGAATCATGTTAGCAATTGCCGCATACTATGATTATGAGATATGGCAAATGGATGTCAAAACGGCATTCCTTAACGACTATCTTAAGGAAGAACTGTATATGATGCAGCCGGAAGGTTTTGTCGATCCTGAGAATGCTAACAAGGTATGCAAACTCCAGCAATCCATTTATGGGCTGGTGCAAGCATCTCGGAGTTGGAACATTCGCTTCGATGAGATGATCAAAGCGTTTGGGTTTATGCAGACTTATGGAGAAGCCTGCGTTTACGAGAAAGTGAGTGGGAGCTCTGTAGCATTTCTCATATTATATGTAGATGACATACTTTTGATGGGAAATGATATAGAACTTTTGGACAGCATTAAGGTCTACTTGAATAAGTGATTTTCAATGAAGGACCTTGGAAAAGCTGCTTACATATTAGGCATCAAGATCTATAGGGATAGATCAAGACACCTCATAGGTCTTTCACAAAGTACATAACTTGATAAGATATTGAAGAAGTTCAATATGGATCAGTCCAAGAAGGGGTTCTTGCCTGTGTTGCAAGGTGTGAAATTGAGCTCAGCTCAATGCCTAACCACGGCAGAAGATAGAGAAAAGATGAGTGTCATCCCCTATGCCTCGGCTATAGCGTCTATTATGTATGCCATGCTGTGTACCAGACCTGATGTAAACCTTGCCGTAAGTTTGGTAGGAAGGTACCAAAGTAATCCCGACATGGAACACTGGACCGCGGTCAAGAATATCCTGAAGTACCTGAAAAGGACTAAGGATATGTTTCTCGTTTATGGAGGTGACCAAGAGCTCGTCGTAAAGGGTTACATCGACGCTAGCTTCGACACAGACCTGGATGACTCTAAGTCACAAACCGGATACGTGTATATTTTGAATGGAGGGGCAGTAAGCTGGTGCAGTTGCAAGCAAAGCGTCGTGGTGGGATCTACATGTGAAGCGGAGTACATGGCAGCCTTGAAGGCAGCGCATGAAGCAATCTGGATGAAGGAGTTCATCATCGACCTAGGATTCATACCCAATGTGTCAGGGCCGATCACTCTCTTCTGTGAAAACACTGGAGCTATTGCCCTTGCCAAGGAGCCCAGGTTTCACAAGAAGACCAGGCACATCAAGCGTCACTTCAACTCCATTCGTGAAAATGTTCAAGATGGAGACATAGATATTTTCAAAGTGCATACGGATCTGAATGTCGCAGATCCATTGACTAAACCTCTTCCACGAGCAAAATATGATCAACACCAGAACTCTATGGGTGTTCGATTCATCACAATGTAATTAGATTATTGACTCTAGTGCAAGCAGGAGACTATTGGAAATATGCCCTAGAGGCAATAATAAAATGGTTATTATTATATTTCCTTGTTCATGATAATTGTCTATTGTTCATGCTATAATTGTGTTATCCGGAAATTGTAATACATGTGTGAATACATAGACCACAACATGTCCCTAGTGAGCCTCTAGTTGACTAGCTTGTTGATCAACAGATAGTCATGGTTTCCTGACTATGGACATTGGATGTCATTGATAACAGGATCACATCATTAGGAGAATGATGTGATGGACAAGACCCAATCCTAAGCATAGCACAAGATTGTGTAGTTCGTTTGCTAGAGCTTTTCCAATGTCAAGTATCATTTCCTTAGACCATGAGATCGTGTAACTCCCGGATGCCATAGGAGTGCTTTGGGTGTACCAAACGTCACAACGTAACTGGGTGACTATAAAGGTATACTACAGGTATCCCCAAAAGTATCTGTTGGGTTGACCCGGATCGAGACTGGGATTTGTCACTCCGTATGACGCAGAGGTATCTCTGGGCCCACTCGGTAATGCATCATCATAATGAGCTCAATGTTACCAAGTGTTTGGTCACGGGATCATGCATTACGGTATGAGTAAAGTGACTTGCCGATAATGAGATTGAACGAGGTATTGGGATACCAACGATCAAATCTCGGGCAAGTAACGTACCGATTGACAAAGGGAATTGTATACGGGATTACCTGAATCCTCGACATCGTGGTTCATTCGATGAGATCATCGTGGAACATGTGGGAGCCAACATGGGTATCCAGATCCCGCTGTTGGTTATTGGCCGGAGAGCTGTCTCGGTCATGTCTGCATGATTCCCGAACCCGTAGGGTCTACACACTTAAGGTTCGGTGACGCTAGGGTTGTAGAGATATTAGTATGCGGTAACCCGAAAGTTGTTCGGAGTCCCGGATGAGATCTCGGACGTCACGAGGAGTTCAGGAATGGTCCGGAGGTGAATATTTGTATATAGGAAGTCCAGTTTCGGCCACCGGGAAAGTTTCGGGGGTCACCGATATTGTACCGGGACCACCGGAAGGGTCCCGGGGGTCCACCGGGTGGGGCCACCTATCCCGGAGGGCCACATGGGCTGAAGTGGGAAGGGAACCAGCCCCAGGTGGGCTGGTGCGCCCCCTTGGGCCTCCCCTTGCGCCTAGGGTTGGAAACCCTAGGGGTGGGGGCGCCCTACTTGACTTGGGCCCCTTGCCCCCCCTTGAGATTAGATCTCTAGGGGGCCGGTGCCCCCAGGGCCCCTATATAAAGAGGGGGGAGGGAGGGCAGCTGCACCGTAGTCCCTGGCGCCTCCCTCTCCCCCCGTAACACCTGTCCCTCTCGCTGAGCTTGGCGAAGCCCTGCCAAGATCGCCGCTACTTCCACCACCACGCAGTCGTGCTGCTGGATCTCCATCAACCTCTCCTTCCCCTTGCTGGATCAAGAAGGAGGAGACGTCTTCCCCAACCGTACATGTGTTGAACTTGGAGGTGTCGTCCGTTCGGCACTAGGATCTTTAGTGATTTGGATCACGACGAGTATGACTCCCTCAACCCCGTTTTCTTGAACGCTTCCGCTCGCGATCTACAAGGGTATGTAGATGCACTCCTCTCTCTTGTTGCTAGATGACTCCATAGATTGATCTTGGTGAAGCATAGAAATTTTTTATTTTCTGCAACGTTCCCCAACAGCGAGTGCCCTGGAAGTTGGCGATGAAGCGATCGCGCATCTCATCACAAGAGGACAAAGACCCCATGGGGAGGTTCAGGAGCCAGGAGCGCCCACCATCCTTGAGGGCCATGAGAAACCAGTTCGCCATGATCTTCTCGTCGCCGCTAGCTGCCTCGATGCTTAGTTCGTAGAGTTGTTGGAATTCGGCGGGGTCGGTGGTGCCATTGTAGCATGGGGGCATGTCAGACTTGAACTTGCCCGACCAGACGATGTTGTGCAGCCCCGGGGTGAACGTGTGGCACCCTGCTATGGTCACCAGAGCCCGTCGAGGAGGTGGAGCCTGGTCATGGCGCTCGCGTGCTGCCACCATCACAGGTGGCGCACGGTATTGACATGGAGGTGCTGGACGCGCACGTGCATGCTCTTGGGGCCGCTGCACCACTTGGCAGCTCGCTTCTTCGCGCGCTGGCGCCTACTGTAGCGGGTCGCGCCGTGGTGCCACCCGCCTTGGTTTGACGATGGTGCCCTGGACTGGAGGTGGTGGAGGCTCCCTGTGAGACACATCTCCTGCGGCAGGTGGCTACTGAGGCAGTGAGCGGGCCAGCATAACAGAGTCTCCGGCGGTGCTGACGAGCTCGATGATGCATTCGAGCCACTCCTCGTAGAAGTCGTCGACTAGGCGGTAGCGAAGGAGCTCCCGCGCCATGAGCAGAGCAGCTTGCGTGTTCGCCGGGCCATGACGCGCGTGGAGGATGAAGCGGCTGGAGTCAGCGATGGAGTGGCGATGCGCCCGTTGCGGTGCACCAAGGGGTGCAGCGATGAAGCCTGCTACTCGTGGCAAGCAGGGCCCATGGCGGGGTTGGCTGTTAGTGATGGAGGACGACGAGGACATCCATCGCCAGCTGGTGCCGTCTGAGCGACGCGGGTGGCAACCGCGGCCCGGCGCTCAGCGTGAGCCCGACATGCATCAACCATGGAAGCGTCGGAGTAGCGATGGATCGATCGGCGGAAGAGAAGATCTGACGCACCCCTACCTGGCGCGCCAAATGTCGGATTTTGGGTTCCGCAAACCCTTGATAGGTTTGAACTCTGGGGTGCGTGCAGAGATCTCAACCTACCCAGCCTGCCTACTCGCGATCCTCACAGCCTATCGCGTGAGCTCAAAGGGATAGATATACACAACAGTTTATCCTGGTTCGGGCCACCTTGCAGTGTAATACCCTACTCTAGCTTTGTGGTGGATTGCCTCGAGGGGCTGAGGATGAACTAATATAGTGGATGAACAGCCTTAGGAGGTGAGGTGTTCTTGAGCTCGAGACTGGTGAGGTGGTCGAGTGGGAATGGATCCGATCTGTCCAGCCCCCTTCTATGGTGGTGGCTAACTCCTATTTATAGTGGCATTGTGATACGTCTCCAACGTATCTATAATTTTGATTGTTCCATGCTATTATATTACCCTTTTTGGATGTTTATGGGCTTTATTCTACACATTTATATCATTTTTGGGACTAACCTACTAATCGGAGGCCTAGCCCATATTGTTGTTTTTTTGCCTATTTCAGTATTTCGAAGAAAAGGAATATCAAACCGAGTCCAAACGGAATGAAACCTTCGGGAGCGTTATTTTTGGAACAAATCTGATCCGAAGAGCCTGGAGTGCAAGTCAAGAAAGCTCCAAGGGCCCCACGAGATAGGAGGGTGCCCCCCCCTAGGGGGGCACGCCCCTTGTCTCGTGGGCCCCTCGGGCATCCACTGACGTACTCCTTCCTCCTATATATGTCCACGGACCCCAAAAACATCCAGGAGTACCACGAAACACAATTTCCACCGCCGTAACCTTCTGTATCCGTGAGATCCCATCTTGGAGCCTTCACCGGCACTCTGCCGGAGGGGGAATCAATCACGGAGGGCTTCTACATCAACACCATAGCCTCTCTGATGAGTTGTGAGTAGTTTACCACAGAGCTACGGGTCCATAGTTATTAGCTAGGTGGCTTCTTCTCTCTTTTTGGATCTCAATACAATGTTCTCCCCCTCTCTTGTGGAGATCTATTTGATGTAATCTCTTTTTGTGGTGTGTTTGTCGAGATCCGATGAATTGTGGGTTTATGATCAAGTTTATCTATGAATAATATTGGAATCTTCTCTGAATTCTTTTATGTATGATTGAGTTATCTTTACAAGTCTCTTCGAATTATGAGTTTGGTTTGGCCTACTAGATTGATCTTTCTTGCCATGGGAGAAGTGTTTAGCTTTGGGTTCAGTCTTGCGGTGATCTTACCCAGTGACAGAAAGGGTTACAAGACACATATTGTATTGTTGCCATCGAGGATAACAAAATGGGGTTTATATCATATTGCATGAGTTTATCCCTCTACATCATGTCATCTTGCTTAATGTGTTGCTCTGTTCTTATGAACTTAATACACTAGATGCATGCTGGATAGTGGTCGATGTGTGGAGTAATAGTAGTAGATGCAGGCAGGAGTCGGTCTACTTGTTATGGACGTGATTCCTATATACATGATCATGCCTAGATAACGTCATAATTATTCGCTTTTCTATCAATTGCTCGACAGTAATTTGTTCACCCACCATAATACTTATGCTGGGAGAAGCCTCTAGTGAAACCTATGGCCCCCGGGTCTATCTGTTATCATATTTGCCTTCAATCTACTTTTATTTGCATCTTTACTTTTCTGCATCTATATCACAAAATACCAAAAATATATTTATCTTATCATACTATCTCTATCAGATCTCACTTTCGTAAGTGACCGTGAAGGGATTGACAACCCCTTTATTGCGTTGGTTGCGAGTTCTCAGTTTGTTTGTGTAGGTGCGTGGGACTTTTGAGGAGCCTCCTACTGGATTGATACCTTGGTTCTCAAAACTAAGGGAAATACTTACGCTACACTTTGCTGCATCACCCTCTCCTCTTCGGGGAAAACCAACGCCAGCTCAAGACGTAGCAAGAAGGATTTCTGGTGCCGTTGCCGGGGAGGTCTTCGCTCAAGTCAATACATACCAAGTACCCATCACAAACCCAACTCCCTCACATTTACATTCTTTGCCTCTCTTTTTCCTCTCCCCCACTTCACCTTTGCCGCATTATTCGCCCTCTCTTTCCGAATCTCCTCCTCTCTTTTCGCTTGCCGTTTTTCTATTTGCTTGAGTGTTGGATTACTTGTTGCCATGGCATAAGATAATACCAAGTTGTGTGACTTATCCAATACCAATAATAATGATTTCCTTAGTACTCTGATTGCTCCTCTTAATGATGTTGAGTCTTGTGAAATCAATGTTGCTTTGCTGAATCTTGTTATGAAAGATCAATTCGCGGCCTTCCTAGTGAAGATGCCACTACCCATTTAAACAATTCTGTTGATTTGTGTGATATGCAAAAGAAGAAAGATACGGATAACAATATTGTCAAGTTGAAGTTATTTCCGTTTTCACTTAGAGATCATGCTAAAATTTGGTTTTCGTCTTTGCCCCAAAATAGTATTGATTCTTGGAACAAGTGCAAAGATGCTTTTATCTCTAAGTATTATCCTCCCGCTAAGATCATCACTCTGAGGAACGATATTATGCATTTTAAACAACTTGATCATGAGCATGTTGCCCAATCTTGGGAAAGAATGAAATTGATGCTTCGCAATTGCCCTACTCATGGTTTGAATTTATGGATGATCATACAAATTTTTTATGCCGGTTTGAACTTTGCCTCTAGAAATCTCTTAGATTCGGCTGCGGGAGGCACGTTTTTGGAAATTACGTTAGGAGATGCTACAAAATTGCTTGATAATATTATGGCTAATTATTCTCAATGGCACACCGAAAGATTTTCTAGTAAAAAAGTGCATGCTATAGAGAAATCAATGTTTTGAGTGGAAAGATGGATGAACTTATGAAGATGTTTGCTACTAAAAATACTCCTCTTGATCCTAATGACATGCCTTTGTCTTCCTTGATTGAGAATAATAATGAATCTATGGATGTGAATTTTGTTGGTAGGAATAATTTTGGAAACAATGCTTATAGAGGAAATTTTAATGCTAGACCGTTCCCTAGTAATCCCTCTAATAATTATGGAAATTCCTACAATAATTCTTATGGTAATTTTAATAAGATGCCCTCTGATTTTGAGAATAGTGTGAAAGTATTTATGATTTCTCAAAAGAATTTTAATGCTTTGCTTGAAGAAAAATTGCTCAAAGTTGATGATTTGGCTAGGAACGTTGATAGACTTTCGCTTGATGTTAATTCTCTTAAACTTGGATCTTCTTCTCCTAAGCATGATATCAATGAGTCTCTTAAAGTAATGAGAATCTCCATTGACGAGTGCAAGGAAAGAACCGCTAGATTGCGTGCTAAAAAAGAAAGCTTTATAAAAGCGTGTTCTTCTAGTCTCCATGAAAATAATGATGAGGATCTTAAAGTTATTGATGCGTCTCCGATTAGATCTATGTTTTGCAAGATGAATTTTGATGATTATGGGAGTGATGATGAATCAACTTTGCCTAGAAGGCATCCCAAAAATTCGGAGTCTTTAGATCGTGATGCTAAATTTGGTAAAAGAGAGATTGGAGAATCTTCAACTTCTAATATTGAACCTACTATCTCGGATTTCAAGGAATTTGATTATGATAATTGCTCTTTAAAAGGTTGTATTTCCTTGTTGCAATCCATTGTTAATTCTCCTCATGCTTATAGTCAAAATAAAGCTTTTACCAAACATATCGTTGATGCCTTGTTGCAATCTTATGATGAAAAACTGAATTTGGAAGTTTCTATACCTAGAAAACTTAATGATGAGTGGGAACCTACTATAAAGATTAGAATTAAAGATTATGAGTGTTTTTGTTTGTGTGATTTGGGTGCTAGTGTTTCCACGATTCCGAAAACTTTATGTGATATTCTAGGTTTCCATGATCTTGATGATTGCTCTTTAAATTTGCACCTTGCGGATTCCACCATTAAAAAGCCTATGGGAAGGATCAATGATGTTCTTATTGTTGCTAATAAAATTTGGTGCCCGTAGATTTTATCGTTCTTGATATAGATTGCAATCTTTCTTGCCCTATTATTGTTGCTAGACCTTTCCTTAGAACGATTGGTGCGATTATTGATATGAAGGAAGGGAACATTAGATTCCAATTTCCTTTAAAGATAGGCATGGAGCTCTTTCCAAGAAAGAAAGTCAAATTACCTTATGAATCTATCATGCGTGCTACTTATGAATCAAGTGCCAAAGATGGCACTAGTTAGATCTATCCTTGCTTTTATGCCTAGCTAGGGGCGTTAAACGATAGCGCTAGTTGGGAGGCAACCCAATTTTTCTTTATGTTCTTTGATTTTGTTCCTGTTTAGTGATAAATCTTGCATCTACTTTCTTTTTAGATGTGTTCTTATCTTTTAATTAGTGTTTGTGCCAAGTAGAACCTATAGGATAAGCTATGATGATAGTTGATTTGATTCTGCTAAAAAACAGAAACTTTGCACTCACGAGAAAAAATTCAATAAATCACAGAAACGTGCTTTTGCATTGATTCTTTTTGCTTCTGATTAATAGACAAATTTTCCAGTACTTCCTATTTTGGTAGGAGTTTTAGAGTTCCATAAGTTTGCATTATTTACAGATTGCTACAGACTGTTCTGTTTTTGACAGATTCTGTTTTTCATGTGTTGTTTGCTTATTTCAATGCATCTATGGCTAACAAACTAGTTTATAAACCATAAGGAAGTTGGAATACAGTAGGTTTAACACCATAATAAATAAAGAATGAGTTCATTACAGTACCTTATGTGGTGGTTTTGATTTCTTTCACTAACGGAGCTTATAAGATTTCCTGTTCAGTTTTGTGTTGTGAAGTTTTCAAGTTTTGGGTAAAGCTTTTATGGACTATGGAATAAAGGGTGGCAAGAGCCTAAGCTTGGGGATGCCCATGGCACCACAAGATATTCAAGAGTAGCCAAAAGCCTAATCTTGGGGATGCCCCGGGAAGGCATCCCCTCTTTCGTCTTCGTTCATTGGTAACTTTACTTGGAGCTATATTTTTATTCACCACATGATATGTGTTTTGCTTGGAGCGTAGTGTATTATACTAGTCTTTGCTTGTTAGTTTACCACAATCATCCTTGCTGTAACACACCTTTTGGGAGAAGCCTATTTGATTAGAACTTGCTAGAATACTCTATGTGCTTCACTTATATCTTTTGAGCTTGATAGTTTTTGCTCTAGTGCTTCACTTATATCTTTTAGAGCACGACGGTGGTGTCTTAATTTTGAAGAAATTGCTAGTCTCTCATGATTCACTTATATCATTTTGAGAGTCTTTTAGAACAGCATGGTATTTGCTTTTGTTACAAAGTTTGTCCTAGAATGATGAGCATCCAAGTTAGGTATAATAAAAACTATCGTAGGAAGTGAATTGGATGCTATGATCAACTTGATACTTGATAATTGTTTTGAGATATGGAGGAAGTAATATTAAAGTCATGCTAGTTGGGTGATTATGGTTTTAAAGAATGCTTGTGTTGAAGTTTGTGATTCCCGTAGCATGCACGTATGGTGAACCGCTTTGTGATGAAGTTGGAGCACAATTTTATTTATTGATTGTCTTCCTTATCAGTGGCAGTCGGGGACAAGCGATGGTCTTTTCCTACCAATCTACCCCCCTAGGAGCATGCGCGTAGTGCTTTGATTTTTGATGACTTCTAAATTTTTGTAACAAGTATATGAGTTCTTTTGATTAATGTTGAGTCCATGGATTATACGCACCCTTTCACCCTTCCACCATTGCTAGCCTCTTTTGTGCCGCGCAATTTTCGCCGGTACCATACACCCACCATACTCCTTCCTCGAAACAGCCACCATACCTACCTATTATGGCATTTCCATAGCCATTCCGAGATATATTGCCATGCAACTTTCCACCGTTCCGTTCATATGACACACATTACTTTTGTCATATTGCTCTTTGCATGATCATGTAGTTGACATCGTATTTGTGGCAAGGCCACCTTCATAATTTTCATACATGTCGCTCTTGAATCATTTCATATCCCGGTACACCGCCGGAGGCATTCATATAGAGTCATATTTTGTTCTAGCTTTGAGTTGTAAATCCATAAAAGTGTGATGATCTTCATTATTAGAGCATTGTCCTCGTGAGGAAAGGATGATGAAGGATATGATTCCCCCACAAGTCGGGATGAGACTTCGGACTTTACAAAAAGAAAAACAAGAGAGAAAAAAAAAAGGGAGGCCAAAAGGAAAAAAGAAAAAGGTCAAAGAAAGGGGAAAAAGGGAGAAAAAGAAAAAAAAGAAAAAAAATAAAAAGAAAAAAATGAGAGAAAAAGAGAGAAGGGACAATGCTACTATCTCTTTTTCCACACTTGTGCTTCCAAATAGCACCATGATCTTCATGATAGAGAGTCTCATATGTTATCACTTTCATATACTAGTGGGAATTTTTCATTATAGAACTTGGCTTGTATATTCCAATGATGGGCTTCCTCAAAAGTGCCCTAGGTCTTCATGAGCAAGCAAGTTGGATGCACACCCACTAGTTTCTTTTGTTGAGCTTTCATATATTTATAGCTCCAGTGCATCTGTTGCATGGCAATCCCTACTCACTCACATTGATATCTATTAATGGGCATCTCCATAGTCCGTTCATACGCCTAGTTGATGTGAGACTATCTTCTCCTTTTTGTCTTCTCCACAACCACTGTTCTGTTCCACATATAGTGCTATGTCCATGGCTCACGCTCATGTATTGCGTGAAAGTTTAAAGAGTTTGAGATTATTAAAGTATGAAACAATTGCTTGGCTCGTCATCGGGGTTGTGCATGATTAAATACTTTGTGTGATGAAGATAGAGCATAGCCAGACTATATGATTTTGTAGGGATAACTTTCTTTAGCCATTGAGAAGACATGATTACCTTGATTAGTATGCTTGAAGTATTACTATTTTTTATGTCTTTATGAACTTTTATTTTGTATTATTTGGATCTAAACATTCATGCCACAATGAAAGAAAATTACATTATGAATTATGCTAGGTGGCATTCCACATCAAAAATTCTCTTTTTATCATTTACCTACTCGAGGACGAGTAGGAATTAAGCTTGGGGATGCTTGATACGTCTCCAACGTATCTATAATTTTTTATTATTCCAAGCTATTATATTACCCTTTTTGGATTCTTTTGGACTAACCTACTAACCGGAGGCCCAGCCCATATTGCTGTTTTTTGCCTATTTCAGTATTTCGAAGAAAAGGAATATCAAATGGAGTCCAAACGGAATGAAACCTTCGGGAGTGTTATTTTTGGAACAAATCTGATACGGAGAGCCTGGAGTGCAAGTCAAGAAAGCTCTGAGGGCCCCACGAGATAGGAGGACGCCCCCCCCCCCTAGGGGCGCGCCCCTCTATCTCGTGGGCCCCTCGGGCGTCCACCGACATACTCCTTCCTCCTATATATGTCCACGGACCCCGAAAACATCCAGGAGTACCACGAAACACAATTTCCACCGTCGTAACCTTCTGTATCTGCGAGATCCCAACTTGGAGCCTTCGCCGGCACTCTGCCGGAGGGGGAATCAATCACGGAGGGCTTCTACATCAACACCATAGCCTCTCCGATGAGTTGTGAGTAGTTTACCACAGACCTACGGGTCCATAGTCATTAGCTAGATGGCTTCTTCTCTCTTTTTGGATCTCAATACAATGTTCTCCCCCTCTCTTGTGGAGATCTATTCGAGGTAATCTCTTTTTGCGGTGTGTTTGTCGAGATCCGATGAATTGTGGGTTTATGATCAAGTTTATCTATGAATAATATTGGAATCTTCTCTGAATTCTTTTATGTATGATTGAGTTATCTTTACAAGTCTCTTCAAATTATCAGTTTGGTTTGGCCTACTAGATTGATCTTTCTTGCCATGGGAGAAGTGTTTAGCTTTGGGTTCAATCTTGCGGTGATCTTACCCAGTGACAGAAAGGGTTACAAGACACGTATTGTATTGTTGCCATCGAGGATAACAAGATGGGGGTTATATCATATTGCATGAGTTTATCCCTCTACATCATGTCATCTTGCTTAATGCGTTGCTCTATTCTTATGGACTTAATACACTAGATGCATGCTGGATAGCGGTCGATGTGTGGAGTAATAGTAGTAGATGCAGGCAGGAGTCGGTCTACTTGTTATGGACGTGATGCCTATATACATGATCATGCCTAGATAACGTCATAATTATTCTCTTTTCTATCAATTGCTCGACAGTAATTTGTTCACCCACCGTAATACTTATGCTCTCGAGAGAAGCCTCTAGTGAAACCTATGGGCCCCGGGTCTATCTCTTATCATATTTGCTTTCAATCTACTTTTATTTGCATCTTTACTTTTCTGCATCTATATCACAAAATACCAAAAATATATTTATCTTATCATACTATCTCTATCAGATCTCACTTTCTTAAGTGATCGTGAAGGGATTGACAACCCCTTTATTGCGTTGGTTGCAAGTTCTCAGTTTGTTTGTGTAGGTGTGTGGGACTTTTGAGGAGCCTCCTACTGGTTTGATACCTTGGTTCTCAAAACTGAGGGAAATACTTACGCTACACTTTTCTGCATCACCCTCTCCTCTTCGGGGAAAACCAACGCTAGCTCAAGATATAGCACATTGCTCCTCTTCCCAAATGTTGGCGGGAAGGGATCCAACAGCCAGATTTGAAGGGGGACAAGAACTACACCCTATCCTGACTAAAGTGGTCTTCGCCTGCAAAAGCCTCTGGTCGTGTCGCTGCGGTGGACTTGGTCTTGTTGCACCAGATTGGAAACCTTTGGTTGATTCCTCGGGACTCCGCGTCTCTACTTGCCTCCTTTGCACCATAGAGGAAACTGGTACTCTGCGCCTGCTAGCGCCCACCTTGCGCCCGCCTGGCCTTGGTCGTCATGGCTCACGTCGGCTGAGCCTCGTGAGGTGCACCTTGCATAGAAGTCTTTGCTCCTCGAGAGCCAACCTGAGGAGGTCGATCCCCTTGGAGGTCTTAGCGTCGTCCGCCTCAAGAGACTTGGCCCCTCTCGAGGGTATTGAGTTGTTGATGCTGGAACCAGGCCATATCAGGCAGTCGATGGAGCCACGCAGTGGGCCGCAGGCAGGCAAGTCTGGGTACCCTCGTATCAAGAATGCCCACAGACAACTTGGGTTTCTTGTCAAACCACAGTTCATATGGTGTCGTCTCAACGGATTTTGATGGTGCCCTATTTAACGTGAATGCAACCATCTCTAAAGCATAACCCCAAAATGATAGCAGTAAATCAGTAAGAGACATCATAGATCGCACCATATCCAATAAAGTACGGTTACGACGTTCGGACACACCATTACGCTGTGGTGTTCCAGGTGGCGTGAGTTGCGAAACTATTCCACATTGTTTCAAATGAAGACCAAACTCATAACTCGAATATTCGCCTCCACGATCAGATCGTAGAATGATGATTTTCCACTTCACACTGAAATTCTTTGAACTTTTCAAATGTTTCAGACTTATGTTTCATTAAGTAGACATAACCATATCTGCTCAAATCATCTATGAAGGTCAGAAAATAACGATACCCACCATGAGCCTCCACACTCTTTGGTCCACATACATCAGTATGTATTATTTCCAATAAGTTAGTAGCTCGTTTCATTGTTCCGGAGAACGGAGTTTTAGTCATCTTTTCCATGAGGCATGGCATGGTTTGCAAGCACCAAGTGATTCATAATCAAGTAATTCCAAAAGTCAATCAGCATGGAGTTTCTTCATGCGCTTTACACCAATATGACCCAAACGGCAGTGCCACAAATAAGTTGCACTATCATTATCAACTTTGCATCTTTTGGCTTCAATATTATGAACATGTGTATCACCACGATCGAGATTCAACAAAAATAGACCACTCAACAAGGGTGCATGACCATAAAAAATATTAATCATATAAATAGAACAACCATTATTCTCTAATTTAAATGAATAACCATCTCACATCAAATAAGATCCAGATATAATGTTCATGCTCAACGCTGACACCAAATAACAATTATTCAGGTCTAAAACTAATCCCAAAGGTAGATATAGAGGTAGCATGCCGATGGCGATCACATCGACCTTGGAACCATTTCCGACGCGCATCGTCACCTCGTCCTTAGCCAATCTTCATTTAATCTATAGCCCCTGTTTCGAGTTGCAAATATGAGCAACAGAACCAGTATCAAATAAACAGGCGCTACTACGAGCATTAGTAAGGTACACATCAATAACATGTATATCAAATATACCTTTCACTTTGCCATCCTTCTTATACGCCAAATACTTGGGGCAGTTCCGCTTCCAGTGACCAGTCCCTTTGTAGTACAAGCACTCAGTTTTAGGCTTAGGTCTAGACTTGGGCTTCTTCCTGGGAGTAGCAACTTGCTTTCTATTCTTCTTGAAGTTCCCCTTCTTCCCTTTGCCCTTTTTCTTGAAACTAGTGGTCTTGTTAACCAACCATCAACACTTGATGCTCCTTCTTGATTTCTACCTCCGCAGCCTTTAGCATTGCGAAGAGCTCAGGAATCGTTTTCATCATCCCTTGCATATTATAGTTCATCATGAAACCTTTATAGCTTGGAGGCAGTGATTGAAGAAATCTGTCAATGACACTATCATCAGGAAGATTAACTCCCAGCTGAGTCAAGTGGTTATGGTACCCAGACATTCTGAGTATGTGTTCACTGCAAAACTGTTCTGCTCCATTTTGCAGCTATAGAACTTGTTGGAGACTACATATCTCTCAACTCAGGCATTTGCTTGAAATATTAACTTCAGCTCTTGGAACATCTCATATGCTCCATGACGTTCAAAACGTCTTTGAAGTCTCGATTCTAAGTCATAAAGCATGGCACACTGAACTATTGAGTAGTCATCATCTTTTCTCTGCCAGATGTTCATAACGTCCGCAATTGCTCCTGCAGCAAGCCTTGCACCTAGTGGTGCTTCCAGGACGTAATTCTTATGTGCAGCAATGGGGATAATCCTCAAGTTATGGACCCAGTCCGTGCAATTGCTACCATCATCTTTCAACTTAGCTTTCTCTAGGAACGCATTAAAATTCAAAGGAACGGTAGCATGGGCCATTGATCTATAACGACATAGACATGCAAAAACTATCAGGACTAAGTTCATGATAAATTAAAGTTCAATTAATCATATTACTTAAGAAATCCCACTTATATAGACATCCCTCTAGTCATCTAAATGATCACGTGATCCAAATCAACTAAACCATGTCCGATCATTACGTGAGATGGAGTAGTTTCCAATAGTGAACATCACTATGTTGACCATTATATGATTCACGTTCGACCTTTCGGTCTCAGTGTTCCGAGGCCATATCTGCATGTGTTAGGCTCGTTAAGTTTAACCCGAGTATTCTGCACGTGCAAAACTGCTTGCACCCATTGTATGTGAACATAGAGCTTATCACACCCGATCATCACTTGGTGTCTCGGCACGACGAACTGTAGCAATGGTGCATACTCAGGGAGAACACTTATACCCTAAAATTTAGTATGGGATCATCTTATAATGCTACCGCCATACTAAGCAAAATAAGATGCATAAAAGATAAACATCACATGCAATCAAAATATGTGACATGATATAGCTATCATCATCTTGTGCTCGTGATCTCCATCACCGAAGCATCGTCACTGGATTGACACCTTGATCTCCATTATAGCATCGTTGTCGTCTCACCAACTATTTCTACTGTGACTATCGCTACCGCTTAGTGATAAGGTAAAGCAATTACATGGTGATTGCATTTCATACAATAAAGCGACAACCATATGGCTCCTGCCACTTGCCGATAACTCTGTTACAAACATGATCATCTCATACAACAATTTATATCACGTCATGTCTTGACCATATGACATCACAACAAGCCCTGCAAAAACAAGTTAGACGTCCTCTACTTTGTTGTTACAAGTTTTAAGTGGATGCTACAGGCTTCTAGCAAGAACCATTCTTACCTGCATCAAAACCACAACGATTTTTCGTCAAGTGTGCTATTTTAACCTTCAACAAGGATCAGCCGTAGTCAAACTCGATTCAACTAAAGTTGCAGAAACAGACACCCGCCAGTGACCTATGTGCAAAGCACGTCGGTAGAACCAGTCTCATGAATGCATCATGTAATGTCGGTCTGGGCCGCTTCATCCAACAATACCACCGCATCAAACTAAGACGTTGGTGGTAAGCAGTATGACTATTATCGCCAACAACTCATTGTGTTCTACTGGTGCATATATCATCTACGCATAGACCTGGCTTGGATGCCACCATTGGGGAATGTAGTAATTCAAAAAAATCCTACGATCATGCAAGATCTATCTAGGAGATGCATAGCAACGAGACGGGAGAGTGTGTCCATGTACCCTCGTAGACCGAAAGAGGAAGCGTTTAGTAACGTGGTTGATGTAGTCAAACGTCTTCACGATCCAACCGATCCAAGTACCGAACATACGGCACCTCCGTGTTCAGCACACGTTCAACATGATGATGTCCCTCGAGCTCTTGATCCAGCAGAGGGTCGAGGGAGAGTTCCGTCAGCACGACGGCGTGGCTACAGTGTTGATCAAGTTACCGGCACAGGGCCTCGCCTAAGTACTACGACGATATGACCGAGGTGTTAAACTGTGGAGGGGGCACCGCACACGGCTAAGAGATTTTCTGTTGTGCTTTGGGGTGCCCCCTGCCCCCGTATATAAAGGAGGGATGGAGGAGGCAGGCTGCTAGGAGGGGCGCGCCTATATGGGAAGTCCAACTAGGATTCCCAATCCTAGTTGGAGTCCCCTTCCTGTTTCCAAGAGGGGAGAGAGGGAAGGAGTAGGAGATGGAGAAGGAAAGAGGGGGAAGCCGCCCCTCCCTAGTCCAATTCGGACCTGCCATGGGGGGGTGGCATGACCACCCTGCGGCCCTCCTCTCCTTTCCACTAAAGCTCATTAAGGTCCACTACTCCCCCCCCCCCGAGGGACGGGGGGGGGGGGGTCCGGTAACCTCCCGGTACTCCGAAAAATGTTTGAACTCTTCTGAAACCTTTCCGGTGTGCGAACAAAACATTCCAATATATAAATCTTTATGTCTCTACCATTTTGAGACTCCTTGTCGTGTCCGTGTTCTCATCCGAGACTCCAAACAAACTTCGATCATAAAAAACAAATAACTCTTAATACAAATCGTCATTGAACGTTTAGCGTGCGGACCCTACGGGTTCGTGAACTATGTAGACATGATCGAGACACATCTCCGATCAATACCCGATAGCGAAACCTGGATGCTCATATTGGCTCCTACATATTCTACGAAGATCTTTATCAGTCAAACCACACAACAACATACATTGTTCCCTTTGTCATTGGTATGTTACTGATGACCCACAAGTATATGGGATCTATCATAGTCCTTTCGATAAGTAAGAGTGTCAAACCCAACGAGGAGCAGAAGGAAATGAGAAGCGGTTTTCAGTAAGGTATTCTCTGCAAGCACTGAAATTATCGGTAATAGATGGTTTTGTGATACGATAATTCGTAACGGGTAACAAGTAACAAAAGTAAACAAGGTGCAGCAAGGTGGCCCAATCCTTTCTATAGCAAAGAACAAGCCTGGACAAGCTCTTATATAAAGCAAAGCGCTCCCATGGACACATGGGAATTACTGTCAAGCTAGTTTTCGTCATGCTCATATGATTCACGTTCGTTACTTTGATAATTTGATACGTAGGTGGACCAGTGCTTGGGTACTGCCCTTCCTTGGACAAGCATCCCACTTATGATTAACCCCTCTCACAAGCATCCGCAACTACGAAAGAAGAATTAAGGTAAACCTAACAATAGCATGAAACATATAGATCCAAATTAGCCCCTTACGAAGCAACACATAAACTAGGGTTAAGCTTCTGTCACTCTAGCAACCCATCACTACAAAAAAAAAGAGACATCCGTGACATTTTGGGCCGAACGAATTTTTTTCTGTCATACATATGACCCTTCTATGAAGATAATTGTGACAAAACCCAGTATCATCATAGATGTGGTGGGCTCCTACTTCTATGACAAAAATCATGACAAAAAATGGGCTTTTCGTCCTGGGCGGGCCAGAGACACAGCTGCATGACATTCTTTGGGCCGTCCATGATGGAAAAAACCGTGGTAGAAGCGAGGGGGAGGAAAATTTTGGGGAGTTTCCGGTTACGGTGGGAGGTCGGGGGCCAAGCGATGTGCGTTTCTCTCGTACACGTGCGAGGCATTGGCTCTAACTGAACCCGAGCAAGGCGTTGGGCTCTAACTGAACCCGAGGGATTGCACTGCAGGCTACGCGTTACTGAACCCGAGCGATCGATCGATGGCTGTTAACTGAACCCGATGGAGCGATTCCTTCGCTACTGCTGCTAACTGAAGCCGATCGATTGGATGAACAGTGAGTGTTGCAGGGGGGGTGGATGAACAATGTGCGGTGGCATTGCCTCTGGATGAACAGGACCCCGTGGTGTGGAGGGCTGGATGAACAGTAGATGGTGGAGGGGTGGCCGTGGAGGGGTGGTTGAATAGGACCCCGTGGTGTGGAGGGCTGGATGAACAGTAGATGGTGGGGGGCTGGATGAACAGTAGACGATGGAGGGGTGGTTGAACAGTAGCCGGTAGAGTAGCGCGCGGTGGAGGCTGGATGAACAGGGGCCCGTGGAGGCTGGAGGAGGTCGACGGTAGCCCGTGGAGGCTGGAGGAGGTCGACGGTGGAGATGAACAGTATCCCGTGGAGTCTTGTTTTGCAGTACGCCACACCCCTCTCGATGAACAGGACCCCTGTTTCGACCGTAGCGCTCCAACACAAGTCCCTTTTATCCGTTTTGCGGTATGCCACACCCCTCCCGATGAACAGGACCCCCGTTTCGACTGTAGGAGGTCCGTTTCCTCCATTTTGCGGTACGCCACACCCCTCTCGATGAACAGGACCCCCATTTCGACCGTAGGAGGTCCGTTCCCTCCGTTTTGCGGAACGCCACACCCCTCCCGATCAAGAGGACCCCCGTTTCGACCATAGGAGGTCCGTTTCCTCTGTTTTGAGGTACGCCACACCCCTCCCGATCAACAGGACCCCCATTTCGACCGTAGGAGGTCGGTTTCCTCCGTTTTGCGGTACGCTAGGCCCCTCCCGATCAATAGGATCTCGTTTCTAATGTGGCCGGGCGAACACAAGGCCGTTTCCTCCGTTGTGCGGTACGCCAGGCCTCGTTTCCATCGCATGTTCCGTCCAAGCCCTCCCGATGAACACGAGCATGCATTCCATTCCGACCCAGCCAGTTGGCTCCCCATGAACACGACAACGAAGCTGTTTCTCCGTTCCGACCCAGCCATGTACGTATGCGCGAGTAGGCGTTCGAGACCCTGCCCGTATGTATGTACGTGGTCGTATTTTCTTTCTTGCACCCTCGCCGCTATACATACGTGTACATGCTACATGCGTGCCTCTACTACGACATGTGCGCGCCTCTACATCCACTAGTATATATGTACATACATGTTCGCGACCAGAATGACAACGCTACGTACGCTTCGACCAGGTGGGTCCCGACTGTCAGGCACTTCCTTGCCTACGAAGATGTAGCTGGTGGGTCCTAGCAGTCAGGGGGCGAATCGTTTTTTTGCCCGGACGCACTTCCTTGCGTGCGAAGATGTAGCTGGTGGGTCCAAGTAGTCAGGGGGGCGAATCATTTTTTTTGCCCGGACGCACTTCCTTGCGTGTGAAGGGGTAGCTGGTGGGTCCCAGCAGTCAGGGGGGAAACGTTTTTTTTTGCAAAATACGGTGGCCCGTCCGGTGGGTACCTACTGTCAGGTGGAGGAATAATTATTTTGCGTGTAATAAGGAGGCACTTCCTTGTTGCGGCCGTGGACCCAGCTGTCAGCCTCTCCACGCACAGTACTCTTCCGATGGAAGTCGGTCGTTGACCACATTTACCACGCCGCACCGAGAGCACCACAGCGGTGGAAGACGGTGAGGCCTAGGAAGGGGACTACATGGGGGCAGGGAAGACTCGACAGTTGTTTCCCACGCGGAGGGGAGTACGACTATACGAGGGTTTACTGGTTCGTCTGCCATCGCCAGAGAATAACTGCAGGTGTGGGTGAGTAGAGGGATGGCTAGGCCAGCGATTGGAGTACGGTGAGGCCAGCGCGGCAGCACAGCCGGCCGCAGGGAGGAGGGAGCAGGCGGTCCCGCCGGCGCTTGTATGAGCGGCTGGAGCAGGAAGAGCGGAGATTGAAGAAGCACGACGGCCGTTGGATGGACATCCAACCGTCACTGCTTGTGCGTCAACCTTTTTTTTAGGAAAGCCTCAAATCTGTGGAAAACAACATACAACCCTTCTGCCATTATTTCTAATAATTTACAGTCCATTTGCTAATTCTTAAGGTTTTTTTTGGAGCCCATATTCTTTTTTTAGCATTACGGCCCATATTGTGGCCACGGTTAAAAAATTATACGAAATTTTGCATATTTCGGTGCGGTCCGAACTGTTTTTAATCCCGAAATTTAAAATAAATGTGTATCAACATAAAATCCAACAAATTCTCCACGCATAAAAATTAATGTAATTTAAAATCATGAAATGAAAAAAAAAATTTGAAACTAATTGCCGGTTTGATGTGTTTTAAAAATGTACATCCCATTTCTCATTACTGATGGGCCATTTTCTTGGCCAGCCGAATGAAAGCTCTCCTCGTCTTGAAAGATTTACAGCCCAACAAGTCTGACAAAGCGACTTACTTGGCAAATCACAAAAAAATTGGGCTGTGGCCGTGGACCCAGCTGTCAGCCTCTCCACGTACAGTACTCTTCCGATGGAAGTCGGTCATTGACCACATTGACCACGCCGCGCCGAGAGCACCACGGCGGTGGACGAAGGCGAGGCCTAGGAAGGGGACGACTCGGAGCCGGGCCACGGGAGGCAGGAGGAGGCGGTACTACAGCCGGCCACGGGAGGCAGGAGCAGGCGACACGACCGGCGCTGCTTTGGGCGGCTGGAGCAAGAAGACCAGAGGTTGAAGAAGCACTATGGCCGTTGGATGGACATCATACAGTCACTGGAGTATTGACTAAGTTGACAAAGCCCTCCATCCCCGTCAACTTAGTAGGCCCACAAGTCAGCCCAACAATATGGTGGGTCCCGGCTAGCAGGGGGTATTCATTTTTTTGGGCGTAATAAGGAGGTACTTCCTTGCATGCGAAGATATAGCTGGTGGGTCCGACCTGTCAGCGGGGGGAACGTTTTTTTCGCAAAATACAGAGGCCCTTCCTGTGGGTCCTAGCTGTCAGGTGGAGGAATCATTATTTTGCGCGTAATAAGGAGGCATTTCCTTTCGTGCGACCGTGGACCCAGCTATCAGCCTCTCCACGTATAGTCCACTTCCGATGGATGTCGTTCATTGACCACGTTGACTAGGCCGCGCAGAGAGCACCAGGGCGGTGGATGACGGCGAGGCCTAGGAAGGGAACGACACAGAGCCAAGGAATACTCGGAAGTTGTTTCGCACACGGAGGAGTACGAGGGTTTACTGGTTCGTCTGTCATCGCCGGAGAATAACAACATGTGTGGGTGAGTAGAGGGATGGCTAGGCTAGCGATGGGAGTACGGTGGGGCCGTGAGGCCTGCGCGGCAGCATAGCCGGCCGCAGGAGGAGGGAGCAGGCAGTCCCGTCGGCGCTTGTTTGAGCGGCTGGAGCATGAAGAGCAGAGATTGAAGAAGCACGACAGCCGTTGTATGGACATCCAACAGTCACTGCTCTCCTGTGTTGACTAAGTTGACAGGGCATTGCGTGTGCGTCAACCTTTTTTTTATGAAAGCATATGCGTCAACCTATAGTAGGCGCACAAGTCAGCCTCAAATCTGTGGAAAACAGCATACAGCCCATCTGCCATTATTTCTAATAATGTACAGCCCATTTGCTAATTCTTAAGAATTTTTTTTGAGCCCATCTTTTTTTTGTTAACATTACACCCCATATTGTGGCCACGGTTAAAAAGTATACGAAATTTTGCATATTTTGGTGCGGTCAACTGTTTTTAATCTAGAAATATCGATTCACATTCAAACTATTTTGAAAAATAATTTATATAAATATAAAATCCAAATAATTGTCCACGCATAAAAATCAATCAAATTTAAGATCTTGTAATGAAAAAAATTGAAACTAATT
Source organism: Triticum dicoccoides (assembly GCF_002162155.2). Taxonomy (NCBI): domain Eukaryota; kingdom Viridiplantae; phylum Streptophyta; class Magnoliopsida; order Poales; family Poaceae; genus Triticum; species Triticum dicoccoides. The sequence continues at coordinate 176,329,546 of NC_041391.1, forward strand.
CCCGGTTTAATGTGTTTTAAAAATGTACAGGCCATTTCTGGGCAAACCGGATGAAACTCTCATCGTCTTGAAAGATTTGCAGCCCAACAGGGAGGATAAAGCAAGTAGGCCTTGTTTGGGTATTTCTTTAAAAAAAATAGAACTGGGCTAGCCATTTTCAGCAAGAAAAAAACACAACTGGGCTCATGATGTGGTAAACATAAATAAAAACCTGGCTAGACGGGCCACAGCACCCGCACAGCCCCGTTGTTACCCTAATCGGTCGCTAAAACTAGTATAAATAACAACTGCTTGTTCCTCAAAAAAAACTGCGCGACTTGCTGGGTCCCTGGTGTTAGCCGCTCGTAGTGTAATTCTCTCGTTTATTGACTATGTTGACAATGGCGTGAGCCCCAGATGTCCAACCATTAGGACTAGGAGGAACCATATTTTTGGGCTTGTACTATAGAGGCACTTGCTTGCGTACTGCCATGACGCTGGTGGGTCCCTACTGTCATCCTATCCACGTGCAGTCATCTCCTTGTTCCTCTCGGTTGTTGACGACGTTGACAACACAAGAGGGCGGCGCACCGTGCACGGCGAGCGAACCAAGGCCGCAAGGTGGAGGACGACAGCGAGGCCTCGGACAGAACGAACAGGAGCCGTTGAAGATGCGCCAGTCCAATCGCAGGCGGAGGGGAGTACGAGGGTTGACTGGTTCGGGCACGGGTGTGTGTTGGGGATGACATTGCCGGAGAATAACAGGACGTGTGGGGGAATAGAGGGAGGGACTGGCCAGTGTTGGAGGGAATGTACGGTAGGGCGGCGGAGCCGCGGCCTGCCATGGGAGGCGGGAGCAGGCAGAGCCGACGGGGTGGTTTGGTTTGGGCGGCTGGAGGAAGAAGTAGACAAGAGATAGAAGATACACGACAGATGTTGGATGTCAATCCAACGGCTGGTAGGAAGAATCGTTTGTTGACTAGCTAGTAAATCGACACCACCTTGGATAGGCTATTTCCTCGCGGGTCCCAAATGTTAGAATCCAAATCTGTCACGGTCATGCAGCCTTTCCTATGAAAATTTACAGCCCATTTGATGTGCTAGTTTGAAATAAGTTTGTGGGTGATGGTGGCGGCTAATCACTTGGCTTCTGTAATGCACAGTGAGCTCAAGCAGCCGGCGTGAGTGATGTTATTTCCCTTGGTTGTGATTTGTTACAATATTTCACTCTAAATAAAACGAATGGCAAGCCATTTGCCTTGTTTCAAAGAAAATATGACAGTCACAGCCGAGTTGAAAAGGGCAGGAACATCTAACTCCAGCTTACAAAGTGTACAAAAGCACGAGGGTTGATTGTTCATTAGCTTTACAAAAAAACTCAGATTGAAAAGGGCAACAACATCTAACTCCAGCATAGTTTTCGGCAGTCACAGTCAAATGGATCGGTCAGGTCCATAGAATGAACATCCTGGGTCGTAAAATTTACTGGATTATGACCACAATATGTTGTAAATAGAAGCCCGACACGTTCAGAAGCTCTTTTGCCCACCTGAAACTCCTTGTTTTGCTCTTCGACATACCCATCCGTCAAAACCATGCTGCTGATAAACTTAAGCCTGATGGACAATAGTAACATCGCATTCAGCAGGAAGAATGTGACAAATCTTGTGTTTGCACGGTTGGCTACATATCGTTCTAGCGTTATTGTCTTCAGTCGAATCTCATGAGAAGTGAGAAAATCCCGATGCTTACGAATCCACCTATTGGTTATAACTTTCTTACCCCGTCCTGTTGCCTAAATAGACATGACGATTGAAAACAGTTAAGGTCTAATAGAAGAGTGTCGAAAGAGCAACAGCTGAACGGTTAATTCTAGTACACTATATGCGGGCTTCCAATGTGCGTGTGAAATTATCACCTTTATATACAACTTCTCCAAACATGGAAAGCATTGCAGCAAGCCAATAATCGTGTTCAGATCAAAACTAATCATTTGGATATATAAGATCTTGACAGAATCCAGAACCATTGATAGGCCATCCATGGAGAAACTCTTCATTGAGCATAGAACATAATATTAGTACAAAATGTGTACTCCAAGATGATATATAAATTATGCGCATAAATTTCAAATGCAGCTTATGGTTACAAGTGTAGATGATAATATAAAGTACCTGAAGAACTATGGAGCCAAACACCATATTGAAATGAGCACAGAGATCATGTATTACACCCAAGGTCTCCAGTTTAGGCGCAGAGAGGACGGTTACTTGCAATGGTGAATAACTAGAATCAAGGATCAACCTTTGAAGTGAAGGGGCATCTTGGATGATGAGCTGCCTTCCGTCAAAAGAAATTCCAATTCTTACAAGGTTAGGCGACTTTATTTGGAGAAAACTGATTCTAATTGTGAAAACAAGCACCAAGCACTCCAGGGCAGGGCAACTGGAGTGGATGATGCTGTGCAATGAGGCCTCCGATATACGAACCCGCACAAGTGAAAGTTTCTTGAGAAATGGTTGTTGAAGGTTTAGTACCAGATTGCCTGGTAGGTAGCACAGAACAAAGGTGGTGGTGTGGAGAGAGGAGGAAAACCACGAGATGTACATCGGTGCTGAGGGCACAAGTTCATGGTTTTCGGTATGTGGTATGTGATTTCCAGGGGAATAGTAGAACTCAAGCAGCTGTAGCTTTGTGAATTCAGGGGATTTCAGCCAGGTGTCCACCATGCAGGGCATGGTATGCTTGCTCAGGTAGCATGACGGGATGCAAAGGCTTTGAACGGAGCCCTGGTGGGAGGAGATGATGGCTCTGGGGATTTCAAAATCATTGAAGAGAGATAGCTGACGACAGTCGAGATTAAGGGGCACGGCGCACCATAGAGGGCGCCACCGAATTGAGAGGACTTGGGTGCGGCAGCAATCCTTGGTGGGGAGAAGCGAGATGATCTCCCCGAGGACAGCGTCCGGGAGATCACTGATGCGGTCCACCCGAGATTCTACGGGTTCCTGGGATCCGGTGGGGGCAGGGTCGCTACTTCTCCCCGCGCTGCCGGGTGCGGGATCTACAACAGGCGTCGCTGCTGGCGGGAGCCTCATCTTCTTGGCGCTGGGGTCAGCCGACTCCAATTTCCTCGAGGGCGTTGCGTCGCGCTCACGGATTTGAGCAGAGTAACGAATGACGAGCCTAGTTGTAGTGCGAGCAAAGAAGAAGGGGAGTTGGGGGTTTTCTGTAGGAGTTAGGAAGAAGGGGAGCTGGGGTTTTCTGTAGGAGTGAGGTGAGGAATTTGGGGGTATGAGTGGAGCGAGCTGACGTGAGGTGGGTGGGAGCGAGGAGGAAGAAGAGCACCCAGGTTTTTTGGGGGGCGGTGTGCTGGGTCTGGGTAGCACCTTTTGAATTGATTTTACTATTTACTAGTGTGGATTGGCTGTTTTGTCTTGGGGCCAGAGAAACAATTACTACTAGTACAGTGGAGACACTCTACAGCTACCCAGAAAAACAATTACTACTAGTACAGTGGAGACACTCTACCGCTTCTAGCTCCTCCTAGGTCATTGAAATGTCTCCCTCTACTGAATGCCGTTATACTTTTGTTCACCGACATGCGGGCCATGCAGCGCGCGGGCCCAAATGCCATCCACCAAATTAGAAGGCAGTATGCAGGCAGAGAGTCACCCCGGTCGTAGCGCGGCAGTAACTAGCCATCGTATCACAAAACCCCACCTCCCCGCAGTCTTAGTTTGACGGACGAAGCAACCATCATTTCACTCTTCGCTGAATCCCCTTCTCCCTCACCGTCTTCGAGAAAGGAAACACTTGCATCTGCCACTGTTCTTCTCTCCCAACAAAGGTAAGGTAAGCGGATCCGTGATGTTGGTATATTTTCGTTTAGAGAAAAAAAAGAACTTTTGCAAAGCAGTAACCGATCCTCACTCTCTTTTTTGTTTCATTGTCCTTGCGATTGTGTTTTCCTTTCAGTGGTCTCCTAGTGTTCGTCAGTTTCATGATGGACCAAGGAGAACCAGAGAAAGATCTGCCGATATTAGAGCAGACGCGGGAGGCTGATCCCCACGAGACAGAGAGCTCCAAGAAGATGGAGGCAACCATCGAGACGACCCCAGATACGCTCACGGCCACTACTGAGATGGTCAACGCCCCTTTTGAGGTTACAACCCCTGTGGCACTGCAGGAGCAGTTTTCCCCCTTCGA